>NC_138770.1:476840833-477218333 GCF_965119305.1 Pelophylax lessonae | reverse complement strand
TTCAAATTGTATGCAATCAGGCAGGCCCTCGCATTACATATCTGAAGGACAATCCAAAAGAAATTGAACAACAAAAAATTGCATAGTGTATTTCCAGCTCAAGGAACTTCTGCTACTGGGCACAGATGGCCAATAATGAATAGCCACGTAAAAACAGTCAAACAGGAAACTTTAAGAGCAAATGGTTGCATGGTGTCACTGGGCAGGAAATGAGGATTGAATTACACTTGGAGGCACACAGAGAGACTGCTAGGAACAAAGTCACATTAGCCCAACGCCCTGAGGCAATGAGCGAAGTTTGAAAAGACCAGACTGGCTGGGTGTGTGGCTAATTGACTTACCAGCGGGGTTGTTGTCTTAAATGCAAGTCTTGTGGGATAACAGGTAACGAACCTCCAAGTACCAGCATGACTACTGTTCTCTGGGCATAACACTGACAGATTCATAGCACTTCTTTAACCTAATATAGGTGTTTAGAGTGACAATTATCCACTGCAGTCCTAATCAAATTTTCATCTGTAGAAACTAAGTAAGACTGAAGATGACCAATCATATTGTCAGTGGAAATGGGCGATAGCAGACTTTAACTAGTTGGTTTTGCTAATCAGTTGAGGAAAGAAACTCATTAATACCAAGGCTCTACATATATCGGATCAGAACATACACCACACAAGGTCTAGAACCAAACACAGCCAAACGGACTGACATCAGAAGCCCCATCTAAATAAACCTAAAAAAGAAAAATTAATTTTTATATAAAGTTGTTTCTGAAGGCTGTGATCTCCTTTGGTTCTGAAAGCCATGAAACCCAATTATCTAATCTGAAGGATAAAACACCAATAATTTAGAACTACAAATAAACATTACATTTTTTTCTTCCTCCTAAAAATAAACTGATGGTTAAGTACATGTGACAAAAAAATTAGCATATGAAACACACAAATATATAATACATTATATTCCATAAAGAAAGACTTTGAACATTTTTCCTTAGTTGTTTTGGAACAGTGCACTTTTTCAAAAACCAAAGATTGTTGAGCTCAAACTAATTAACACGTGGATTTTGTTTATGGTATACCATTAATTCCCCAAAAATTTTTTTTTACCATGGTCAAAAATGAGCAGTTCGTAAAAAAAAAAAAAAATAAAATAAATAAATATATATATATATTTAGGTGGTACCATTTATTCACAAATCACAATACTTCACCACAATGACACTTCTCAGACATGTTTCTCTGGAAAACAAACACGTGTTAGTGAATACACATCTCAATTCACTATTACAGAGATCTCACTTTAATGAATTACCAGGCAATTTGCATGACAATGCACTCACAGATCTGACTAGAAAGGAGGGGGGTCAGTGGGCTGTCAGCAGCTGTGACTACAAAGTTCAGACAACACAACATATATAGTTCATGTATTTCACAGACCAAACTTAGTCTCACAATTAGCTAGGTTAAAGATAAACTCTAGACACCACAAATACCGGCATATTTTCTTTAATAACCTGTACGTCTTCCTTTCAATTCCTTAAAATCTGTTTGGTAAGTTTGAAATTCTTTCAAAGACCCATCCCGAATCATTTCCTCATTCTCATCCTGTATGGACGCGTTCTCTAATTTAGGATTTTGGAATGGGACCCATGATCTAGGCTGTTCATACTTATTACACCTAGGCCACGTTGCAAAAGTGTGCGGAGTACACTTCAAAATCACGTCTCGTTGTCCTATGTGGATTTTGTTTCACTACGTTTTCAATGGGACGTGATAGACAGAATTGAGCTATGTGGCCAAATAGTTTGAAAGGATCCAATTCGAACTTTGTTGGGAGTGGTTTCCAGTAGGGGATATGATATACCCCCTAGACCAACTCCTCAAATTGTATTTTGAATGGGAAGATTTACCTCACTGGATTTCAAAACTGAACGAGCTGGCCCGGTGTCTACTAAACAATTTAGGGTCTGATTATTTAATGGAATTTGTACCTAAGCACTTCCTTTCTCATTTGTTAAAATAAGGAGCTCTCCACATCACTTAGGGTCTCTTACAGATTCCCTTTTAGGTTGTGGTGGCCTAATTTGTCTTGGAGCTCTACACTCCCTCTTGAAGTGTCCGGGTCTGTTGCAGTTGAAGCAGACAGGCTTCCTTTTTGGTTTTAGGCCGAGATCTGCACTGTTCAATTGATCAGTGACAATGCAGATCCTTTGAGGTTTCCGTGACTCCCAATCAGCTATATTTCTTTCAACAGCAGTTGCAAGTGACAACAAAGAGGAGAGGGGCTTATCTCTCCAGTCTGGATCAGTTTTTGAGTACTTTGCAAATAAGGCCTGGGCGATTGCATAAGGCCTCAATCCTGACAATTCCGCATCTTCCCCCTGTTCATCACTCTCACTACTCTGGGGATTTGGCTCTAGTAGCTGCTCCTGCTTTTCTCTAATCCTCAGCGGAATTTGGTGTGTTTTTGCCTTAATTCTCACAGTAAAAATATTCACATCATTAGCCCTGTTCATGGATTCTACAATCCATGCATTCCAAGCATCTCTTTCATTTGGGCGTATTATCTTCCTGTGGTGACTATGCCACAAGACCTCCCAGGCTTTAGGCTTAAAAGTCCCTCTTTTAGAATACTTCTTCCCAGTCCAGCGATCCCAATCTTGAATATATTTTACAACCCAAGGCCCATATTTATCAATCATCTCTTCCTTCGGGGTCAAGTGGTAGGGTTCACCATGGTTAGACGCCCTCTTTGAAGTGATTTTATTACCCATCCTTAGGTATTATGGACCCTGTGTTGATTTCCCAACCTTAAGCGGTTGCCCCCCAGAGGTAGCTAATCTCTGGCCAATGATTGGGTTGACAGGTTCCGCCCCTGTCACCGTTGCCGATTTTTCACTACTTGTCAGAACAGAAATTCCCTATCCTGACTATAGTCCTTCAAACCGACCTGGAGACTCCCCGAACTCGTTAATAGTTCAAATCTCCCCCGTGGACTTTTCAGAAGTATTCCAAAAAAATGCTTAATGTACGACTATTTTGGTTATCTCAAGAAAGGTTAGTATAAACTTGGATAATCAGAACCCTTTGAGTGCTTGGAGTAAATAGGGTAGTTAATAAGGGCACAATTATTTGCAAAAATTATTTGAGGCAGTTATGATATAAACAGTTTTCATAGGTCTAATTACAAATCTTACAATCCCCAATTAGTAGATTACAAGGAAAGATAGTTTCATACACATCAAGATCAGTGTCACTTAGGCCCACAGTTGCATTTCAATCACGAAGATTGGGAAGCGTCTTGACCTAATCTCATTCAAGGCTCAACTGAAACTGCTTTTTGACAGAAAAACACCGATTGTATAGCCACTGCCTCCAAGCGTCCAATCCGAACCCTTATTCACACTTGCACCCTCCTTCAATGAGGCGCAACTGAGCAGTTAGGATGTTTTCTCATTCACTCTCAGTACAATTTTATTTTAATTATACTGTTCATATCAGTCTCATCAAGGTATTAGTACAGACAATAGGAGAAAAAAGAAAGGCAAAAAAATTGAAAGTTCTTTTAAGAGCTTGCTAGAGCTCCTCACACGAGGCTCCATCTGTTATGGAAATGTTTCTACTCACCTCACTTATCTACTTAATCAGTCTGATAAATCTAATAAGTGATTATAACCTTTTTTGTCTATAAAAGAATCTAGCCAATGCTGTTGAGGCTATTATTATTCGAATACATAATGAATGATAACTGCTAAAAAATAAAGATCTAATTTTTTTCTACAGAAAATAAACTTTAGATGAATCAATTATGACATAGATGATGAAATCTTAAAAACAGTGATCTTTACAAAAAGTGTTGCAAATGGACAAAGTTACACAGAATAATACACAAGACATAGGCGTCACCTCACACAGAGAAGCTGTACCTTAGGTTACCATCTTGTCCAAAATGTTGGAAGGGCAGGAAGAGAGGATTTTTACCTTACACAGGAACCATACATACCACCATGTGTCTCGGCCAGATTCAGGAGAAAGAGGCAGAATGAGCCTCCAGCCTGGGCTTATATTGACACAGAACTACCCCTCGGTCAAGACGACCCCCACCCTTAGCATACCATTTATGGTCAAGGATTTCCTGCTCCTCAACTCCCCCTTGAGCATACCATAAGAAAAAGGTTCATTTACCATTTATGGTCACCTACTTCCTGCTCCTCAACCCCTCCCTTCCCAATACAGTCAATAAACCAGATGGTCAGCATCTTAAAGCATGTTAATTCGTTTTATTTTTGGTTCACTCAGCCCCCAGCTAGGTTTCTCTGTTGGTGGGATGATGGGGGAAGGGATGGGGAGATTACTTGGTCAATACATTTTAAACACTCCTAGTGAAACCAACCCCCCCCCTCCCCCTTAGCAAACATATGTTCTCAGTAAAAGAGGAATTGGCACAGCTGTGTATGGCACCCATTTTGTGTATCAGAATGTCCACACAGCATTCCACTGTTAGTCATATTAATAATCAGAATAATGTCCATTTCAGGTCAAAGAAAACATTAGAATTCAATAATTTTATTACACGGCCAAGGGGCGTGACGTTCCTCCTGGGAGGTAGGGAGCAGGAGACGTTGGCCGGCACAACAGACGCCGCACAGATTCACAGCTGAGCTCATTCAGCTGGTGGCTGCTAGCGGCGGCCATTTTATTTTTTAATTTTTTTCACCATTGGTACCTTCACGTTTGTGCATGTGTATTGTCACTTCACAGTATTTCTGTATGGTACATAGTAATGCACTTGTGTAGACTTTCCTCAATTTTTTGTGTATGTTTGTTTCACAGTGTATTTATTCATACTGTTAATTATGTCAAAACATTGGTTTAGATAGCGCACTATTTTTTTCTTATTCACAATACAAGGACACTGAATTTCAAAAGAGCCAACTTCCCTAAACTGCGATCTTTGTTAGATGATATAAAATGGGATAGAATCCTAGGAACAAAGAACACAAGGAGGAAAAATGGGAACATACTAAAAAAGGTATTGGCCAGTGCATTCCAATGGGGAATACGTTTAAAAGTGCTAAAATAAACCCTGGGTAGCTAAACTCCAACGTAAAAATGCATATAAAAACTAAAGAAAAGGCCTTTAAAAAATGCAAGGCTGAAGGGTAATTAGCAGCATTCCAACATTACAAAGAATGCAATAAGAAATGCAAGAGTGCAATCAAGGCGGCTAAGATAGAACACGAAAGGCACATAGCGGAAGAGTGTAAATAAACCCCCAAGAAATAATTTATGCATATAAATAGTAAGAAAGTAAGGCCAGAACACATTGGCCCCACAGAGGACGATGAATGGAATCTGGCTGCAAAGGACAGAGAGAAGGTGAAGGTGCTAAATAAATTCTTCTCATCCGGACTTTACAAAAGAATTGGGGGGATACAGTAAGCTAGACAGTAATGTTAAAGTTAATAACACGTAATCTCATGGTTAACAGAAGACACTCAGAGCTAGACTTAACTTGAAAAACATAAATAAGTCAACGGGACCAGATGGCTTACACCCAAGGGTCCGTAAAGAACTTAGCTAGGTGATAGCCAGACCATTGTTCCTGAATTTTTATGGATAGTCTACTGACAGGAATGGTACCAGCTGATTGGAGAAAAGCCAACTTGGTACCAATATTTAAAAAAAGGGCCAAGATATATCCCTGGGAACTACAGGCTGGTTAGCCTAACATCAGTAGTCTGTAAGATATTGGAGGGGATGATAAGGGACTATATATTTGACTTTAGTAATGGAAATGGTATCATTAGTAGTAATCAGCATGGATTCATGAAAAATCACTCTTGCCAGACCAATCTATTAACCGTCTATGAAGAAGTGAGCTGCCATCTAGATAAAGGAAGTCCTGTGGATGTGGTGTATCTGGATTTTGCAAAGGTATTTGATACAGTTCCACACAAACGTTTACTGTACAAACTAAGGTACGTAGGTATGGACCATGGGTGAGTACTTAGATTAAAAGCTGGCTTCAGGGCTGAGTCGAAAGGCTGGTGATAAATGGAGAGTATGGAATGGTCTGGTGTGGAAAGTGGGGTCCTCCAAGGGTCTGTCCTGGGACCAATCCTATTTAATTCATAAATGACATAGAGGATGGGATATCCAGCACAATCTCCGTATTTGCAGACTATACTAAAAGCAGGCCAATAACTTCTACGAAGAATGTGGGTGGAAACCTTACAAGAAAACCTGAACAAAATAATGGGGCGGGCATCTACATGGCAAATTAGGTTAAATGTTGAAAAATGTAAGGTAATGCCTTTGGGTGCCAGAAATACCAACGCATGTTACTCACTAGGGGGGGGGGGAGCCTTTGGGGTAATCGAAGATGGAAAAGGACCTGGGGGTCCTAGTAGACAAGCTCAGCAATGGCATGGGATGCCAAGCTGCTGCAAGCAAAGCCAACAGAATGCTGGCATGCATAAAAACTATAATTCTCCCACTCTACAAGACTCTGGTCCGGCCACATCTCAAATATGCCGTCCAGTTCTAGGGACCAGTCCTCAGGAAGGATGTGCTGGAACTGGAGAGAGTCCAGAGAGGGGCAACAAAGCTAATAAAGGGACTGGAGGATCTCCGCTATGAGGAAAGACTACAAACATTGAACTTATTCTCTCTGGAGAAGAGACACTTGAGAGGGGATATGATATCAATGTACAAATAC
This sequence comes from Pelophylax lessonae, assembly GCF_965119305.1. Taxonomy (NCBI): domain Eukaryota; kingdom Metazoa; phylum Chordata; class Amphibia; order Anura; family Ranidae; genus Pelophylax; species Pelophylax lessonae. Next base: position 477,211,613 of record NC_138770.1, on the reverse strand, counting down.
CGTACTGGCGACCCTAGCATAGGGAACAAACTATTCAGCGAAAGGGAACACAAAAGGAGTCATGGCCATTGACTAAAATTAGAGGAAAAGTGGTTAACCTTAAATTGAGTAAAGGGTTCTATACATCAGAGCGGTAAGGATGTGGAAATCTCTTCCACAAGCAGTGGGGTCAGTGGGGGCATCGATAATTTAAAAACACTATTAGATGGGCACCTTAACGACCACAACATACAGGGGCATACAATGTACTATTGACATAAACACTTATACACACACCTTTAAGGTTGAACTGGATGGAATGGTGTCTTTTTTTCAACCTCCCTAACTTGCAACTATGTAATATACACAATCCTATACCCGCAGTTGATACAGAGGAAGGTAAAAAAAAACAATGATCCAATTTGTTCCAGCAGGGGGGGAAAAAATCCTTCCTGATCCCCCAAGAGGCAATTGGATATTCCCTGGATAAACTTTACCTAAAAATGTTAGTATTCAGTTATATTATGGACATTTATGAAGTAACCCAGGCCTTTTTAACCACTTCATCACCCCTTCCTGCCCAGGCCAATTTTCACCTTTTAGCGCTGTTGCATTTTGAATGACAATTGCGCGGTCATGCAACACTGCACCTAAACCAAATTTATGTCATTTTCCCCCCACAAATAGAGCTTTCTTTTGGTGGTATTTGATCACCGCAAGGTTTTTTCTTTTTTGCTAAACAAATAAAAAAAAGACCGAAAAGTTTGGAAAAAAAAAAAAGTTTTTTTGTTTGTTATACAATTTTGTAAATAGGCTTTTTCCTACACTGATGAGGAGGCACTGATGAGGCACTGATGGGGTGGCACTGATGGGTGGTACTGATAGGTAGCACTGATATGCAGCATTGGTGGGCACTGATAGGCGGCATTGATGGGCACTGATAGGCGGCATTGATGGGCACTGATAGGCGGCACTGGTTGGCAATGATGGGCACTGGTGGGCAGCACTGATGGGGAGGGCAATGGGGGGCCCTGATTGCCATCCCTGGTGGCCATAGTGGGCATCCCTGGGGTCATGGGTGGGTATCCCTGGTGGTTCTAGTGGCACCCCCCCCCGCCGAGGGTCTGCACTGGTAATCAAGGATCTGATTACCAGTGCCGACCCCCCCCCCCCCCGTCAGGGGAGCCGCCGATCGGCGCTCCTTTACTCGTGCCTGTCAGGCACGTACTGAGGAAAGCCGATCAATGGCTCTTCCTGTTTACTATGTGACCAGCCGTGATTGGACATGGAGTCATACTGACACGCCGCATCACCGATCATTGACCGATCATCCTGACGTCCGGTCAGGATAATGCAACCACTTTCCCGACGTCAAACGCCTATAGGGCGGGCGGAAAGTGGTTAAAAACCAGTCTTCTGAGCTAGCCATAACCTGCTCTTGAGGGAGTATAGTCCAAATTTTCACAGCTCTTACTGCAAAGAAACCTTTCCATATTTGTAGAATAAATCTCTTTTCCTCCAGACATAAAAAGTGCCCCCTTGTCCTCTGTGATGACTTAAAGTGAAAAACTGAACACCACATTCACTATATGGACCACTTATGTATTTATACATGTTGATTATATCCCCCCCTTACGCTCTTGCTCTCAAGAGAGCATAATTTCAGTTCCTCTAATCTTTCCTCATAGCTAAACTCCTATTTGCCTCAGTTTGGTTGCCTTCTCTGCACTTTCTCTGTTCCCAGCTATCATTTTTGTGAATTGGTGCCCAGAATTGAACTGCATATTCCAGATGAAATCTTACTAATGATTTGTACAAGGGTAAAATGATCTCTCTCTCTCTCTCTCTCTCTCAGAACACCTAGATCCTTCTCTGCAATTGATTCCCCTAGTTGTACTCCCCCTATGTTGCATGCATATTCTTAGCCCCCAAGTGCATGTCTTTACATTTATCAACATTAAACCTCATTTGCCACATAGTTGCCTGAAGGATAACTACACCTGATATAGAACACGTTATTTGTAAATATCTATATTCCCTTATATATTAATTTATTTCTTACTAAAAGGTTATCCCAGAACTGCAAAAAGTTAATTGCATCTATCTACCTAAGGGATTTATCCCTTTCTATTTTTTTTTTCTATGTAATCTCTATTAACCTTTGCCGACATATCTTTCCATTTCACACAACCAGACTTAAGGGCCCCGGAAGCAACACACCCGCACCAAAGAGCATAGTGAATGGTTTATTTAGTTTTCTCTTGCGTCCTCTTACAGACGCAGCCTCTTCCAAGTTTCATCACTATTGGGTAATGGCGCCCTCTGCAGGAGCAGGCTACGTAGTGAAACTTCATTTTAAAGTTTTACTAGACACTCCTTAGGGGCTGTCCCTCTAGACATTACCCTCAGACACTTAGAGCTTACTAATCAGTTTCTTGCTGCCTAGCTCAGGAGTAGGACCTAGGATACCCTGCTGGGACTCCGGTCTTAGTTTTTTATTTTTCTTTGAAAACATTGATGATGAGTCCACCTAGTCAGGTAAACGGGTTTCCCTTCGGGTCCCGCAAAGCCCAGAAGTCGGGTCAGGTTTTCCCCTGCCCCGAGGAGTTTCACGATATCGTGAATGCACAGTGGCGACGCGTTAAGCATGTGCTGGCGGTGCCTAAGCGTTTTCAACCCTGCTATCCCTTTGCTGACCCAGTTTTCAATCGCTGGACGGTGTCACCTGAGGTGGACCACACTGTTTCCAGGTTTAATAAATCCACGGTGGTGCCCGTGGAGGACTACCCGGTGTTTAAAAACCCCGATGGATGGGCACGTGGAGTCACTTTCCCGCCACATGTATTTGGTGGCGGGCTAACTCCTCATGCCTGTGTTCGCTTCCGTGCTGGTTTCTCAGACGGTTACAGAATGGATTAAGGTGCCTAAGCACAACTTGGTGGCTGAGTCGGTTCCCCCGACTCTCATTGAGCTCACGGACCAAATGGCCCAGGCCATGGTGTACCTGTGTGATGCTCCCCTGGTCGCAAGATTGTCTGTGGTGGGGATTGCACTTTGCCGCATGGTATGGCTAAAGAGCTGGTCGGCGGACCATGCCTTAAAAAAGATCGTGTCTGATATCCCCTATTTGGGGGAACGCCTTCTTGGGGACTTCTTGGATGAGATTGTCAAGGGGTCTCACCGGGGGTAAGAGTACCCTCCTGCCCCACTTTAAGGTTAAAGCACCCCACACGCGGAGGGGTCCCTCCTTCAAGGCTCACCGGGGGCTTTTTCGTGCCTCAGGCGCAGAAAAGAGGTAAAATGTTCAGAGCCTCTGGTGAGGACGAGAAGGCGGTGCGGGCTCCACTTGCGCAGGGAGTGGTGGTGCAGTTTCCTTGGCAGGAAGGGTTTCGGGGTCTTTTATCCACACCTGTTCCCAGTGCCCAGGTACCCTGAGGCTTCACGGTTTGACCGGGGTGTTCGCCTTGTTCCCGTTTGGGGGGATTGCGATCCTCGGGTATCTGGACGATTTCCTGTTGAGAGCGGGTTATCACCTGACCCTGTTGGGCGATCTGTCGATCTTCTTTTGCAATCAATGTCCTGGAGTTCAGGGTGGTCAACCTCTGCCTGCCTCTTGGACGTCTCGGCTGCACCATCCCCCGGTTTGGGTGCAGTCCGACATTGCCATGGTTGTGGCTTACATCGATCGTCAAGGGGGCACCTGGAGTGCCCCGGGCGGCCACGGAAGTGGCCGAGATTCTGCCTTGGGCCGAGGTGCTTGTTCCAGCTCTCTCCGCTGTTCACATTCCCTGAGTGGAGAAATGGCAGGCCGACTATCTGAGTCAGATCTTTTATCACCTTTAGGAGCAGAAAGGGAGTGTTGCGGTGGAAGGCTGTTAGTATCCCAAGTTGTTTGGTATCGGCCATGGCCGTATAAACCTGTGGGAATTTGGGGCTGAACAATTTTGGGGTGGAGTTAATCAAAAAGTGGGTTTCTTGTAGGCATAGAATTTGGGCCTTCAAGAAACGGGAAGCCTTAGTGCGTTTAAGGGGGATATTAAGACCCTGGATGTTTTAATGAAAGAATCCTCAATGGGGCCATGATACGGTGTCTGGAGACGTGCTTTAAAATAAAGAGTAATACCCTGTGGAGGCAAGCCCCATTCCTGAGATCCAAAGAAGAGAGAAAGGCAAAGTAGAGAGAGAAGGGGAAAGCAAGAGAAGAGGTAAAAGGCACAAAATAACAATAAGCTATAAGGCAAAGACATATGTAAAATCCTACATAAATGGTTTCCGTTGGTGGGTAAACCAAGGGTTCCCCATCAAGGAAAGAAAGGTCAGTGTCAAGAGACCCATATAAATGGAACCCTCGAGGGCAACTGGTGGGAGTGCACTTAGCAACCCATGAGAGAGCAGACAACCAAACTATATAGTAATATCATATAATAAACCAGGAGGGCAGCAGAGCCCAGACTATGCCCGCAGACCCCTGATACACCTGGCGAGAACCCCAAGGGGGACCCAACCGGCCAGCGGGGGTCTGAAGGCATAAATTAAGTAACCATAGGAAATAGTCATGAGAGGAAAAAAATATTAGGTTGATTAGTATGCAAAAAGAAAAACTGAAGTTTCCAAAGCATTTTGACAGGAAGCAGAAGTCTGTCATAATGGCAAAACAGCATAGTGAGTTGAATATAAGGTGGCTCCACGTAGTTGGTGAGGTCAAACACGGACAATAGAGTAGTAAACCCAAAGAGAAGGGAGAAAACACAACAAAGTGGGACTTCGATATATACTGCTGGTCATACCAGTCCTTAGAGACCACCGGGTCAGGAGCTGGAGAGATGAAGCGACCACATTTATGTGGGCTTTGTCTGTCTTTCCTTCCGTTGATTTGTGGATGTTTTTGTGGAAAGTCTGCGGTAGATTTCCGACGAGCAGGTTTGTTAACTTGTGGAGGGTCCGTCAAATGTAGGTCCTGAAGGGTGGACTGTAGGTCCATGTACTTGGTGCCTTGGAAGGTAAAGCAGATGGAGCAGGGGAAACCCCATTGGTAGATTTGGTGTTGCAATAAAACTTGGAGTAGAGGTTTCAAAGCTCTACGTTTTGTTAATGGTGAGAGGAGAAAGATCGGCAAAGATTTGATCTGTATGACCCTGAAAGTTCAAAATATCTTTCTCTCTAGCTTTAGATAGGAGTTGCTCTTTTGTGCGATAGAAATGGAATTTGGCGATATCGCGAGGTGGACCGTCGGGTTTTCTAACCGATAGTGCATGATGGACCCTGTCCATTTCTAATCGCTCAACTGGGATAGCTGGTTTCAGCTCTTGAAAAAGTGCAAGCATGGTGGCATGTAAATCGATCACAGTTTCAGGTATGCCCCAAATGCATAAGAGCGCCGTGCCCTTTTTTCAAAATCTTCCAGGCGAGACTGTAACAGAAAGTTTTCTTCTTCTCCATTTCTGCAGTGTAAATTTGTGTATTTTTCTCAATCTCATTCTTGTCAACTTGTGTTTCAAGGTCAGATATACTGTAACCCAGTTCTCTAATCTCTTTTGTAAGACTGTTAGTAATGTGGTCAGAGGTTTGGGTAAGTAATTTCTGGAACACATGTTCCAATTGATTTAGAAAAGCAGGGGAAGCCATTTCTTTATCTGTATTTCCCTGCAAATTATCATTCAAATCCTGCTGAGCAGAGCGAGTCCCTGTAAGCAGAGAGGGAATGGAGCCCTGAGCGGGCTTAGCTGAGTGTGTGGAGAGACATTCTGAGACTGAGATGGAAACTGCAGCCGCAGCCATTTTGGCGGGAACATGGGCCAGGGCTTCTTTAAAGGATTTTTGTTTTGATTTGTGCCGGTGTCTGACCAGCGCCATGCCGCCGTGAGCCAGGGACTCTCAGATACCTGTGTGGTAATTTGTGAGGCGAATGTCGTCTGATAAACCTCCTTGTTTACCAGTTATCTGCCCTCTGGAAGCAGAGCTTCTTCTAGGCATAACCGCTTCGGCTGGTCCCGCGCATGCGCCCCCCAGAAGGAATTATTTTAATCTCTCTGCCGCTAATATTTTAGCTTCTATGAGAGATAGAATAAATTCCTCAGATTCAGTGATATAAATTAAAGCTGCAGACATTCCGGGGCCCTCTCCTGTCCCCTGCTGATTCTTGTAGCCAAAATGGCTAGTAATCTTCTTTGAGGCTTTGGGAAGGTGAAAATCTGTCTACATGGAAGGGATCCTTTTATTGGCATCTAGGTGTCAATTCTATCCTAGAAGCTGTCTCTGTCCTTTTCAAATGCTAACTAAAGGACATTTGTCTATGACTGATTACTGAATATTGTATCTTTAATAACACAGAATTAACCACTTCAGCTCCGGAAGGTTTTACCCCCTTAATGACCAGGCCATTTTTTGCGATTCTGCACTGTGTTACTTTAACAAAAAATTGCACAGTTGTGCGGCGATGTACCCAAATACAGTTGATGTCCTTTTTTTCCCACAAATAGAGCTTTCTTTTTGTTGTATTTGATCACCTCTGCGGTTTTTAGATTTTGCACTATAAACAAAAAAAGAGCGACAATTTTGGAAAAAAAAAAAAACGCCATATTATTTACTTACTGCTGTAAAACATTATCAATAAAAATTTTTAAAAAATCTAAATTTTTTTGGAATTTTTATTTATTTTTTTGTTTTTATTAGTAATGGTGGCGATCAGTGTTTTTTAGCGGGACCGACATTGCGGCAGACAGATCGGCCCCTAACTGACACTTTTTGACACTTTTTGGGGACCAGTGACATTAATACAGTAAAAAGTGTTAAATATTATGCACTGTTACTGTACACATGACTGGCAGAGATCAAAGGGTTTAATGTATGCCTAAATGTGCTTACTCACTGTGTATGGGAATGGTTCTGTGACAGGCACAGAGAGATCGAAGTTTCAGCTTAGCTGAAACTCCTGATCTCTGCCTGCCTGCCTGTTTTACAGAAGACTCTCCTGCTTTGTTTACATAAGCAGGCGGGTCTTCTGTCAGTTTATCTGACGATTAAAGCGGAGTTCCACCCGAAATTTATACTTACCTCCATCTTCTCGCTCCCGGTCACCTGAAAAACAAATGGATAATCGCAATTTTTTTTTTTTTTTTCACTTACCTTTTAGAGAAAATATACTCACCTTACTTCCTTCTTCCTCCCCTCGGCGGCCACGGCGATTCGTCACTTCCTGGCTTTTGCAATGATTCCTGGGAGCTGAACGTCATAGCTCCCAGGAATCATTGCGCCTGCACCGACCCCGACGTCAGTTCCGGGGCGCGCGCATCATCCCCTTCTAAACAGCTTCTGGGCATGCCCAGAAGCTGTGGAGGGATGACGCGCGCGACCCAGAAGTGACGTCGGGGCCGGTGCAGTGCATCGTGGGACCGAAGAAGGAGGAAGAGGACCGAAGAGGACGCGGAAGAGGATCGTGCTGGCTTCAAGCTGCCCACACCTGAGATGGCAGCGCTGGAGAAGACCATTTCAAGGTAAGTATATCTCCTGAAAGGTAAGTGCAACCCGGGACAGATCAGAGGCTAGCCATTGTGGAATGTGCTAGCCCTGACTGTCCCGGGGGTATTTTTGTAAAAAAATGTATAACCAGGGTGGAACTCCGCTTTAAGGGAGGAAGGCAGCGATCGCGGGCGCACCTCCCGTGAGCTGCCTCCCGCTGTGTCTAAACAGCGTGCACGCGCCGGTGAAACCTCATGCACAAAATCACGTAGTACTACGAGATTTTGCGCAGCCGAGCCACCCTGCCTCAGTAATACTACTGTGGGCGGTCGGCAAGAGGGTAAACTAGATCGACAATTATACTGCTTCTACAGATCACATTACCTCTCAGCTACTGGCACAATTGCCCTACTCTTATATTTGTTACTACCACGTTCACGTTTATGTTCCAAAAATGCAAGTGAGATTTCTAAACAAATCATGCAAAAAGACATAGACTTATGTAAGGCGTAAAAAAGGATCTTTTATTCGTATGCCACAAAAATAATACAACAAACTAGAGCTGCACGATTCTGGATGAAATGAGAATCACAATTTTTTTTCTTTACCTCTTTACCCCCGGAGGATTTGGCTGCTCAATGACCAGGTCCTATTTTGCGATTCGGCACTGCGTGACTTTTAACGGACAATTGCGCGGTCGTGCGACGCTGTACCCAAACAAAATTGACGTCCTTTTTTTTCCCCACAAACAGAGCTTTCCTTTGGAGCAGTCATGTCCAAAGTCCGGCCCGTGGGCCAGTTGCGGCCCATCCCCATCCTTTCGTTTTTTACGGCCCCTTGAGACACTGCTGACTTTTGTCAATGCCTCCTCACATCCCCGCCCCGATGCCGATGCGATGGGGCGGGGCATCTGGCCCCCCTCGGCAGCTCGGCTGCTCCCGAGTCCCGCTCCGACCCCCCCCGCCCTGCTCGGCTCTATCTGCCCGGCGCCGCCCATGACTGCGCGGGAGTGCAGAATGCCTTCTTTCCTTCACCGCACACAGCCACCTGCGGGAGCTGACCAAGGATCCTGTGGAGTTGACCGAGGAGATGTCACTTCTTACAATCCTACTGCCTTTTTCTGTAAGTGTGATATATGTGTATATGTATGCATGTGTGTGTATGTATGAATGTATGTGTGTGTGTGTGTGTGTGTGTGTGTGTGTGTATTTATGTATGTGTGTATGCATGTATGTATGGAGCTGACCGAGGAGGTGTCACTTCTACAATCCCACTGCCTGTTTCAGTAAGTGTGATTTTATTCATAAAGTAATGATGCTTATTATTTCCTATTTATATATATATATACACACACAGTGGGTACGGAAAGTATTCAGACCCCTTAAATTTTTCACTCTTTGTTATATTGCAGCCATTTGCTAAAATCATTTAACTTCATTCTTCTTCCTCGTGAATGTACACACAGCTCCCCATATTGACGGAAAAACACAGAATTGTTGACATTGTTGCAGATTTATTAAAAAAGAAAAACTGAAATATCACATGGTGATACAAAGTATTCAGACCCTTTGCTGTGACACTCATATATTTAACTTAGGTGCTTTCCATTTCTTCTGATCATCCTTGAGATGGTTCTACACCTTCATTTGAGTCCAGCTGTGTTTGATTATACTGATTGGACTTGATTAGGAAAGCCACACACCTGTCTATATAAGACCTTCCAGATCACAATGCATGTCAGAGCAAATGAGAATCATGAGGTCAAAGGAACTGCCTGAAGAGCTCAGAGACAGAATTGTGGCAAGGCACAGATCTGGCCAAGGTTACAAAAAGATTTTTGCTGCACTTAAGGTTCCTAAGAGCACAGTGGCCTCCATAATCCTCAAATGGAAGACGTTTGGGACGACCAGAACCCTTCCTAGAGCTGGCCGTCCGGCTAAACTGAGCTATCGGGGGAGAAGAGCCTTGGTGAGAGAGGTAAAGAAGAACCCAAAGATCACTGTGGCTGAGTTCCAGAGATGCAGTCAGGAGATGGGAGAAAGTTGTAGAAAGTCATCCATCACTGCAGCCCTCCACCAGTCGGGGCTTTATGGCAGAGTGGCCCGACGAAAGCCTCTCCTCAGTGTAAGACACATGAAAGCCCGCATGGAGTTTGCTAAAAAACACCTGAAGGACTCCAAGATGGTGAGAAATAAGATTCTCTGGTCTGATGAGACCAAAATAGAACTTTTTGGCCTTAATTCTAAGCGGTATGTGTGGAGAAAACCAGGCACTGCTCATCACCTGTCCAATACAGTCCCAACAGTGAAGCATGGTGGTGGCAGCATCATGCTGTGGGGGTGTTTTTCAGCTGCAGGGACAGGACGACTGGTTGCAATCGAGGGAAAGATGAATGCGGCCAAGTACAGGGATATCCTGGACAAAAACCTTCTCCAGAGTGCTCTGGACCTCAGACTGGGCCGAAGGTTTACCTTAAAACAAGACAATGACCCTAAGCACACAGCTAAAATAACAAAGGAGTGGATTCACAACAACTCCGTGACTGTTCTTGAATGGCCAAGCCAGAGCCCTGACCCAATTGAGCATCTCTGGAGAGACCTAAAAATGGCTGTCCACCGACGTTTACCATCCAACCTGACAGAACTGGAGAGGATCTGCAAGGAGGAATGGCAGAGGATCCCCAAATCCAGGTGTGAGACTTGTTGCATCTTTCCCAAAAAGACTCCTGGCTGTATTAGATCAAAAGGGGGCTTCTACTAAATACTGAGCAAAGGGTCTGAATACTTAGGACCATGTGATATTTCAGTTTTTCTTTTTTAATAAATCTGCAACAATGTCAACAATTCTGTGTTTTTCTGTCAGTATGGGGTGCTATGTGTACATTCATGAGGAAGAAGAATGAACTTAAATGATTTTAGCAAATGCAATATAACAGAGTGAAAAATTTAAGGGGGTCTGAATACTTTCCGTACCCACTGTGTGTGTATGTATATATATATATATATATATATATATATATATATATATATATATATCTAATGTGTGTGTGTGTGTATATTTAATTTTAATAGTTCAAATGTCAGGCAAAATGGTCAGCCCTCAGGCATGTTCACTTCATCAAATCTGGCCCCCTTTGAAAAAAAGTTTGGACACCACTGCTTTGGAGGTATTTGATCACCTGTGCGATTTTTTTTATTTTTTTGCGCTATAAACAACAAAATAGCGATAATTTTGAAAAAATAACAATATTTTTCACATTTTTTTTATATGAAATTCTCAAAAAAAAAATTTAAAAATCTAAATTTCTCTATTGCTCATTGACAGACGTAGTCCTCGGTGATACAGCACCTTCGGGTTATGTTGCCTCCACAGGAGTAGGACTAGACAGGAAATAAAATGCTCTGGCCACACCCTAGGGGCAGTCCCCGAGGGTATATCCTCTCTCTCTCTGCCACAGCAAATCAGTTTTTTTCTGTCTAGTCAGGAGTAAGGACCTAGATACCTTGCTGGGATCTTCGGTCCTGGCAGGATTTTTTTCTTAAAAAGATTTTTTAGACAGCTTTTTTTCTCCAGTGTTCCTGTGAGATCTTCAAGCAAGAAAGCTGAACTGGGCGACAGGCTGGATGTTGAGATCCGGTGGTCACCCCAGTTCAGCCTACGAGCGCGTGCAGGCCATAGCTCCGCGCTGGGTCGGCCGCGACATAGTCCCACTGGAGGGACTGACCCTGCGAGTTAAACGTCTTGCTGAAACGCCAAGGACCATGAGTCACGGCGTCCGTATTGGTCGACAGCCCTCCCGCCCCGGGTGGAGAGGGGTACTGTCAGGAGTTGGTGCCCGCCTGGTTCCGGTATGGTGAGTAGTATGTTCCCCCTTTCCCCTGACGGGTCTTGTGGTGAACGCGGGCCCCTCTCTGTATGGTAAGGATGAGTTCCCCTCTATCCTATAACATGGCACAGATCCCCCTACTTTGAGTGTGATTTTTATGTGCAAAAAGCCAGGAGGCTTGGTTTGGGAGCTGACAATCTAATTGTAAATATGTTAAAAGATTGTAATCAGTGGCAGTATGGGAATCTTACTGTGATAATATAGTATCCTACCAGTCAGAAGCCACGGACATGTAGACTGCTTTCCAAGTCAAGTCTCCAGCAATAGCAGGCCTTCCGACGGCCATGCGGTCCGCCAGGGTCCGGTACCGCCGACCAGGCTAAATCCCCATGTAGAGAAGGTGTTGTGATGCTCTGCAGTCACGCCGCTATTCGGTACAACCGCCGCCATTGTTTGCTAGATCGCACGAGGCCGCCATTTTGGCGTAGCCTTTTCATATTTTTGCATTTTTTGTATAGCTTATATCTTGCACCAATGAGAGACCATACACTAATATAGGACACATGTATACATGAACATTTTGAGATCTTATGTGGTTCTATTTATATGTGGTTCTTTTTATTTTTATATTTAGACTACATATGCAATCTCTCATATAAATTGGCATATGTGTATCTGACATTTTACGCTTAACTTGTTGCTTTTACTATTACATTCATTTGTATGTTCACTTGAATGTATCGTTCTTAATTTTGTTTTACACATATTTTGTGAAGTTGTTTCATGTGTGTCTTTTGACATGTCCTCGGTGTTGGATCGCAGAGAAATTGGATGTTCAATATGCTTGATTATTTGATGATATGCAGTTGTGCAGAGCTACAACAATCAATTTCCTGGTGACTACCTTTAAATATTGACCAATTTCCGCTATCCCACACCGTGGTAATGAGTAAGCGGCCATTCGAGCCGTGAAACGCGTCTACCTTGGACATATTCTGTTCCTCACACTGTCTGTTTGTCCTGGATACTTTTGAAGAATAAAGACATTTTCATTTGATTTCAATCATCTGAGTGCGGCTTTACATTTCTACTTCCAGCATGGGGGCGGCCATGTTTGAGGTGACCCAAACACCTCGTGGAGCTAGGGGAGACGCCGGAAGGCGTGCAGAGGGGCGGAGCCGCCTCCTTTCTTCCTGCGCAGCCAGCCAAAAGACTTCCTGTTTGTGAAGACAGTGCTGTAACCTGTTGCAGTGAACTCTGAGCATCAAGTGGTGAGCCTGGGGGTCTATCTCTCTCTCTCTCGATCGATAGGGATCCCTAGCAGGTAACACTGAGGGGCTTTTGTGGCGCTGGGGGTCTGGAAAAAAAAAGTTTCTCTTACGTCCTCCGACAGTCGCCGCCTCTTCATATTCGTCACATATGGGGTATTAGACTTTGCTCCGAAGGAGTAGCTAGGCAACAGAATATGTTAACATTAAAGCTTTTAACATATCCCACCCTCAAGGGGTGGTCCCCTCAGTCAATACCCTCCTACTTCCTGCAACCATATCTCAGTTTCAATGTCTAGCTTGTCAGGAGTGGCTGGCTCTCTCTGTGCTGGGGCTTTGTGCCCCAGACTCTTTCTTCTTTTTTGATTTTTTGTTTGAGTTTTCTCTCTACCTTTACTTAGCTGTTCTTTTTGTCAGCGTTAGTTAGTTCTTCGGATGAAGAGGATCATGCGGGCTGGGTCTCGGGCTGATCCCCCTGGTCGCAGGTCGTGGGTCAGTGGCTTCCCAGCCTGCCATCGAGCGTTCAGCCAGGTAACGCTCCTGGCACAGTGAACGACCCATCCCTGTTCGGTGCAGGGATGATTGGTGAGGTGGCAACCTCACTGGACGCTGTGCGGTTTCTTAACCCCCATTCTGTGCGTCTTGTATGCGACTCTCCCTGCCTCATGTGCAGCGGCTTGTTCGCCTGTGCGGGTCCCCCACGCCATTGTGAGGTAAGTGTATCTATGTGGGGACCTGTCTGTCTGGGTGGGTGTCAGTCTGGGACTGTGTAACCTGCCTCTGTTCACACTGTTTGTCTCCCTATCACTCGGCTGCATGCTGTGGGCTGCAAGGGGGGGGGGAGCTGTGTGACACTGTGTGTGTCAGCCTTGTCTGTGTGCTGTGGGGCATGTTTTGGGCATGTTTGGGCACTATACAGCGATCGCTGCGGCGATCTGACATGTTTTTTTATGACATGTGTGCATTACTGTACTGTGGAGCGGCGTTTTCGGCGCCAAACGGCGCCATTTTGCCTACACTCGCTCCGGCCGCATGTTCTACATGCATGGCGGCCATTTTCTTGTAGCCTCCCATAGGCTTTCATAGAGCGCCCTGGCAGCATCACTTCCTCTTCTCCAGGAACACCGATCGAGGCAGCAGCAGCGGCGAGGGTCTCCTCAGGTTATATCCTTCCTATCCATTGCCTGTGTCAGTTTTATTGTCCCTGTGGGGGTCTCATTGTGCTTGTGTGTGGTGCGGTGGGCTGCGCTCGCCGCGCTTGTTAAAGGGGCAGTTAACCCTTTATTATCCGGCATTTGTAATAGGGGCAATGGATTCTCAGGAGGGCAAATTTCCTACCGCCTTGGTGGAAAGCCAGGGGACCGCTGTTCCCCCCCCCAGGGGGGGATTTAGCCACTATTGTGGCTGGCCTTGCTGCTCAGGTGCAGATGCTGGTGGCTGCTCAATCTACTAAAAGACCCAGAGTTTTTCTTTCCTCTGATTCTGAGGGTGAAGGTGATGGGGCTGTTGTGGCGGGGGCCTCCTTATCGGGGTCCCGCTCCTCCCTGGATCTAGTGGGGTCCGAGGTGGAGGCTGAAGTTGAAGGGGTTGATAATTCTCCCCCCTGGCTCGCCTGAAGAGCTTGCAATCATGGACGAATTGATTGCTTCCATAAAACAAACGCTGCTTTTGCAGGATGAAGTGTGTCCCCCCGCTGCCTTGGCGGCTTATGGGACGCAGAGAAAACGCGGGACGCCGCAGGTTTTTCCCTGCAATGATGATTTTCAGCGCGCTGTTAAGGAACGATGGCGCAATCTGCGCAAACCTTTTGCTGTACCAAGTAGGTTCAAGCTGCGTTATCCTTTCTCGCCTTCCACTGATGAAAGGTGGTGTGTGCCACCCCCAGTGGATCACACAATTGCGGTTTTAAACAAATCCACTGCGATTCCTGCAGAGGATTCCCCTGTGTTCCGTGATGCCACGGATAGGAGATTGGAGTCTCTTGCCCGTCATACTTATTCTGTTACGGGTTCTATGCTTAAGGCTCTGTTTGCCTCTCTCATGGCGGCCCAGGCGGTCGCAAGTTGGACGCAGATGCTTAGGCGCGTCCTAGTGGCCGATTCGGCCTCGCCGGCGACCCTGGATATGGTGGATCAAATCCACCAGGGTGTCATGTATCTGTGTGATGCGGACTTGGACCTAGTCCCGTTGGCTGCACGTGTGCACAGCGTGGCGGTGTTGTCTCGCCGCCTGGTTTGGTTGAAATGTTGGTCGGTGGACCAGTCTTCACGTAAGACCTTAGCCAATCTGCCTTATGATGGGTCTCGCCTTTTTGGGGAGTCCTTGGATGTGTTGATTAAGGGGATCACCGGAGGTAAGAGCACTCTCTTGCCCCATTTCCCCAAGGCTAAGGGGGCTTCTGGGAAGAAGCATGCTAATTTTCGGCCCCCTCAGGGGTCCTTTCGTGCCTTTCGGTCGCACTACAAGGGCAAACCGTTCAAAGGTCAAGGCTCTCAGAAGAAGCCCTGGTCTGGAAAACAGAAGTCCGGTCAATCCGGATCCGCAGCCCATATCAGTGCGGCCTGAAGGGGCGCCCTCACCCAGTTTTGGGGTGGGGGGACGCTTGCTCGGTTTTCTTCAGCCCTGGTTGGCCCGCGTGCGGGACAGATGGGTTCAGGAGATCGTTCGATCTGGTTACAAGATCGAGTTTCTCTCTCGGCCGGAGAGCAGATTTTTTCCCCTCAAATCTTCAACTGTCTCCAGAGCGTTTACGGGACCTGCACCTGGCGGTGTGGGACCTGAGGGCTCAGGGAGTGGTAGTTCCGGTGCCTCATCGGGACAGATTTCGGGGGTTTTATTCCAATCTGTTCACCGTGCCCAGAAAGGAGGGCAAGGTTCGTCCAATTCTGGACTTGAAGGCTCTGAACCGCTCTGTGCGGGTTCGCAAGTTCCGCATGGAATCCCTGCGGTCGGTGGTGACTGCCCTGGTTCCGGGGGAATTCATGGCCTCCATCGATTTGAAGGATGCGTATCTTCACATCCCCATTTTCGAGGGTCACCAGAGGTACCTTCGATTTGCCATTGCGGAGGATCACTACCAGTTCGTGGCGTTGCCTTTTGGTCTCGCCTCGGCTCCGCGGGTCTTCACCAAGGTGCTTGCACCGGTTCTGGCATTATTGAGGGCCCAGGGCATTTCTGTCCTGGGGTATCTGGACGACATTCTGGTTCGGTCTGCGACCAGCCAGGGTCTGGAGAAGGACCTGTCTGTCACGATGCAAACTCTGCAGGAGTTTGGTTGGACGATAAATTTTCCAAAGTCGACACTGAGTCCGTCGGTTCGTCTTCCCTACCTGGGAATGATTCTGGACTCGGTGCGGGCGAAGGTCTTCCTGCCGGAAGACAAACTCAGAACTCTTCAGGAGGAAGTCAGGTCCCTCAGGGACGTTCCGCTCTCGTCTCTGCGGACGTGCATGAGATGTCTGGGATTGATGGTCTCGGCCTTCGAGGCGATTCCCTTCGCCCAGTTTCACACGCGGGGTCTCCAAGCGGAGATCCTGTCCATGTGGGACGGGCGACCTCAATCTCTGGATCTTCAAATCTCGTTGAGTCATCGCACCAGAAGAGACCTTCTGTGGTGGCTCCAGTCCCCGATGGTGTCCGGGGGCAAGTCGTTTCGTCCTGTTTCGTGGACGGTGATCACCACGGATGCCAGCCTGTCGGGCTGGGGTGGTGTTCTGGGCGTTCTGTCTGCCCAGGGAACTTGGTCGGAGGGGGGAGTCTTCCCTTCCGATCAACATTCTGGAATTGCGTGCGATAAATCTCTGTCTTCATCGCTGGACGGACTGGCTGCAGGGCTGCCCGGTTCGGGTGCAGACGGACAATGCCACGGCGGTGGCCTACATCAACCACCAAGGGGGCACCAGGAGTGCCCGAGCGGCTCGAGAAGTGGCCGACATTCTGTCTTGGGCCGAGACTCATGTCCCGGCGATAACGGCGGTTCACATTCTGGGGGTGGAGAACTGGCAGGCGGACTATCTGAGTCGCCAGACCCTGGATCAGGGGGAATGTTCTCTCCACCCGGCTGTC
The DNA here is from genome assembly GCF_965119305.1 of Pelophylax lessonae. Lineage (NCBI taxonomy): Eukaryota > Metazoa > Chordata > Amphibia > Anura > Ranidae > Pelophylax > Pelophylax lessonae. Next base: position 477,195,017 of record NC_138770.1, on the reverse strand, counting down.
TTCCAGATGTCGTGCGCGAAGTGGGGTCTTCCAGATGTGGACCTGTTCGCGTCTCGTCTCAACTACAAGGTGAGAAGGTTCGTGGCAAGGACGCGCGACCCTCGGGCAGACGCGTCGGACGCGTTAGTGGCCCCGTGGCATCAGTACAGGCTGATGTACGCGTTTCCACCGATTCAGTTGCTGTCCAGGTTCCTTCGCAGGTTACACTCGGAACGCAGCACGGTGATTCTTGTGGCACCGGACTGGCCTCGCCGGTCCTGGTACGCAGACCTCGTGAATCTGGCGGTCGACGCCCCGTGGCGTCTGCCTCTTCGAGACAATCTCCTGTCTCAAGGACCGATATACCATCCTGCTTTACAGTCGCTGGCTTTGACGGCCTGGCTGTTGAGACCGAGGTCCTGAAGGAGAAGGGTCTCTTCCCCAGAGGTCGTTCATACTTTGATCAACGCGAGGAAGTCTTCCTCGGGGAAGGTTTATTACCGTACTTGGAAGGCCTATTTTGCCTGGTGTGAGTCCAGGGGGTTTTCACCCCGCACGTACTCGGTTTCCCGAGTGCTGTCCTTCCTTCAAATGGGTGTCGATCAGCGTTTGGCGCTGGCTACGATAAAGGGTCAGGTGTCTGCGCTGGCCGTTCTGTTTCAACGTCCCGTGGCTTCCAACTCCTTGGTTGGCACTTTTGTTCAGGGAGTGCGGCATCTGGTTCCTCCTAGAAGGGATCCTCTACCCCCTTGGGACTTGAATCTCGTTCTATCTGTGTTACAACGTGCTCCTTTTGAACAGATCAGAGAGATCTCGTTGTCTATGTTGTCCAAAAAGGTCGCCTTTTTGGTTGCGATCACTTCGGCTCGCAGAGTGTCGGAGCTAGCGGCTTTGTCCTGCAAGTCTCCGTATCTGGTTGTTCATTTGGATAAGGTGGTCTTGCGACCTAATCCTTCTTTTCTTCCGAAGCGAGTTTCGGAATTCCATCTTAATGAGGATATTGTCTTGCCTTCGCTGTGCGCGAAGCCTAAACATCCAAAGGAGGTGAGATTACATTCTTTGGATGTTGTTCGGGCGATAAGGGTTTACCTTAAATCGACTGAGTCTTTTCGAAAGACGGACTCCTTGTTTGTTCTTCCAGAGGGTCCTCGGAAGGGCATGGCGGCGTCGGCCTCTACCATCGCCAAATGGATCAGGCAGACCATTGAACAGGCCTATGCTTTGCAGGGGAAGGTTCCCCCTGTGCCTGTGAAGGCGCACTCTACTAGATCTCTGAGTACGTCTTGGGCCTGTCGTCATGGGGCTTCTGTAGCCCAGGTGTGTAAGGCGGCGACTTGGTCGACCGTGCACACTTTCACAAAATTCTACAAAGTAGATGTTCAGGCATCGGCGGATGCTTCCTTTGGCCGCAAGGTTCTTAGTGCGGCAATTCCCTAGGGTCCCTTGTTGGGGACCTCTGGCTGTTGGGATAAGTTTTTTTATCCCCTGGTTTTTTGTCTTTTCCTGGGTTGTTGCTCCTGTTGAGCAATTATTTTTCCTGTAGCCCAGCTGGTTTCCTTCCTTTGGTAAGGTTCCTTTCTTTGATGCGGAGACTGCGTTGCCTTTCGGCGCGGATGCGTTTCCCACCCCTCATGTTTGCACTGCTTTGGGACGTCCCCATATGTGACGAATATGAAGAGGCGGTGACTGTCGGAGGACGTAAGAGAAAACGGAATTTTTGTAAAATCTTACCTGTAAAATTCCTTTCTCTGAGTCTTCCGACAGTCGCCGCCCCCGCCCCTCTTTTGGGGTTTGGTTGTATACTCTACTGCTATTCCACTGAAACTGAGATATTGTTGCAGGAAGTAGGAGGGTATTGACTGAAGGGACCACCCCTTGAGGGTGGGATATGTTAAAAGCTTTAATGTTAACATATTCTGTTGCCTAGCTACTCCTTCGGAGCAAAGTCTAATACCCCATATGTGACGAATATGAAGAGGCGGCGACTGTCGGAGGACTCAGAGAAAGGAATTTTACAGGTAAGATTTTACAAAAATTCCGTTTTTTTATTTAAGTTTGGATTGTATTTTCCGGGTAGTTTCTGGAATAATCATGGACCCTGCCACACAAGTACCCCCACCTGTTTCCCTCGAGGGGGCCACGGGACCCGCCGGTGCACAGAGTATGGATGCATTTACAGCAGTTTTGGAGTCTATGGTGGCTCGGGTGGAGGCGGCCTGTCAGGGACGGGGGTCAAGAAAGCGACCCCCGCCTACCCCTATATTATCTGACACCTCTGACTCAGATTCAGAGACGGTCACTGCAGCTGCAGGTCCCTCTGCAAGAGCTGTTATCTCAGGTAAAGCTCCCTCAGACAGTGAGGAGGACGTTCATTCTTCCGCCATAATTCAGGAAGAAGCATTGGTGGATGCACTAGTTGTGGCGGTGCGGGAAACCTAAGACAGAGGCAACTGAAACAGAGATTCCCTTTGGTACTAACAAGCCCATCAAAACGGTGAAGGTTTTTCCTGTACCCAAGTGTTTTGGTAATAAAATTAAAGGAGAATGGGAGCATTCTAAGCGTACCTTTACTATTTCCGAGCGTATTGCTAGACGCTATCCGTTTGAGGAATCCCTCATTAAGAAATGGATGGTACCACCAGTGGTGGATCCACCTATTTCCAGGCTGAATAAAGCCACGGTTATTCCAGTGAAGGACACTTCGTCCTTTAAGGATCCGGTGGATCGAAAGATGGAAGCGGAGTCCCGCACTATCTTCTCCCTGATAGGGTCAGCATTTAGACCAGTAATTGTTATTGGTCTAGTTTCCCAGACACTAACGGAATGGGCGAGATTGGTACGCCAAGACCTAAGGGGAAAAGATATCCCCCAGGGAACATCTGATTTGATGGAACAGATTATACAAGGGCTACAGTTTGTCTGTGACGCAGCCTTGGATGCTACCCCCCTATTAGGGCATGCATCTATGTCAGCGGTAATCCTCAGACGTGTGCTGTGGTTAAAATGCTGGTCAGCTGACCTAGGTTCCAAAAAGACCTTGACGAATCTCCCCTTTCAGGGGAATCGCCTATTTGGGGCCACCCTAGATGAAATTATTAAGGATGCCACTGGGGGCAAGAGCACTTTGTTGCCACAGGCTGCTAAAGCTAAGGGACCTCGCAACAAGCGAGGACCTTTCTTTACCGCCCATAAAGGGTTCGCATGCCCGGCTGGAACAAGCGGGAAAGGCAAGACTCCTCCAGGAGGGTTCAAGAAAGGCTGGTCGGACAAACAGAGGACCGACTCAGCCAAACCCGAAGCAAAGGATTACACAGCCTGAAGGTGCGCCCCCACCCGGGTTGAGGGTGGGGGGACGTTTTCACCGGTATTCAGGACATTAGATCGAGCATCGACTACTACTACCGGTGCGATTCTTCCCTTTCAACATTTAAGTACTACAGGGAGCGGTAGTCACCGTTCCCTGAACAGATCTTTTCCTTTACCTTTTCCTAAGATTAGTCTCAATTCCCCACAGGAATCGGATCTGGTTGACCAGACAGACCAAGAAGCCTCTAGCCGGGTGACTTCGGTCCCTGAGATTCAACCAGGAGAGATCACCGTTCCTGATAGGAATCAGGTGTCGGATAAATGTGTGGGAACAGAAAACGACCAGACTTTGTCGGATGGTCGGGGCCAGATAGCTCTAGGGACGCCTGGTTCAAATCCCGTCAGTGCCAGTGGTCCTAGAAATTCTAGGCTGGCCTCGTCAAGCCGGCCTGGCCGACTTGGACTTGCTAGTCGCGGACGTTCCGTGGGAACTGCGTCTCAGGGAGTATCTGCGGTCTCGAGGACCAATCTACCATTGTGCTTTACAGTCGCTGGTTTTAATGGCCTGGCCATTGAGACCCAAGTACTGAAGGACAGAGGGTTGTCAGCTTCAGTCATTCCTACCCTTATTAAAGCAAGGAAAGCGACTTCCAGCAAGGTCTATTATCACACATGGAAGACTTATATCGCGTGGTGCGAATCTTTAGGATTTCCTCCACGTACCTATTCGGTGACTCGAATATTGGCCTTTTTGCAAAAAGGTGTTGAGCAGAAGCTAGCCTTGAGCACCATCAAGGGTCAAGTTTCAGCATTAGCAATCTTCTTTCAGAAACCTTTAGCTACCAAGTCCCTGGTGCGGAATTTCATCCAGGGGGTGCGGCACCTGGCTCCACCAGTCCGCGCGCCCTTACCGCCCTGGGATCTTAATTTGGTTTTGTCGGTTCTACAGAAACCTCCTTTTGAAAACATCAGGGAGATTCCCTTGCTTACTTTATCCCAGAAGGTGGCCTTCTTGGTGGCTATCACTTCTGCACGCAGGGTGTCAGAACTGGCTGCTTTATCATGCCAGTCCCCATACTTGGTGATTCATAGGGATAAGGTAGTACTCCATCCTAAGCCATCCTTTCTTCCTAAGGTGGTTTCAGATTTTCATCTGAATGAAGATATTGTACTACCTTCCTTGTGTCCTCAGCCCAATCATCATCGGGAACATACGTTGCATTCCTTGGATGTGGTTCGGGCAATCAGGGCATACCTGAAGGCTACGGAATCGTTCCGTAAGACGGATTCACTTTTTGTGATCACGGATGGCCCCAGAAAGGGGTTGCCTGCATCTGCCGCGACTATTGCCAAATGGATTAGACAGACGGTGGTACAGGCTTATTCTATTAAGGGTCAGAGTCCTCCGTTCCCTGTTAGGGCGCACTCCACTCGAGCGCTCAGTACTTCCTGGGCCTTTCGCCATCAGGCGTCAGTGGTCCAGGTATGTAAGGCGGCCACCTGGTCGTCGGTACATACCTTTACAAAATTTTATAAAATTGATGTCATGGCATCGGCGGATGCCTCATTTGGCCGCAAGGTTTTGCAGGCCGCAATTTGAGGAGACCGGTGGTCTACCTCGAGGGTTTTTTTCTGTTTGAAAATTTTTTTGTTGAGTCTCATCATTAAGGATGAGCATTGTAAACTTCTAGTTGGCACCGGTTGGGCCTTCTAGATTTGGATTTATTTTCCATTTTCCCACCCCTCATTTGTGATACTGCTCTGGGACGTCCCGAAGGTGCTGTATCACCGAGGACTACGTCTGTCAATGAGCGATAGAGAAAAATGGATTTTTGTAAAATCTTACCGTAAAATCCCTTTCTCTTAGCTCATTGACAGACGTAGTACCCGCCCCTCTGTTTTGGAGTTGGGTTGGGTTAAATTCTCTAAACACTGCTTATGTGACATAACTGATTTGCTGTGGCAGAGAGAGAGAGGATATACCCTCGGGGACTGCCCCTAGGGTGTGGCCAGAGCATTTTATTTCCTGTCTAGTCCTACTCCTGTGGAGGCAACATAACCCGAAGGTGCTGTATCACCGAGGACTACGTCTGTCAATGAGCTAAGAGAAAAGGATTTTACGGTAAGATTTTACAAAAATCCATTTTTTTTAACATTTTAGGCCAATTTGTTTTCTGCTACATATTTATGGTAAAAAAAAATCACAATAAGCGTATTTTGATTGTGGTTTGCGCAAATGTTATTGCGTTTACTAACTACGGGAAAGATTTGTCATTTTTATTTTTTTATTTTTTTTTTTTACTAGTAATGGCGGTGATCTGCGATTTTTTTTTTTTTTACTACTAGAGTAATTGGTGCTAAAAATATGTACTGTTACTGTAAAAATTACACTGGCAGGGAAGGGGTTAACGGTACTGGTGATCAAGGGGTTAAATGGGTCCCTAGGGGTGTGATTCTAACTGTCAGGGGGCATGTCTTGTGAAGTAATCACAGAGAACTGCAATCCTATATAGCAGGATCAGATAGCCTCTGTGATCACTTCAGGGAGAATGACAGACGGCTGTCCTTCTCTCTCTCCTGCGGGAGATCGCGAGTGGCCGGTGGCCATCGGAGCTGCCAGTCACACGCGCTGGCTCCCCAGGTAATGAGCGGGGGTGGGAGCGCACCGCCGGCGGCGCGCGCTTGCCCCCTACAGTCTCCCGAGCGAGCGACGTAGGGCTATGTCACTTTGCCCAGCAGTGGCAGAGTGCTGCAGTAAATGTACGGTGGTTAAAATAAAAATTGCGATTCTCGGCGTAACATCATCTTTCACATTATACAAAAAAAATGAGCTATTTTGACTATTTATTTTTATTCATTAAAGTGTATTCTTTCCCTAAAAATTGCATTTAAAAGACCGCTGCGTAAATACAGTGTAACATAAAATATTGCAATGACTGCCATTTTATTGTCTAGGGTCTCTGCTAAAAATATATATATATATATATATATATATATATATATATATATATATAATATTTAGGGATTCTAAGTAATTTTCTAGCAAAAGATATTGCAAAAGATGATTTTAAGCAACAAGTGTCAGAAAAAGGCTTAGTCTTTAAGTGGTTAAACTGCCCTCATTTACAGACAAAGTTTATCTCTTTGATATAAAAGAACGAAATGATGCAATATTTCTCCTTATCTCTTAGCGCTTAGTAATGTTGTGATAAACTTTGCCTGCTGTTTTTTTTTTCTTTGATAGCTGTCAGCTTTGAGCAGAAAATCTCTGCACTGGATCATGGAAATGCCAGATTTAGATTGTGAGGGGAGTTGAATCGAGATCCTGATTTTTTTTTTTTTAACGCTTAATCGTGCAGCTCTACAACAAACTGAGCTTTGCTTCTGCTAATCAGTGGTATAGATTAATATATCGAACAAACAAAAACTGGCAAGTATTAGATGTGCTCATTTTACAGCATTGAAAGTCTTAGTCCCTAATGGTTGATGAATAAACTGCAGTTTACTGGCATTTCAAACGCCAAATGCTTGTAACTGCTGTAAACCGCATTTATCAGCGTTTTTAAAGGGGAAAACATTTCTGATCATTTTTTGAACATATAAAAATGTTGAAAATACACATTTTACCACCTGCTGTTGACTGCATCAATGGATGAGTCCAGTAGTAATAAACTCTGGTCCTCTCATGCAATTTTCAGAGCCACAGCCACATCAGGAGCATTTCCTCGCACATGCTAATGATGGGATCCATAGTGAAAACACAAATAATAAGACCGCTATCTACAAGTACATTGCTTCTGCTCTTACAGAATGGCTGAAATAGTTAATAATTTACTTGTTTTTCATGCATTGTGGGCATTTGGGAGGGTCTCCTGAAGTTCTTTAAAAAATGCTTCCATTCGCCAACTTTTCTAACCGCTGCTAAACTAAACTAACATAAACGTGGTATGTAAAAGCTGTGATTTGCACATGAGGCTCTTAGAAAATCATATCTTTCTCTTACGTCCTCCGACAGTCGCCGCCTCTTCATATTCGTCACATATGGGGTATTAGACTTTGCTCCGAAGGAGTAGCTAGGCAACAGAATATGTTAACAATAAAGCTTTTAACATATCCCACCCTCAAGGGGTGGTCCCCTCAGTCAATACCCTCCTACTTCCTGCAACCATATCTCAGTTTTAATGTCTAGCTTGTCAGGAGTGTTCTGGGCGTTCTATCCGCCCAGGGAACTTGGTCGGAGGGGGAGTCTTCCCTTCCGATCAACATTCTGGAATTGCGTGCGATAAGTCTCTGTCTTCATCGCTGGACGGACCGGCTGCAGGGCTGCCCGGTTCGGGTGCAGACGGACAATGCCACGGCGGTGGCCTACATCAACCACCAAGGGGGCACCAGGAGTGCCCGAGCGGCTCGAGAAGTGGCCGACATTCTGACTTGGGCCGAGACTCATGTCCCGGCGATAACGGCGGTGCACATTCCGGGGGTGGAGAACTGGCAGGCGGACTATCTGAGTCGCCAGACCCTGGATCAGGGGGAATGGTCTCTCCACCCGGCTGTCTTCCAGATATTGTGCGCGAAGTGGGGTCTTCCAGATGTGGACCTGTTCGCGTCTCGTCTCAACAACAAGGTGAAAAGGTTCGTGGCAAGGACGCGTGACCCTCGGGCAGGCGCGTCGGACGCGTTAGTGGCCCCGTGGCATCAGTACAGGCTGATGTATGCGTTTCCGCCGATTCAGTTGCTGTCCAGGTTCCTTCGCAGGTTACACTCGGAACGCAGCACGGTGATTCTTGTGGCACCGGACTGGCCTCGCAGGTCCTGGTACGCAGACCTCGTGAATCTGGCGGTCGACGCCCCGTGGCGTCTGCCTCTTCGAGACGATCTACTGTCTCAAGGACCGATATACCATCCTGCTTTACAGTCGCTGGCTTTGACGGCCTGGCTGTTGAGACCGAGGTCCTGAAGGAGAAGGGTCTCTCTCCGGAGGTCGTTCATACTTTGATCAACGCGAGGAAGTCTTCCTCGGGGAAGGTTTATTACCGTACTTGGAAGGCCTATTTTGCCTGGTGTGAGTCCAGGGGGTTTTCGCCCCGCACGTACTCGGTTTCCCGTGTGCTGTCTTTCCTTCAAACGGGAGTTGATCAGCGTTTGGCGCTGGCTACGATAAAGGGTCAGGTCTCTGCACTGGCCGTTCTGTTTCAACGTCCCGTGGCTTCCAACTCTTTGGTTGGCACCTTTGTTCAGGGTGTAAGGCATCTGGTCCCTCCTAGGAGGGATCCTTTGCCCCCTTGGGACTTGAATCTCGTTCTGTCTGTGTTGCAACGTGCTCCTTTTGAACAGATCAGGGAGATCTCGTTGTCTATGTTGTCCAAAAAGGTCGCCTTTTTGGTGGCGATCACTTCGGCTCGCAGAGTATCGGAGCTGGCAGCCTTGTCCTGCAAGTCTCCGTACCTGGTTGTTCATTTGGATAAGGTGGTCTTGCGACCTAATCCTTCTTTTCTTCCGAAACGAGTTTCGGAATTCCATCTTAACGAGGATATTGTCTTGCCTTCGCTGTGCGCGAAGCCTAAACATCCAAAGGAGGTGAGACTACATTCTTTGGATGTTGTTCGGGCGATTAGGGTTTACCTTAAATCGACTGAGTCTTTTCGAAAGACGGACTCCTTGTTTGTTCTTCCAGAGGGTCCTCGGAAGGGCATGGCGGCTTCGGCCTCTACCATCGCCAAATGGATCAGGCAGACCATTGAACAGGCCTATGCTTTGCAGGGGAAGGTTCCCCCTGTGCCTGTGAAGGCGCACTCTACTAGATCTTTGAGTACGTCTTGGGCCTGTCGTCATGGGGCTTCTGTAGCCCAGGTGTGTAAGGCGGCGACCTGGTCGACCGTGCACACGTTCACAAGATTCTACAAAGTAGATGTCCAGGCATCGGCGGATGCTTCCTTTGGCCGCAAGGTTCTTAGTGCGGCAATTTCCTAGGGTCCCTTGTTGGGGACCTCTGGCTGTTGGGATATGTTTTACATTCCCTGGTTTTTTTTTTGTCTTTTCCTGGGTTGTTGCTCCTGTTGAGCACTTGTTTTTTCCTGTTGCCCAGCTGGTTTCCTTCCTTTGGTAAGGTTCTTTTCTTTGATGCGGAGACTGCGTTGCCTTTTCGGCGCGGATGCGTTTCCCACCCCTCATGTTTGCACTGCTTTGGGACGTCCCCATATGTGACGAATATGAAGAGGCGGCGACTGTCGGAGGACGTAAGAGAAAGGAATTTTACAGGTAAGATTTTACAAAAATTACGTTTTTTGTATATTGAAACATTTGTAGTTTAAGCATAAACTTACATGTTCCTTATACTGTTTGTGTCTTTTAATAGGGGAGTGCACTGCTTTGGGTTCCTGGTGCTGGAATAAAACTTTTTGCTGTGTTTTATACTCTAGGAAATGTTGCTGCCTTAAGCAGGTAAGCTTATAGTTTAACCTTTCAGTTCTTTATGTGAACCACACTTTTTTTTTTTTTTTTCTTTTTAATATAATCAGATTGGATTATTATGTTGATGTATGTGCAAAAGTATGGTAAAAGGAACAGTTTAACCCATAGCAATCAGAAGCATCTGTTTCATTTTCAGACCTGTAAGTGGCAGTTCACACTTATGCGATGCGGGAAGGCTGCGAATTCGCAGCCTGTTCCTGCATCGCAAACGCACCCCTGGCAGTTCACACTGCCATATGCGATACACTGGGGATGTCAATGAAATGTTAACGACACCCCCAGTTTGATCGCATATCGCAGTGCAATCTTTACAGTTCGCACAGGATCGGATCGCACAAGTGTGAACCACTGTGCGTTCCGATCCTGATGCGGCTGAAAAATAGGGTCCTGTGCGACTTTGGTGAGGGTGCAGTGCGAATTTAGCCATACAAAGTGTATGGCTGAATTCGCACCGCACAGCCGATCGCATGTAATGAAGGAGCGGTGCGTTCCGATATTACATGCGATCGCCGCAGCTGCAAGAATGTGAACCGGCACTCAATCAAAAATTATAGTTGGAAGATTATTTGTTTTTGTGGGGAAGAACTGTTAACACACTTTTCATAAATAAACTCTATTATTTGCATTTGGCTTTTTTCCAACTATATAGAAGTAGTAATGCTCAAATGGCGTGACTGAATAAAAGTCAATATTTGTGTAATATTGTAATAAAGTAAATGTAAACCCAAACTGAGTTGGTAGTAGTCCTATTCAGTTGGACTATTTGTGTATTGTTGCTGGCATGTGCTTCTTATCCAAGCATCGTCTTTCTAAAGACTGTCAGGAAAAACCCCCAGCATTTACAACCGTGGCTAGCGCAGTCACTTATTGCAGTCACCATGGAATTTGTCAAGGAAGATGTTGATTTCCAAGACCATGACAAGAGATGTGAATGCTTTTGAAACACTGGGGTTGATTTACTAAAACTGGAGGGTGCAAAATCAGCTTCTGTTTTTTTTTTGTCAAAGCCTGATTGAACAAGCTGAAGTTAGAAGCTGATTGGCTACCAGGTACACCAGTTTTGCATTCTTCCAGTTTTAGTAAATCAACCTCATTGTTCTAATTCCATAATCTAATCTCTGCTGAGAGCCTTTTCTGCTTTAGAGCATGAAGTTCTGCGTGAACCTTGTTTCTCTGCTGAACCTCGATAATCTATAGTAGTGGCAGATTTCTGTATTGGTTCCAAAAGTAAAGTACCCGGACCCTAATAGAAGAATGGATAAAGGCCTGTATCCTACGTATTGCACTTGCTTTGGCAGGCAGTTGCATCTGTTAGTTAGTTGGTGAGGTGCTTGACAGGTCCAGAGCTGTGGTCTGCTGTGGCAAAATCCAGTTCCTGAAAATTATTATTATACAGGATTTATGTAGCGCCAAAGGTTTGCGCAGCACTTAAAACCTGCAGGTTGTGCCTAACCCAGCTCTGCTACATGTGTGTAAGCATCCCTTGTGGTGTTTCCCTACTTTTCGGAGGCTTGTGGGACTGATGTTGCAGGCAGGCCTGTAAAGAGTTACATGTCCTGGCTGCCCCATTAAGGGCATTTGACATCTTCTTGTTGATACATGGACGCATGTGCACCAACCTGTTAGTGGCAGACTGGGTGCCAATTCCTTTCCTTGGCTAGCCTACAGTGCAGCAGTGTTAATTTTGTCGACAAATATTTTCATCCTAGTTTTTGCCAGCTGCATGTTTTCAGTGTCAAAAATAAAATGAAAATAAAAATAAAAATTAGAATTAAGTCATTTGACAAAAACTATGACGAAAAGCAATTTCAATTTTAGTCAGTGAACAAAAATGGAACAATAATGTGAGCGAGGAATGTTTACCCACCTGAACTTCCACTTTCCTCTGAACTCTGCCTGTCTGTCAAAGCTCCAACCCCCTGACTCTTATCGGCAAGCTGTATTGGCTGAGAGATGCAGGCTCCCATCAACCCTTTCCCTTTCCTATGCAGTTCCACACATTACGCTTATTCACACAATGTCTTTGGCTTTTTTAAGATCAGCAACACAATTTCATCCTCAGCCTATAATAGCACATTAGCCGCCTCCTGTCCGCTGCAAGGACAAATGACATCGGGCAGGATCCTCTCTTGTTCATATGACATCGCCCAGTCTCACAGCAATTGCGTGCCTGTGGGGGTACGCTGCACAGCGTTAATGGGCGCGCTGTGTCCCTGGGAAACAGCACGACCCGATCTTGGTAAAGAGCTGATGTCGTGGCTCTTCACACATGTGATCAGCTGTGTCCAATCACAGCTGATCATATGTAAACAAGGAAGTTCTGGTAATCGTCTCTTCTCCTCACACGGACAGAGTGCGAGGAGAGGAGAGCTGATCAGCGGCATCTCCTCACAGGGGAGACCTGTACAGCTAATCGGGGCACTGATTATCAGTGCAGCCCCAACAGTGCCCAGCAATGATACAAGTCAGTGCCGCCTATCTGTGCCACCTATCATTGTCCATCAGTGCCCATCAGTGCTGCATATTAGTGCCCCCTCATCTGCGACCTTCAGTGCAGCCTCATCAGCGAACAACAATGGAGAAAAATTACTTATTTATAAAATTTTCTGACAGAAACTAAGGAAAACTTTTTTTTTTTATTCCAAATTTTTGGTCTTTTTTTGTTAAAAAAAAAAAAAAAACCCCAGCAGCGATTAACCACTTAAGCCTCGGAAGATTTTACCCCCTTCCTGACCAGGCCCTATTTTGCGATTCGGCACTGTGTGACTTTAACGGACAATTGCGCGGCCGTGCAACACTGTACCTAAACAAATTTGACGGCCTTTTTTTCCCCACAAACAGAGCTTTCTTTTGGTGGTATTTGATCACCTGTGCGATTTTTTTGATCATGCGCTATAAACAAAAGAAGAGCGACAATTTTGTAAAGATAACAATATTTTTCACATTTTTTTTATATGAAATTCCCAAAAAAAATGTAAAAATCGAATTTTTAACATTTTAGGCCAATTTGTTTTCTGCTACATGTTTTTTTTAAAAAAAATTGCAAAAAGCGTATTTTGATTGGTTTGCAAAAAAGTTATTGCGTTCACTAACTAAGGGATTTTTGTCTTTTTTTTTTTTAACATGTAATGGCGGCGATCTGCGATTTTTTTTTTTTTTTTTGCGGGACTGCGACATTGCGGCGGACAGATCGGACCCTTGACTGACATTTTTGACACTTTTGGGGTTACCAGTGACACTGGCAGGGAAGGGGTTAACTTTATTGGAGAAGGAGGGGTTAAGTGTGTCCCTAGGGGTGTGCTTCTAACTGTACAGGGATGTGGCTGTTTGTGTAACTACAGAGATATATGACCAGGACCGTATGATCTCTGTTCTTACACAGGGAAGAATGACAGGCGGCTTTGTTTACATTAGCCGCCTGCCTTTCTCCCTTCACAGCGGACGATCACGAGTGGCCGGCAGACATCGGGTCCGCCGGTCTCACGTGCGGGAGGGGGTCCGTGAACGAGCGGGGGTGGGAGCGCGCCTCCGGCGCTGTGCGCTCGCCCACTAGAGCCTGACAGGCTAGGGACGTAGTACTACGTCGCTTTGCCTGTGAGGGGCTGACTGCCGCAGTAAATATACTGTGGGCGGTCGGTAAGTGGTTAAATATAACCAAATGCAAGCTCTATTTTTGGGAAAAAAAATTATAAAAAATCATTTGGGTACAGCGTTGAATGACTGCGCAATTGTCATTCAAAGTGCTACAGAAAGCTGAAAATTGTCCTGGGCAGGATGGGCGTAAAAGGGAGTTTAACCATTTGCCTACTGGGCACTTATACCCCCTCTCTGCCCAGACCGATTCTCCACTTTTCAGTGCTTTTACATTTTGAATGACAATTACTAAGGCCTGCAACACTGTACCCATATAAAATTTGTGTCCCTTTTTCAGACAAATAGAGCTTTCTTTTGGTGGTTTTTATTCACCACTGGGTTTTTTATTGTGCTAAAAATGAAAAAAAAATTCTTCATAAATTTTAGCCAAAATTTATACTTATCTTTGGTAAAAAAAATAACCCAAATCATTGTATATTATTTGGTCTTTGTGATAGTTATAGAGTCTACAAGCTATGGTGCCAATCATTGAAAATTGATCACATCTGATTTACCGATCTCATTTCTTGAGACACTGACAAGCCAGTGCAGTACAAATACCCCCCAAATTACCCCTTTTTGGAAAGTAGACATTCCAAGGTATTTAGTAGGAGGCGTGGTGAGTTTTTTGAATTTGTAATTTTTCCCACAGTTCTTTGCAAAATCCCCCCCCCCCCCCCATAAAATTGTCACATTAACAGGTTATCTCTCTCACATGGCATATGTGTACTTGAAACTACACCCTACAACACATTCTGATACTCTTCCTGAGTATGGCGATACCACATAGAGAGGCCCAACATGCAGGGAGCACTGTCGGGTGTTCTAGGGACATAAATTACACATCTAATTTCTAGATTACCTATTACACTTTTGAAGGCCCTGGAGCACCAGGACAATGGAAACGCCCACAAAATGACCCCATTGGGGAAAGCAAACACCCCAACGTATATTCTACGAGGCATAATGAGTCTTTTGAACATGTCTTTTTTTAATTTTACTTTCACAAATTTTTGTGGTTAGAAAATGAAAGTTGTCCATTTATAAGATATTTCTAACACATAGCATGTACATACCAAAAATTACACCCCAAAGTACATTCTGCTACTCCTCCTGAGTATGGTGATACCACATGTGTGAGACTTTTACACAGCCTGGCTATATGGAGAGGCCCAACATGCAAGGAGTATCGTCAGCTGTTCTAGGGGCATAAATTACACATCTAATTTCCTGACAACCTATCATTTTTGAAGGCCCTTCATACTTCTAACACATAGCATGTACATACCAAGGATTACACCCCAAAATACATTCTGCTGAGCAAAGGTTAAACAGTCACTACTGGTCACTGATTTAACCCTGCACTGGAGCACTTGTGCGATTGGGACTAGTATATATTAATGTTGGAGAGTTATACTTCACTAAGAGAGTGATAGATAACTTACTGTACATGTCCTGTTGTATTTGATTTTACTCACCTCTTCCGTTTATTATGCGATTTTAGAATCGCATCACATTGCACCATTAGTTATTTGCCCTATTAGAACTTTCTTATTTATATATATATATATATATATATTTATGCTACTAGTTGGGATACTACTTAGTATTCACTTGTACTTGCTCTTCTTGGTGTAGCTTATTCACAATTAGTCACTATAGCACTTTTAATCTATATCCTGATTGTTATTTGCACCTTACCTGGTTTATCAAGGATATTTGAATTGATTAAAGACACCTAGTCACTTTATAAGCACCTCAATTTTTCCACAAAAATTTGGAATAAAAAAAAAAAGTTTTACTTACTTTCTGTCAGAAAATTTTATAAATAAGTAACTTTTCTCCATTATTGTTCGCTGATGAGGCTGCACAGAAAAGGCTCAGTTAGTTTATGTGGAAGGCAGAAACCTCCTTGATCAACAATTCAGGTGGTAGGCAGAGGTATAGTCGATAAACAGGCCAGGGTCAGTTTAAATGGAAGGCAGAAACATTGATCAATAATTCTGATGGTAGTCAGAGGCATAATCGATGAACAGGCCAGGGTCAGTTCAGGTGGAAGGCAGTGTCATGGTCAAAAACCCACGGCAAACGCCGTATCGCCTGTATTAAAAAATGTTCATACATTTTTTTGATACAGGCGATACAGCTTTTGTCATGAAGCTTTTTACCCGAGTGTTAATTGGCGTCTGGACTAGGTTGTCTTCTATGTTGTGTTTTGGTTGTGTCTTGTTGTTTCATGTCACATTAGGTATTCTTACTGGGTTAATAAATTGTATCCTTTATTTTCAATAAAGTTACACAATTATTTTTACTTTGTATCCCCTTGCCATTTATTTGTCAACAGGAATAGCTTCTCTTTGCTCCAGCTCGTCACTGCTGGACAGTGGGGCGGTCACCATGCTTTCCTTACAGGACTTCCGGTGAAACCTGACCCTTGTGGACCTTATGGTGGCTACGTTCAAGCCGTTCCGTATGCCCAGTTCCATGCGAGAATGCTGCAGTAGCCAATCCTATTTGTATTCAACAAGGTGAAAATATCAGCGCCACTAAGTAAAATATCGTACACTGGCAATCCAAAAATAATCAATAAAACGATCGCTGCAGCTGTATCAAAATGTGTGAACCACTGCACATACAAAATTATAAAAGAAATTAAAAATACAGTGCTGTTAATCTATGTGTTGTGCAAATATGCAAGAAAGGTGTGCAAACAGGTGCTGAATGAATTAATAATCACAGTGTATACGTGCTGACAAATATAAAATATAAATATTAAAATATATATATATATATATATATATATATATATATATATATATATATATACAGTTGTGTTCAAAATTATTCAACCCCCAATGCTGTAAAGGGTTTTAGGGAATTTAGTGTACATTTGTAATTGTATTCAGAATGAAATCCTACAAGGACTTCTTAAAGAACCATATGCAACTAAAATGACATCAATTGGTTTTGTAATACAGTAGTAAATGTTTCTTTTGTGAATTCTTCATTGACACAATTATTCAACCCCTTAAAGACTACCACTCTGAAGAACAGAGGTTCATTGAAGGGTTTTCAATCAGGTATTGAAAACACCTGTGGATGTCGGAGCAGCAATAAAGCCTAATAAGCACCAATTAGGCAGCTTTAAAATGACTGTGATACTCAGCTACTTCTAGACATTTACTGGTGTGGTTACAAACCTGGTGAAATCAAGAGAATGGTCCAGAAAGACAAGAGAAGAGGTGATTACTCTTCACAGGAAGGGCAATGGCTATAAGAACATTGCAAAGATGTTAAACATACCAAGAGACACCATAGGAAGCATCATTCGCAAATTCAAGGCAAAGGGCACTGTTGAAACACTACCTGGTCGTGGCAGAAAGAAGATGCTGACTTCGACTGCTGTGCGCTACCTGAAGCGTAGAGTGGAGAAAAGTTCCTGTGTGACTGCTGAGGAATTGAGAAAAGATTTGTCAGATGGGGGTACTGAAGTTTCTGCTCAGACAATAAGGCGCACACTGTGTAATGAAGGCCTCCATGCCAGAACTCCCAGGCGCACCCCCTTGCTGTCTCCAAAGAATAAGAAGAGTCGACTGCAGTATGCCAAAAGTCAGGTGGACAAACCACAGAAGTTTTGGGATAGTGTTCTGTGGACTGATGAAACAAAATTAGAACTGTTTGAGCCCATGGATCAACGCTATGTTTGGAGGAGGAAGAACAAGGCCTATGAAGAAAAGAACACCTTGCCTACTGTGAAGCATGGCGGGGGGTCAATCATGCTTTGGGGCTGTTTTGCTTCTGCAGGTACAGGGAAGCTTCAGCGTGTGCAAGGTACTATGAATTCTCTTCAGTACCAGGCGATATTGAATGACAATGTGATACAGTCCGTCACAAACCTGAGGCTTGGGAGACGTTGGACCTTTTAACAGGACAATGATCCCAAGCATACCTCCAAGTCCACTAGAGCATGGTTGCAGATTAAAGGCTGGAACATTTTGGAGTGGCCATCACAGTCACCAGACTTAAATCCGATTGAGAACCTCTGGTGGGATGTAAAGAAAGGAGTTGCAGTGCACAAGCCTAAGAATGTGACTGAACTGGAGGCTTTTGCCCATGACGAATGGGCGAAGATACCCGTAGATCGCTGCAAGACACTTGTGTCAAGCTATGCTTCACGTTTAAAAGCTGTTATACCTGTAAAAGGATGTTGTACTAAGTACTAAGATTGAATGTCACTTGGGGGTTGAATAAAACTGATAATGATGTGAGCACAGAAAAGACATTTGTGGTTATTTCATTATAAATGTTATGTTATATTTGACTGACCTACACGTGCCTCTTTGATTTAATTGTAAGCAGGATGACTGAATGATCAAAATCAATGTCAAACTGGCCAAAACAATCAATTTCATTGGGGGTTGAATAATTTTGAACACAACTGTGTATGTGTATGTATATATATATATATATATATATATATATATATATATATTATACACACACACACACACACACACATTAACATACATATATCATAATACTTTGCAAAGTGAATAGCGATTTTTGGAATATTAGGACTAAAGTGCTCAAGTGCTCATCCAGTGATTAAAGTGGATAATGTATCACTGTAATAAAACAAGATTACACAGTCTCTTCTTTGACCACACAGTGCTCAAGTGCTCAGAACGATGGTGTAGATGCTCGTGATCCCACAACCAAAGTTAGATAGCCTCTCACCTTAGTCTCTGACCCGTGTGTCACCACTGGGTCATAAGCGCTTGATATCCTGAGGATATATTCAGGGTCACGCCACCAAGTTAAAGAGTTCTGAGATGCTGCAGGGGTTAATAGATGGCTGAAGCTTCCCGATCCATAATCCCAGTTGGCAGTGTATGGTTAAAAGGAAAGCAAGAGGGAGATTTAATGTTCTCTGTATAAATAATTATATTAAAAAATAAGAGAGATACACTCACATAAAAGGCACATCGGCTCTGCAGGCATCAATAGGCACTATAATCAGTGGAGGGAGAGACGCACCGGAAGCTTCCTGTACTGCTGCTGAATCACGTCCGTCTGTAATCCCCGCACCCTATACGCATGTCTTCATGTGCTGTGGGCGTTTGACTTCTTCAGTAGGGGTTAGGATAGAAGGCTGGACGGATCGAATTTAACATACAGCATGCGGGGACCACGTTCACAGAGCTGTGTCCCCAGTGAAAGAAATAGCTCACACACCATCCTCCAAAGGACAGAAAAGAGCTAAAACAATATGTTTTGGAGAGTCCAGCGGTACGAGAACCAGCAGTCTCCTCCTATGCATCACATCCAATAATACCATACATATATAAACCACCATTAAATTAGTAAAATGAAGGGGGGCGTGGCCTGGACGTGATGGTGTGAGGACGCATCTCGAGTGAGCTCCTGCCTGCCTGAGCCTGCCGCTTGACCTGTAGCGACCGTCGATTGTATAATTACCCGCTGGCGATGCCATCGAAGAGACGGCCGTCCTCCCAGCCTCCCGGGGGCTCTCCGAACGTTCCACGGACCTCCGAGACCTCTTTTCTGTGACCCCTCGGAGCCACCGCGAGGCGTCCAAGATGGCGGCGCCCCGATCCTCTCCGGCCTCCGCGCTGCTCCTGGGACCGTCTTCCTCAGGTACAGGAGCCCAACCCCTTCTTGCCCTATACAGTGGCATCTCCTCACTCCACTGACTCTGGGGACACGGAGGAGGACTGGGATTGGAAGGCCCACATTAAGGCCTTACCGACCAGGACGGAGATTGTCCACCTGATTACTACTACAGTGGAGCATTCGGTCACCCAGGCCTTGGAGGGTCTGAGGGTGGACACTGAGGCTCTGGGACACAGGGTGGAAGCCCTAGAATCCGGCCAGGACGATATCCTACATTCCCTATCCTCCTTTCAGGAGTCTGCCAGCACACATGATACTGTCCTTAACACTCTTATGGATCAGCTTGATGATTATGAGAACAGAGATAGGCGCCAGAACATTCGCATTAGGGGGCTCCCTGAAGCCACCAGAGCGCCTGACCTGGTCCCCTCTGTCCAGGGTATTTTTCGTCAGATTTTGGGAAATAGAGCCCCTGATGTCATAGACATTGACAGAGCGCACAGGGCCTTGCTTCCCCCACCAAAGGAGGGTGAGCCGCCCCGGGATGTTATATGCAAACTACATAAGTATGCTTTGAAAGAGGATATAATGCAGGCTGCCCGGTCTATGGCTGTGATTGACTTTGATGGCGCTCAACTTTCTCTGTTCCCCGACCTGTCTAGGCGGACACTCATGCAACGGCGCTCCCTGCGCCCCCTACTGGATGCCTTACGCTCTCATCAAGTGGTGTATCGTTGGGGCTTCCCCTTCCATCTTACCGCCTCCAGGAATGGCAAGTCGGCTGTTCTCCACACCAAAGATGACCTGCAACGCTTCTGTGCTGCCCTGGATGTCCCCCTGACGGACTTCCCTGATTGGAGACTGCAGAGTACTCTACCCTTACCGCAACGCCCTGAGCGATGGCAACAGGTCACCCCGCGTGGAGGGAAACGCCGCAGAGGCTCGAGACGGGGCTCCGCCCGGGCCTCCCAGAGAGACTGAACGCTGCTCACCTTTATTGGAAGCTTGCCAGATGGCGGGCTTTACTAACCCCTGCTGCCTTGGGGGGCCCGGCTGGGTCCCTCTATCTATATGGTGGTATTTGCACTACGTTGTTAGCTTTGTTAGCCTTATATGTTGATGGTTTCGGGGTGAGGTTCTCCCCCCTACGGACTGGGGCTGACCCGGGGTCCTCGGGGTCCGCGGGTTTCCCCCAGACCGGCTGCAGGTCATGTTTACTTCCTAGTTATTGTTATATGGCTCGGAGATGCATTGCTCCTCTCACTAGTGGTTCAGTCACTACCCCACAGTAGGTGGCCCCGTGGGTCTGGGTACTCCCAAACCCTCGAGGGTTTTTTTTTTTTTTCCCTCCCTTTTTTGGGTACGGTTAGTTGGAGCTGCCCCCTCTCTTTTGAGGCCAAGGGGGCACGTCCCTGTGGGATACCTCACCATGCCGAGGACGATTTTTTGTCTCCTGCTCTTCTTTTTCTACTCTTCGTTTCTACTATCCCATTCTCTTTCACTGTCTCCTCCCTCTGTTGTCCCCTTTCCCCCTTTCCACATTCTCATCTCTCTCTCCTTTTTCCCTGGGTGGCCTGGTGGGGGGCGTGGAGCCCACGGTGGAGGTATGGGACAATGCATCTTGGAGTTCTTCTTGCCTCCTTTGCTGGTCGGGGCGAGGCTCATGACAGTGTATTATTTGCCTGTTCTTTCTGTCCGCCCATTGCTGTCTCATGGCTGAAACACTTCGTGTGACCTCGTACAATGTACGGGGACTTTGTTCTCCCAATAAGAGGGGCAGGATGTGGCAGGAACTGCGTCACTTGTGCCCTGATATACTTTATTTGCAGGAGACGCACTTCACTGCCTCCTCCACCCCCCGCCTACCTACTCAGGTGTTCTCCCAATGGTACCATAGTGTATCTCCAATTGCCAAGGCCAGGGGGGTCGCCATAGCCATTCACAAACAGTGTCCCTTTGTGCTCATAGATTCCCTTGTGGATCCTGAGGGTCGCTTCCTTTTTCTGAAGGGTACAGTTCACGGCCACACGTACACCCTCGCTAATGTGTACGCACCTAACTCTAGAACGGTCTCCTTTTTGTCCTCGGTCCTTACCAAACTCAAGGGGTTTCGGGGGGGCATTGTTGTTTTAGGAGGGGATTTTAATGTGGTCCTTGATTCCTCCCTGGACTCCTCCTCAGGATGCTCCCCGCTCTCTTTTCGAGCTCGGACGCACCTTTAGGAGGCAGCTCAGAGCTCTGTATCTGGTTGACTGCTGGCGGACCCTTAATCCCGGGGTCAGGGATTACAGTTATTACTCCAAGGTTCACGACATGTACTCTAGATTGGACTTACTCATGGTAGACCAGTACCACCTGGACTCTGTCCGTGCCGCTTCGATCGGGTCCATTACTCTCTCTGATCACTCCCCGGTCTCCCTGACGTTCGCGCCCCCCGGTGCTCACCGTGTGACCCGGACGTGGCGCCTGAATGAAAACCTCCTGGATGACCCCTCTATTTTGGGTCAAGTGACTGAAGAGGTGCGCTCCTATTTTGAGCTCAACTCTTCGCCTGATGTTTCCCCGTCGGCAATATGGGAGGGCCATAAGGCTGTGATCAGGGGGGTCCTCATTTCGCACGGTGCCCGACTGAAGCGGCAACGACAGCTGGAGGTCTCCGATTTGCTGGATCGGATCCATGAACTGGAGACTAAACATAAGAGGGACAGGGCCCCGGAGGATGCTCGCTCTCTGGAGGACCTCAGGAACAACTTGTCATCCTGTCTGGACAGACGGCCAGAGACAAGCTGCGTTTTTGGGCGCACCGTTTTTATGAACACGGCAACAAATGTGGCCGCCTGCTGGCCCGTATGCTACATAAACGGTCGGAGGCCCGCCATGTCCATGCTTTGGAGACACCAGAGGGAAGGGTCGTAAGTTCCCCTCGCATAGCCGCTTGCTTCCAGCGATTTTATGAGTCCCTGTACCATCTCCCACAGGCTGGGGGGGGGTCGGTTGTCCGACATACGTGCCTACATGGCTGACTCCGGACTCCCTAGGCTCCCTGACGGGACCCTGGAGGAGCTGGAGGCTCCCATTACTGAGGCGGAGGTGAGCAGGGTGGTATCTGCTTTGCCTGCGGGCAAGAGCCCGGGCCCAGACGGCTTTACTACCTCTATTACAAGTCCCTGCTCCCTGTTCTTAGCACCCGTATGTGCACTTATTTCAATGCGGTGTCGGATGAACGGCCTCTCCCTCCTGAGGCACTGTTGGCCCACATTGTGGTACTTCCGAAACCGGGTAAGGACCCCCTCCACTGTGCCAGCTACAGGCCCATCTCTCTCCTCAATGCCGACACCAAGATTTTGGCCAAGATTATGGCCCTTCGCCTCCAAGACCATATTGCGTCCTTGATCCACCCTGACCAGGCGGGATTCATGCCCCTCCGAGAGGCCCGGGACAACACCGTCAGGGCTCTCCATGTACTTCACTGGGCACAGAACGGACCGGACAGACTTCCTTGTCTGGCTCTGTCCCTGGATGCGGAAAAAGCCTTCGACAGGGTGGCCTGGCCATACCTGTCGGAGGTTCTTCGATCTCTGGGGCTTGGGTCCCGTATGTTGGGGTTAATCTTGGCCCTATATCGCGGCCCGAGTGCCAGGGTCAGGGTGAATGGGCTACTGTCGGATCCCTTTCCTATTTACAATGGCACCCGGCAGGGGTGCCCCTTGTCGCCCCTCCTTTTCGCCCTGGCCCTGGAACCCTTCTTGAGGAGAGTGAGGGCTCTATCTGACATTGCTGGCGTCACAGTAGGCTCTACGGAACATAAGGTGTCGGCATATGCCGATGACCTACTGTTCTATCTTACACGACCGCAACTCTCCCTCCCTGTACTGGTACGTGAACTGGGCCTGTTTGGGCAGCTTTCCAATTTCAAGATCAATTATGATAAATCGGAATTGCTCCCCATTCATGTGCCCTCGGACCTGGCTTCGACCTTACAGCGATCTTTTGGCTTTAGATGGCGGGAGGACTACCTCCCATACCTTGGCGTGAACATCTCCCCTGACTTGAAAACTCTATATGACAGGAACTACGGCGACTTGCTGGCGCGTATCCATCTTGACCTGGAATCGTGGGCGTCCCACTCGGTAACCTGGTTCGGTCGCATTAACGTGCTTAAGATGACCATCCTGCCCCGCCTGATATATTTGTTTAACACGGTCCCCATGCATTTACCTGTATCCTTTTTTAAACGTTTGCGACAAGCTTTTCTAAAATTTGTCTGGAGGGAAAAGAGCCCTCGCCTGGCCTATGCTATCCTCAGAAGGACGAAAGCGGACGGTGGCGTCGGCCTCCCGGATGTCACCCTGTACTACAAGGCTATGGCATTAGTTCGTATGCTGAACTGGGTGCATGAGGGTCTCTCTAAACCTTGGGTCCCCTTGGAGAAAACACTAGCGGGACGGAATCTCGCGGGTGCCCCGTGGATCCCGCCGGGTGATCGTGGACTGTCGGCCTGGACGTCACCCCTGACTTTGGCTACGCTTCGTATCTGGGATGGTCTTAACGCGTCTGGCGCCATGTCCTCCGGCGTGTCCCCTTTGGCTCCCCTGGGGGGCTTTCCCTGGTTTCCCCCGGGCGAGGACGTACGCTTTTTTCGCTCCTGGAACACTGATGAAAAACTGTACTGTGGGAAATTCGCTCCTGCGGGCACTTTGCTACCCCTAGCGACTCTTCGCGACCGCTTCGGCGACTTTCCGATGTCCGACTGGCGTTATAGGCAACTGACTGACTTTTTCGCCACACTCCCGACTGCTCCACGACCGATTACCGGCCTCTTGGCCTTTGAGAAGTGGTTTGTTGACCCTCCGGAATCCCGCCATCTGCTGTCGCACATGTACAAACTGTTGTTGAGTGGGGTTTCCTCCTTGCCCCCCTATTTTATGACAGAATGGGAGGGGGAGCTGGGGGTAGAGTTCACTCCCCCGCAACTCTCTCGCATTCTGCGTTTGACCCATGTCTCCTCCATTAGCACTAGGATACAGGAGTCGGCCTATAAATTTGTAGCCCGATGGTATAGGACCCCTGCCAAGTTGGCCCGGATTTTTCCGGGCTCGGATCCCCATTGTTGGAGGGGCTGCGGTCAGGTGGGCACTTTCCTCCACATTTGGTGGGAGTGCCCCCTGCTGCGGCCCTTCTGGGACGCTGTGCATCTCTGGGTGTCTAAGCTGTCGCTTACCCCTCCTTCCCGCTCTCCCCTTCAATACCTGTTCCATGATACACGCTCCTCCATTAAACGTTACAAACGTAGCATAGTTCCTTTCCTGCTGAACGCCGCCAAGTGCCTCATACCGCGGCATTGGCGGAGCTCCACCTGCCCCACGCTCTCTGAATGGAAGCGTGAAGTCAACCTGGTGATGGAGGCGGAACGGCGTGTTCTCACATCCCAGGGCAGAGAGGAACGCTTTAAGGACACCTGGATGGGGTGGATGTATTACTCTGATGAAATCTCCGATGTGAACACATCTAGTATAAACGACTGAGCTCTAGGGCTCCGACCTGGTCTTCTCCCGCTGGGATCCGTGCCTCCATTCCGGCCCCCCCTTTCCCTACCTGTTTTACCCTCTTTGTTTTGCCTATTTCCCTTTACTGTCTCTTCTCTTCTTTGTCTTCCTCCTGATTCTCATTCTCTCTCACTGTCTCTTCCTCTCGGCCAGTGGCTGATTCTGCTGAAGTACTCTATAATGTGGATATTCATGTATACTGCTGTTAGCACTGTGTGCGGTGTCTGTCGGGCTCTCCGGGCTCTTTTGCAGAGTTACCCCTCTTTTTGGGCGGCTTTGACAGACGCGGTACATCCTGGGGGTCATTGGTTGCACTTGCTATTTGGCCGATATTGGCACACGCCTTCACAATGCTCGATTGACTGACCCCTATGGACACTCTTGTTTTATTGATGATGTCCGGATTGAACATGATGCCGATTGTGCCTTCTCTGTGTTTCCTTTTCTGAATGCACTGTTGTACTGCTTTGTTGTTTTATGTTTTTGTGCGTGTATTTGAAATTGATAAATAAAGATTATTTAAAAAAAAAAAAAAAATTAGTAAAATGAATACAATAAATCAAAGTAATTATGCAATGAAAAAATAACCAACTGATGAATTAATAAGAATAAATCAAATGAAAAGTATAAGAAATAAAAAATGAAAAGACAAAAAAAATTAAAATTAAAAATAAAATCCAATATAAAAAATAAAAAATATATATGTATAATTATATATAAAATAGACATACAAGTCTTGATCAAGCTAAAATGGCATATACAAAAGATAATCATCTATCACTAATATAACAGTTGATATCAACCTTTACATTAAGTCCTCTAGGTGTTAATACTTTGGTTTCAAAAACCCAGATCCTTTTTGCGTTTACTGAGGGCTGAAATTGTTCCCTCTCCAATGATGATTCATTATTTCAACCCCCCAAAATTTTAATGAACTCGGGTCTTTGTGGTGAACATGCTTGAAATGCTTAGAGACACTGTGGGTATCTTTGCCTTTTTTGATATTGCTGACATATTCTCTTAACCTTACCTGCAAATCTCTGAACGTGTGCCCAACGTAATGGAGGCCACATCCGCATTTAAGCATGTACACCACTCCTACAGTACTACATGTATTCAGATTGGTGATAGTATATTGTTTTTCAGTGCTAGTGGCTTTGAATGCGATCGTCTTTTTAAACGATTCACTTTGCTATGCCTACAGGCAGAGCATTTCCCACATGCATGGAAACCTTTGAGGAATTGAAACATCTTGTTCTTAATGGGTACTGGGGCATCAATCGCACCAGGTGCTATTTTGTCTTTAAGCGATGGTGCTTTCCTGTACACAAATTTAGGAGTAAATGGTGAATGTGGTCCTAAAACCCTATCCCTTTTGTAGTAAATCCCAATGTTTCCTAAAATTTTGTTCAACCTGTTTGTGTTGAACATTGTAGTTCAGTAGAACCCTGTATTCTGACCCCTGTTCTGATCTTCTATCTACCCCATCTCT
Organism: Pelophylax lessonae; assembly: GCF_965119305.1. Taxonomy (NCBI): domain Eukaryota; kingdom Metazoa; phylum Chordata; class Amphibia; order Anura; family Ranidae; genus Pelophylax; species Pelophylax lessonae. The sequence continues at coordinate 477,168,956 of NC_138770.1, read as the reverse complement.
CAGCAATAGAAGGGGATTCATTTGCAACACTTCATTGCGGACATGTTGCACATCTTCACTTTTATATCCCTTCTCTTCAAATCTACGTACTAGGGTCATGATTGTTCAACATAATCGGGAATTGTAGAGCAATTCCTTCTGATTCGTATGAACTGCCTCTTGGGAATGTTCTTAAGCCATGTTCAGTGGTGGCAACTATCCACCAGCAGGTAGGCTTTACGATCAGTGGATTTAAATTGATTACTTGTTGCCAATTTCACCATACGTTTATAGATCTCTAGATTAAAGGAACATCACTCTTTCTTCACTGATATTCCAAGTTAACATAATGCCCTTTTGGTTAGAGTTCATCCCAGTAATAAACTGATCAAGTGAGGCGTGAATTCCTCTCCAAATAATCAGCAGATCATCAATGAATCTACTATATACAACTAACTCCTTTTGTCAGGGGCAGAGAACTTCCTGATTCTCCCAGCGGGCCATGAAGAGATTCGTAACACTAGGTGCGAATCTAGCCCCCATGCCCACGCCCTTAGTTTAGAGATAGTAACCCCCCCCCCCCCGAACCAGAAGTAGTTGTGATATAGGCAAAATTGGAGACTTTGAATTATAAACTTTGTATGCCTCCTAGTTAGTGAAGCTTTCTGTAAGGCCCACCTCACACCATCAATCGCCTCCACATGCCCAATAATGGTGTAGAGCGAGCCCACATCAGCAGTGGCCAGGATACATTCTTCCATGTCATTCAAAATTTCCAACATCTGGATCACGTTTGGTGTCCCTAATGTAAGCATCCGTGGCCACTACTAAAGGCTGTAGGTAATGGTCAATATATTGACCTAACCTTGAACAGACCGATTCTATACCATTAACGATCGGTCTGCCCAGAGGTTTAAGTGGGTTTTTGTGAATTTTGGGTAAAATATACAGGTATGGGGTTCTATCTACATGCTACAGGGTTCAGATATAGGGCTTCATTCTTGGTGAGGATGTTGTCCTTTTCCCCTTGTTTGATAAATTTGTCTAATTCACTTTTGAATTCCTTTTAATGGATTTTTGGACAACAATTGATAAGTCTGAGTATCAGAGAGTTGCCTCTCTACTTCTTCTCTATATTCCTGTTTACTCATAATAACTTTGCCCCCTCCCTTATCGGCAGGGCGTATAATTACATTTTTCCTAGATTCGATCTGTTCAATGCCTTTTTTGTACCAATTAGGAAATTTGCATTTCTTATATTCCAATTCTTGTAAATCGTCCAAGATCATGGTCTTGAATATATCAAGAAATTTATTGTCCGCATTTTGGGGGTTAAAGATAGATTTATTCCTTCTCCTAAAGGACTTTTCTTTTTTTGTATCCTTCTCCCAGCTCTCCTTCCTCTCTTTCTCTTCTTTTTGCCCCAAATGTGTTTCCATCTGTAGCTGGTTGGTTCCCCCATGGGGGGTTCCTCTCTAGAAAATCCCCTATATCATTTTGGGATAGTGGGGCGAATCTATTGTATGTTGGTGGATGCGAATCATAATCCATAGCCTGGATTATGATTCGCATAGTAATATTTCTGCTGTGAGTCATAATAGTGATTTCCTCCTTTACCTCTGGCTATGTGGGGGGTTTGGATAATTCTAATTACCCCTTCCCCTTCCTCTACCTCTCTGATTTCCCCTATACTGTTCATTAGGTCTCCTTCCCCTCCAATTCCCCCCTTTTTTTCTCCTGTGTCTCCTTGTCCGTTTTAGCCAACTTCTTTTTAAGTTAATGGACAACTGCAAGAATTCAGGAGTCTCTTTTGAAAGGTTCTATTTTATCCCTGATCACTTGGATCTGATCATTTAGAACCGTTAGTTTCTTTTTTTTCCTTGAGAGTAAGAAGGATAGTAATTCTTTCCCCCTTATTATTGAAGAAGAGGAACCACTCTTTGAGTGACTCCTCATCATCAAGTCCGTCGTTGGAGGAACGTCCCACCTCAACCGTCAGGGCACTAAATTGTTGGTCATATAGTACTCACAGGACACTGTCTCACCATGCCCTTATTTTTTTATCCATAAGGAATCCTGATTTCTTGAATGAATTTGCTAAATCGTCACTCCTCCCTCTGTTTCTGTCTCCTGAAAATATATCATCCATTTTGATTTCCCTAGTTTCTAAAAACCGGAAAATATCCATAATCGCAGCTAATAGTGTGTGATAAAGTGCAAAATAATCAACAAGGTGACAATATCAGCACGACTAAGTAAAATATCGCACACTGGCAATCAAAAATAATCAATAAAACGATTGCTGCAGCTGTATCAAAATGTGTGAACCACTGCACATACAAAATTATAAAATAATAAAAAATACAGCGCTGCTAAACTTTGTGTTGTGCAAATATGCAACAAATCCTATTTGTATGGAACAAGTCTGCTTCCTTGGACATTCAATTTTACCTGGAGTGGTCGAAGTGGGCTCTCTTCTCTGGTGACTGTGGTCTCCAGCTATACAGATCAAGAAGCCCATCCTTTCTTCTCCGGTTGATTGTGGTCCTGGCGGATGACAGCCCATCTAGCTGGGGAGGATTCTTGGGATCGGACTCGGATAAGGGTCATTGGGCTCTGGAGCAGGCGCGACTGTCCATCTATGTCATGGAGCTTTGGGCGATCAGGTTGGTGCTGGCTGCTATATGGGACGGATCGCCTACAGGGTCCGTTGATTATGATCCAGTTGGACATCACTAAATGGCATATGTCGATCATCAGGGGGGCATGTGCAGTGCAGCAGCAGCATTAGAGGCTTCTCTCATCCTGAGATGGGTGGAAAGGTTTGTTCTGGCTCTGCCCGCATACATACTTCGGGGGTCGAAATCTGACAGCTGGTTATCTCAGCCGTCATACAAGGGATCAAGGCAAGTATCCCTGCACCTGGAGATGTTCAATCAGCTCTGCGTCCGCTGGGGGATGCTGGATGTGGATTTTCTGGCTTCTTGCCTAGACTGCAAAGTTCCAACAGGTGCACTAGTGGTGCCGAGGAATTAGTACAGTCTTATCTATATCTTCCATCCCTGTGACTGATTCCTTGTCTATTACACAGGATAGAGAACAACAGAATCCCGGTCATCCTGTTGGCTCTGGACTGGGCTTGCCATCTGTTGTGCGATGGTGGCAAACTCTCCCTGGCAGCTGCCTCTTCAAGAGGACTGTCTATCTCAGGGACCTGTGCCCCCCCTTTTCTTTCTTTGGTTGGCTTTGATGGTGTGGCTATTGCATGCCAGGTTCTGAAGGACTGGGGGTTGTCTGGCTCGACTGTGTTACTGGCTTAGAAGTCTATATCCCAGGAAGTTTAACATCGCACCTGGAGATCGTTTGTTGTTTAGTGTGCAGCCTTGGGGCTCCGTTGTCGCTGTCTCTCGGGGGCTCGGGTGTGGCATGGTGTGGATCAGAAGCTTGCGCTAGGCTTGATCAAAGGTCAAATCTCTGCTCTGGCTGTTTACTTTTAGCATCCCCTGACCACCCATTCTTGGGTTCTTCATGTAGTGTCCCCTGCACGCTCCCTGTTGCCACCATGATTTGAATTTGGTTTGGTCCGCTCTTCAGAAGCCTTCCTGTGGGAGTGTTCAGGATATTTCCCTACTTACGCTTTTGCAGTATTTTGCCTTGCTAGTTGCTATTTTTTTGCCTCAGCAGGTGTCAGAATTGGCGGATTGTCCTGTACGCCGCATTTATTGACTTTGACTAAAGGACGAGGTGATGCTTCAACCTTACATAGTTACATAGTAGGTGAGGTTGAATAAAGACAATAGTGAATCCAGTTCAACCTGTGTGGTGTGTGTGGCTGTAATCATCTCACATAGCCCTGAATGTTCTGATCCTTGAGATGGACGTCTAATGCCCCATACACACGTGCAGATTATCTGCAGACTTTTGTCTGCAGACTTACCATTTCTATGTAGTGCAAGGGCCTGCCGGATTGCATACAAATTGAAAGTGTTTAGGTTTGACCTCATATTATATGGTTTTGGTAAGTCTGCAGACAAAAGTCTGCAGATAATCTGCACGTGTGTATGGGGCATAAGAGTCTTTTGAAAGCCACCATACTACTCGCAGAAACCACCTCTTGTGGTAGAGAATTCCACAATCTTGTAGCCCTAACAGTAAAGAACCCCCCCTCCCCCCCGTTGCCTGAGGTTAAATCGATTCTCCTCTAATCGCATTATATGCCCTCGAGTCCTCATGCAATCCCTTCGACCGAACAGCTTTTTTTCTATGCTGAGATTCCCATTGAGATATTTAAAAATTGCTATCATGTCCCCCCTCAGGTGTCTCTTCTCCAGGGAGAATAAATCAAGCGTTTACAGATGCTCTTCATAACTAAGGTCCTCCAATCCCCTAATTGGTTTAGTTGCCCTTCTCTGGACTCTCTCCAGCTCCAACACATCCCTCCTGAGGACTAGCGACCAGAACTGGACAAAATACTCCAGATGCGGTTGGACCAGAGTTTTATAAAGTGGAAGGATTATAGACTTATCTCTGGAATACATCCCTTTCTTTATGCATGCTAATATTCTGCCGGCTTTGGCAGCTGCCGCTTGACATTGCATGCTATTGCCTAATCTATCATCAACCAAGACTCCCAGATCTTTCTCCATTTTTGATTCCCCCAAGGGTTCCCCTCCTAAAGTGTATTGTGCTTTTATGTTTCTAGTCCCCAAGTGCAAAACCTTACACTTCTCCACGTTAAACCTCATTTGCCAAGCCGTTGCCCACTCCGTTATTTTGTCCAGGTCATTTTGTAGGGTGTCTGCTTCATGCTGTGCCGTTATTGCCCTGGCCAATTTTGTGTCATCTGCAAAAACTGATAACGAACTACTGATCCCGTCCTCAAATGCTTACGAAAGTGACAACATATTTTTCTTGGATGAGAACATTGTTCTTCCTCCTCAGTGTCCTCGGCTGATACATCCTAAGGAGGTGGCTGTGCAGTGCTTGCATGTGGTTTGCACACCTCACGTGTACCTCTGTGACGGCTGATTATAAGGGATCTGATTAGCTCTTGGTGCTCATGAATGGTCCGTGAGGGCTTTTTGGCCTCTTCTGCCACTATTTCCAGTTGGGTTCAGCTGACAAGTGTGTAGGCATATGTCATTAATGGGCGGGAACCTCCCTTCTTTGTTATGGTGCTAGTAGGGTGATTAGTGCCCCCTGGACATTCCGACATCAGGCGTCTGTTGTTCAAGTTTGCAAGCAACGATCTGTTCATTTGTGCACATGTTTAATAAGGTCTGTACAGTTGATGTGTTGCCATCTTTCGATGCTAGTTTTGGCCACAAAGTTTTGTAGGCGTTTTTTTTTGCTCTCTCGGGCCCCACCGGGGGTGGTATGGAGTGCTGGCTTCTTGCCCTGGGGTTTTTATTCATTAGTTGGTTAGCCCACCCCTCATTGTGGCACTGCTTGGGGACATCCCTGTTTAGTTATGGATAAGGAAGAACCGGCTATGCCCATCAATGAACATAAGAGAAAACAGGATTTTTTGTTACCATAAAATCTCTTTCTTGGAGTTCAAATGGACGCAGCACCCACACCTCCTATAAGTTTTCTCCTTTGACACTGCTTGTGACTTACTTGGAGGCCTATAGCAGAGAGGGGGTGTTATGCCCCAAGAGGACTGCCCATAGGAGGTGCCAAGTTTTTTTCTGCCTAGTGTTCTACTCCTGTAGATGGGGCTATAAAACCCTGTTTAGTTATGGATAAGGAAAATGCAGCTGTGTCCGTCAATAAAATCAGAGAAAGAGATTTTACAGTCAGTAACAAAAAATCCATTTTTTTCTGGAAGTACTGCAGGCCAGAGTTTTCGCATGGTGTAGGTGTCCAAAAAGGGGCAGGCTGGTGTAAATGTTATCCAGGTAGATGTGGTGATCTTTTTTCAGAAGTGGGTATGCCATGTTCCATACATTTTTTACAGTTGTGCCAATTGTAGGTCGGGCACTCAGGGGGCTGGAGCTGGGAATCTTTTCCTTCAAATATGCAGAACACATACAGATCTCCCGTGGCTCTTTCACAAAGCTTGTAGCTTTTGGCTCTATACAGTGCCTTGCGAAAGTATTTGGCCCCTTTGAACTTTTCGACCTTTTGCCACATTTCAGGCTTCAAACATAAAGATCTAAAACTGTAATTTCTCTTACGTCCTCCGACAGTCGCCGCCACTTCATATTCATCACTAATGGGGTTATTGACCTTTGCTCCGCAGGAGTAGCTAGGCAACAAAATTTGTTAATATCAAAGCTTTTAGCATATCCCACCCCTAGGGGGTGGCCCCCTCAGTCAATACCTCCCTGCTTCCTGCATTCCCAACTCAGTTTCTAATGCCTAGCTTAGGAGTAGGCTGGCTGTTCCTGTGCTGGGGCTCTGTCTCAGCCTCTATTCTCTTTTTGATTTTATTTTGAGTCTTTTTCCCTTTCCGACAACTTTGGCTATGGTGGATCAAATTCATCAGGGTGTCATGTATTTGTGTGATGCGGACTTAGATTTGGTCCCTTTGGCTGCGCGTCTTTCAAGTGTGGCGGTATTGAACCGTCGCCTGATATGGCTGAAATGTTGGTCTGTTGACCAATCTTCTCGCAAGACTTTAGCTAATTTGCCCTACGCGGGATCTCGCCTTTTTGCGAATCTTTGGATACTCTGATAAAGGGAATTTCTGGGGGTAAGAGCACTCTCTTGCCCCAAATTCACAAGAATAAGTTTGTTCGTGGTAAGAAGAATACCTCGTTTAGGCCCTCTCAGGGGTCCTTTCGTGCCTTTCGGTCACACTATAAGGGCAAGCCCTGCAAGGGCCAAGGCTCCCAGAAGAAGCCGTGGACAGGTAAGCAGAAGTCCGGCCAGTCCGGGTCCGCTGCCCATAACAATACGGCCTGAAGGGACGCCCTCACCCAGTTCTGGGGTGGGGGGACGTTTGCTCGGTTTTCTTCAACCCTGGCTGGACCGCATTTGGGACAGGTGGGTTCAGGAAATCGTTCGATCTGGATACAAGATCGAGTTTCTCTCTCGGCCGGCGGGCAGATTTTTCCCCTCAAACCTTCAGCTGACTCCGGAGCGCTTGCAGGATCTGCACCTGGCGGTGCAGGACCTGAGGGCCCAGGGAGTGGTGGTTCCGGTGCCTCATCGGGACAGATTTCGGGGGTTCTATTCCAATCTGTTCACTGTGCCCAGAAAGGAGGGCAAGGTACGTCCGATTCTGGACTTGAAAGCTCTGAACCACTTTGTGCGGGTTCGCAAGTTCCGCATGGAATCCCTGTGCTCGGTGGTGGCTTCCCTGGTTCCGGGGGAATTCATGGCCTCCATCGATTTGAAGGATGCGTATCTTCACATTCCCATTTTCGAGGGTCACCAGAGGTACCTTCGATTCGCCATTGCGGAGGATCATTTCCAATTCGTGGCGTTACCCTTTGGTCTCGCTTCGGCTCCGCGGGTTTGCGCCGGTCCTGGCTTTATTGAGAGCCCAGGGCATCTCTGTCTTGGGGTATCTGGACGATATCTTGATTCGGTCTGTGACCAGTCAGGGCCTGGTGAACGACCTGTCCATCACGATGCAGACTCTGCAGGAGTTCGGTTGGACGATAAATTTGCCAAAGTCAACGTTGTGTCCGTCAGTTCGTCTTCCCTACCTGGGGATGATACTGGACTCTGTTCAAGCGAAGGTCTTCCTGCCGGAAGACAAGCTCCGGACACTTCAGGACGAAGTCAGGTCCCTCGGGGACAATCAGTGCTCGTCCCTCCGGACGTGTATGAGGTGTCTGGGATTGATGGTCTCGGCTTTCGAGGCGATTCCCTTCGCCCAGTTTCACACACGGGATCTTCAGGCGGAGATCCTGGCCAAGTGGGACGGGCGTCCGCAATCTCTGGATCTGCGGATTTCGTTGAGCCGCCTCACCCGAAGGGGTCTTTTGTGGTGGCTCCAGTCCCCGGCGGTGTCGGGGGGCAAGTCCTTTCGTCCTTTGTCGTGGACGGTGATCACCACGGATGCCAGCCTGTCGGGCTGGGGTGGTGTTCTGGGCGTTCTGTCCGCCCAGGGAACTTGGTCGGAGGAGGAATCCTCCCTTCCGATCAACATTCTGGAATTGCGAGCTATAACTCTCTGCCTTCTGCGTTGGACGGACAGGCTTCAGGGCCGTCCGGTTCGGGTGCAGACGGACAATGCCACAGCGGTGGCCTACATCAACCACGAAGGGGGCACCAGGAGTGCCCGAGCGGCTCGGGAAGTAGCCGACATTCTGTCTTGGGCCGAGGCGGCGATATCTGCAGTTCACATTCCGGGGGTGGAGAACTGGCAGGCGGATTATCTGAGTCGCCAGACCCTGGAGCAGGGAGAATGGTCCCTTCACCCGGATGTCTTTCAGATGTTGTGCGCGAAGTGGGGTTCCCCAGATGTGGACCTGTTCGCGTCTCGTCTAAACAACAAGGTGGAAAGGTTCGTGGCAAGGACGCGCGATCCTCGGGCAGACGCCTCAGACGCGTTAGTGGTGCTGCTGTCGAGGCTCCTTCGCAGGTTGGGCTCGGAACCGCACACGGTGATTCTGGTGGCGCCAGACTGGCCTCGCCGGTCTTGGTACGCAGACCTCGTGAATCTGGCGGTGGACGCTCCGTGGCGTCTGCCTCTTCGAGAAGATCTCCTGTCTCAAAGACCGATCTTCCATCCTGCTTTACAGTCGCTGGCTTTAACGGCCTGGCTGTTGAAAGCCAGGTCCTGAAGGATAGGGGGTCTCTCCCCTAAGGTCATTCCCACTTTGATCAAGGCTAGAAAAGCCTCTTCGGGGAAGATTTACTACCGTACTTGGAAGGCGTATTTTGCCTGGTGTGAGTCCAGGGGGTATTCCCCTCGCTCGTACTCGGTATCGAGAGTGTTGGCTTTCCTTCAAACGGGCGTGGACCAGCGTTTGGCGTTGGCCACGATTAAGGGTCAGATTTCTGCGCTGGCCGTTCTTTCAACGCCCTGTGGCGTCTAATTCTTTGGTTAGCACCTTTGTTCAAGGGGTGCGACACTTGGCCCCTCCTCGAAGGGACCCTTTACCTCCATGGGACTTGAACCTTGTTCTGTCCGTGTTGCAACATGCTCCCTTTGAGAAGAGCAGGGAGATCTCGTTGTCTCTATTGTCCAAGAAGGTTGCCTTTTTGGTGGTGATCACTTCAGCTCGCAGGGTATCGGAGCTGGCGGCCTTGTCCTGCAGCTCTCCCTACTTGGTGATTCACTTGAATAAGGTGGTCTTGCGACCTAAGCCTTCTTTTCTTCCGAAGAGGATCTCGGAATTTCACCTCAATGAGTACATTGTCTTGCCTTCGCTTTGCGCGAAGCCTAAGCATCCAAGGGAGGTGGCTTTGCATTCCTTGGATGTTGTTCGGGCGATCAGGGTTTACCTGTCATCGACGAAATCCTTTCGCAAGTCGGATTCTCTTTTTGTTCTTCCAGAGGGTCCTCGGAAGGGCATGGCAGCGTCGGCTGCGACCATCGCCAAATGGATCAGACAGACCATTGTGCAAGCCTATGCTTTGAAGGGGAAGGTTCCTCCTTTCCCTTTGAAGGCGCACTCTACCAGGTCTCTGAGTACGTCTTGGGCCTATCGTCATCAGGCTTCTGTGGCCCAGGTGTGTAAGGCGGCGACTTGGTCGTCAGTTCACACCTTCTCCAAATTCTACAAGGTGGATGTTCAGGCATCGGCGGATGCTTCCTTTGGCCGCAAAGTTCTTAGTGCGGCAGTGCCTTAGGGTCCCTTGTTTTGGGTCCTTGGCTGTTGGGATGTCTTTATCCCTAGGTTACTTGTTTTCCTGGGTTGTTGCTCCTGTTGAGCACATTTTTTTCCTGTTGCCCAGTTGGTTCTCTTACTTTGGTAAGGTTCCTTTCTCTGACGTGGGTACTGCGTTGCTATAGGCGCGGCTGCGTTTTTTCCCACCCCTCATGTCTACACTGCTATGGGACGTCCCCATTAGTGATGAATATGAAGTGGCGGCGACTGTCGGAGGACGTAAGAGAAAACGGAATTTTTGTAAAATCTTACCTGTAAAATTCCTTTCTCTGAGTCCTCCGACAGTCGCCGCCCCCGCCACTCTTTTGGGGTTTGTTTATGTACTCTACTGCTATGCTACTGAAACTGAGTTGGGAATGCAGGAAGCAGGGAGGTATTGACTGAGGGGACCACCCCCTAGGGGTGGGATATGCTAAAAGCTTTGATATTAACAAATTTTGTTGCCTAGCTACTCCTGCGGAGCAAAGGTCAATAACCCCATTAGTGATGAATATGAAGTGGCGGCGACTGTCGTAGTACTCAGAGAAAGGAATTTTACAGGTAAGATTTTCCAAAATTCCGTTTTTTTGTGAAGAATCAACAAGTGGGACACAATCATGAAGTGAAACGAAATTTATTGGATATTTCAAACTTTTTTAACAAATAAAAAACTGAAAAATTGGGCATGCAAAATTATTCAGCCCCCTTAAGTTAATACTTTGTAGCGCCACCTTTTGCTGCGATTACAGCTGTAAGTTGCTTGGGGTATGTCTCTATCAGTTTTGCACATCAAGAGACTGAAATTTTTGCCCATTCCTCCTTGCAAAACAGCTCAAGCTCAGTGAGGTTGGATGGAGAGCGTTTGTGAACAGCAGTTTTCAGTTCTTTCCAAAGGTTCTCGATTGGATTCAGGTCTGGAGTTTGACTTGGCCATTCTAACACCAGGATATGTTTATTTGTGAACCATTCCATTGTAGATTTTGCTTTGTTTTGGATCATTGTCTTGTTGGAAGACAAATCTCCGTCCTAGTCTCAGGTCTTTTGCAGACTCCATCAGGTTTTCTTCCAGAATGGTCCTGTATTTGGCTCCATCCATCTTGCCATCAATTTTAACCATCTTCCCTGTCCCTGCTCAAGAAAAGCAGGCCCAAACCATGATGCTGCCACCACCATGTTTGACAGTGGGGATGGTGTGTTCAGGGTGATGAGCTGTGTGGCAAACAAACGTTATGCATTGTTGCCAAAAAGTTCGATTTTGGTTTCATCTGACCAGAGCACCTTCTTCCACATGTTTGGTGTGTCTCCCAGGTGGCTTGTGGCAAACTTTAAACAACACTTTTTATGGACATCTTTAAGAAATGGCTTTCTTCTTTCCATTCTTCCGTAAAGGCCAGATATGTGCAGTATACGACTGATTGTTGTCCTATGGACAGAGTCTCCCACCTCAGCTGTAGATCTCTGCAGTTCATCCAGAGTGATTATGGGCCTCTTGGCTGCATCTCTGATCAGTCTTCTCCTTGTATTAGCTGAAAGTTTAGAGGGACGGCCAGGTCTTCGTAGATTTGCAGTAGTCTGATACTCCTTCCATTTCAAGATTATCACTTGCACAGTGCTCCTTGGGATGTTTAAAGCTTGAGAAATCTTTTTGTATCCAAATCCGGCTTTAAACTTCTCCACAACAGTATCTCGGACCTGCCTGGTGTGTTCCTTGTTCTTCATGATGCGTAACTGGTAAAGTGGTGTGTGACAACGGTGCCAATCTACTGAGTGCGCTGAAACAGGACAAAATTACACATGTGCCATGCATGGCACACGTCCTGAACTTGGTCGTGCAGCGATTCGCTGTCAAATACCCTGGGGTCCAGGACATCTTGCGGCAGGCCAGGAAAATCTCGGGCCATTTCAGAAAATCTTACACATCCATGGCTCGCCTTGCTGACATTCAGCGGCGACACGACCTCCCCGTCAGATGTCTTATTTGTGACTGCCCGACGCGATGGAACTCCACATTGTATATGCTTAATAGGTTGCTCCAGCAGAAGTGTGCAGTTAACGACTACCTGTACGGACTCTGCGGCAGGACAGGTTCTGGTGGGCTTGGTTTATTTTCACCGCACCAGTGGCTGCTCATGCGCGACGCATGCAGATTTCTGCGGCTATTTGATGAGATCACCAAACTGGTTAGTCGCAGCCAGGGCGCCATCAGTGACATCATACCTTACGCCTTCTTTCTGGAGCGTGCATTGCATTGTGTCATTGATCAAGCCATCGAGGAGCAGGAAGATGAGGAAGTCGCAATGCTGGATGAATTCCCAGGGGGGGCTACTCCATCTGAGACAAGTCAACAGGAGTCTGAAGAGGAGTCAGAGGAGGATGGTGCCGGGGCGGATGAGGGGGAGCAAGAAGAGCATGCTTTAAACCTTTCTGGGATCCCTGGTGTTGTCCGTGGATGGGGGGAGGAGAACGAGGACGACATTATCCTGGATGATGAGCAGGAGCCAGGCCACTACACCGCTTCCAGTTTAGTGCAAATGGGGGCCTTTATGCTCCAGTGTTTTAAGAGGGACCCCCGTATAAAAAGTGTAAAGGGCAAGGACCAGTACTAGGTGGCAACGTACTTAGACCCCCGGTACAAAACAAAAAATGGCGGAAATGTTACCACCATCACAGAGGGCTGTCAGAATGCAGCACTTCCAGGCCTTGCTTCGAGAAATGCTGCATTCTGCTTTTGCGTGCTCTGGCAGAGGAATTTCCACTCACAGAGAAACAGTTGTGGGTACCAATCCAACAGCACCTGCAAGAAGAGGGCGGTTTGAAGATGTGTTGGTCATTTCTGATATGAGATCATTCTTTCAGCTGACCCATCGACAGCTGTCCTCTGGATCCAGCTTCAGGGAACGCCTAGACCGTCAGGTGTCCGACTACATCGGGTTAACGGCCAATGTGGACGCTCTGAGAAGTGATAAACCCCTGGACTACTGGGTGGGCAGGCTTGACCTCGGGCCAGAGCTTGCAGAATTTGCAATTTAACTGTTGGCTTGCCCCTCATCCAGTGTCCTGTCCGAAAGGACGTTCAGCGCAGCAGGGGGAATTGTGACCAATAAGCGCACTTGCCTAGCTCACCACAGTGTTGACTACCTCACATTTCTGAAAATGAATGAGGCATGGATCTCTGAGGAAATCAACACATGTGACCAGTAGATCATGTTTGATTCAAATTCCTCATGACAGGCCACAAATATCCGCCACCGCCCATAACAATTCATGGTCCCTTTCATAGGTAAATACAGCGATATAAAAGGCGTTTTATGTCCGTTGAATGCCTAATTTATGGGGCCTGTAATGGCCGACACGTCTGTATCCTGTCAATGCCTATTGTACCTCCAGCCACTGAATACAAAGTTCTTTGCTGTCAGGTGAATGCCTGTTGGCTAATTTTGGGGCCTGTACTGTTAATTGACCATGTTTTTTGCCTGCTGCTTGGACTGATCTTTTGCCCTGCTAATTTAGTATTGGGATTCAACATAAGAAAAAGATCTCACATATGTGAGGGGCTTCAGAGTCGTGTTCCGAGTAGAGAAAAACTGTTTTTTTTTGTTTTTTTCCTGGGTTTTTTAATTCCCGGATAAGTGTTTTAAGTCTTGAGGCTTCAAAGAGATTTTGGTGGGAAGAAGCCTCTACCCCTGTGCCCAGATCTTTCCTCACTCTGGCCCTAGGCCTTATGTTCCTGCCTGCTGCCTGGACCAACACTTTGGCTGTGCTGACCATATCTCTGCCTGCTGCCATTACTGACCCAAGACTTGTTATCGGCCATGTTTCTACCTGCTGCCTGGACGAAATATTTTGGCTGCGCTAGCCATATCTCTGCCTGCTGCCTGTACTGACCCGGGAATGTGTATGGACCATGTTCCTGCCTGCTGCCTTGATGTTAGCCTGCTGTCTGTTTTGACCCTGGCATGTTTATGGACCATAATCCTGCATGCTGCCTGGACAATTCCTTTGGCACTTGCTGACCATGTCTCTGCCTGCTTCCTGGACCAATGCTCTCCTCAAACCACAGGTGATCTTTTGTTTACCCTTTTGTTTAGTCTCCTATACTACCTGGCCAGTGAACATAGCATTGTGCTATGGGGCAGCCACGTACCAGTAAGTTTGGCTTGCTTGGCTTTTAGGAACAGCAACAGTAACTGCTGTAGATGAAGCTACACTATGCTATATTCACTGACCACTCTTACAGAGGGACCATTACAGTACATTGTTTTCTATACAGTGTAGGTAATTTTTGTTCTACAAAGGTTGCAATGTTGGGTACATAAGCTGTTCAGACATTGAAAAGATCTTACACCTGTGGTATCCCCATAATCGAGAGGAGAAGCAGAATGTATTTTTGGGTGTAAGTCTAAGCATGTGCATGCTTTTTGTTAGAAATATCTTAATGAATGACAACTTTGTGTAAAAAAATAAAATAAAAATATTTCTCTTTCGTTCATTGACAGGCACAGTTCCTGATCTTCTTGACCTTTGGGTTATACTGCCCCCCTACAGGAGTAGGACACTACGCAGAAAAAGAACTTGACTACGCCTATGGGCATTCCCAGGAGATATACTCCCCCCCTCTCTGCTATAGGTACTCCAGTTTTTTTCTGCCAGGAGTTAGAACCTAGTTCCTTGCCAGGATCTCTGGTCCTAGCAATTTCTTCTTTTTAGATAGATCTTTTTTTTTTTTTTTTTCCTGGTTTTTTTTTTCCTGTTCTTTTTTTTTTCCTGTGAGATCTACAATCAACTGCCAGACTGGGCGACGGGTTGGATAATCTAGACCCAGTGGTCACCCCAGTCTACCCAGCAAGCGCACGCAGACCTCAGCTCCGCGCTAGGTCGGTCGCGACATATCCCCACCACCACTGTGATGTGGCATATGTCCGGGTCTCCGCCTGCATCGCAGCATTCCCTCTGGCCAACAGCCCCCCCCATTTCAATGGTGAGGAGGTTCTGTCTTGAGCGGTGCCCGTCTGGTACCTGGTATGGTGAGTAGCTATCCCCCATCACCCCCTGGAGGGTTTTGGAGTGGACGCAGGCCCCTCCCTGGGATGGTCGGACCCTAGGGTTCCCCTCCTTCCCCTTAGGCCCCCCATTGAGTCTGATGGTTCTCTGGGTTATCTACCCCCCCTCATCTGGGTTATCCATCCCCCCTCCACCTATACTGATGTTTTGTGGTGGTCTGGCTACCTCCTGGGGCTGGGGCAGGGTGTTGTACTGGCAGAGAGGGGTGCGCTGCTAGTGACCTGGCGATTGACTGTGGGGGGGGGGGGCTGTACCTGGTGGGGGGTCCTGCCACAGCTCCCCCTTCTTGCTCTGTGTCTGGGCTCAGGGATCCCTCCTGGGTCCCTGGGAGTCTCATGAACCCACGCAGGGCCTCCATTTTATTGTAGCCTATATTCTGTATAGGCTGGCGGCCATGTTTGTGTAGCTGCGACAGCCATTTTGTGTTAGTCTGGCATTGACATCTACGATGGCCATTATTGTGGAGCTTCTGGGTGGCGTTTTCAGCTGTGAGAGACCCTCCTTATCCCCTGGTGTTGACTCCTGGGCCACTTTTCTTCCTGGATGCCACATATAGAGTGCTTTGATCCTGGTGCTGCTGGTGCCTGCCTGGTGGGGTCCTCTCTCTGCTGCAGATTGGGGGTGCTCTGTGACTGGCGACTGGGTGGTATTACCAGCGCAGTGAGGGGTCCCTTAGCTGTGTTTTTTTTTTTGGTACCCTTATTCCTCATGGAGTCTTTGGAGCACATTTCCCCACCTGACCCCCCCGCAGTGCCTTCCGGGTCCCAAACATCCATTGATGCACTGACTTTAGTCCTTGAGTCCTTTCTGTCCCAGATAGAGGTGGCTTTTGGGCTGCGGGGTAGTAAAAAGCGCACCTCACCTTCCCCTGCCTCATCTGTGTCCTCAGATCCTGAATCTGATTTGGCAGGTGGGGCCCGCCCTGAGGGGTCTGCGGCCTCGCGCCCGGATTTCTCAGATAGTGAGGATGATTCATCCACTCCTGTTGCCACGCACGAAAAGGCGCTGATGGACGCACTGATTTTGTCTGTGCGTGAGACTTTCAAAATGGAAGACGCAGCTGAAGAGGCACCGGTTCCTTTTGTCACTCATGCCGTCTAAAGCGGCAAAGGTGTTTCCATTTCCTTCCTATTTTGACAGATTTTTTGTGCAAGCGAATGGGAACGTCCAAAACTTCACTTTGTGGTTCCTAAGCGATTTGCAATAAGGGTACCCCTTTAAAGAGTCCCTCCTTAAGAAGCGGACTGTTCCACTGGTGGTGGATCTCCTGGTTTCCAGGTTGAATAAGGCAACCATGATTCCGGTAGAAGAATCGCCGGCTCTTAAGGATCCGGCTGACAGAAAAGCGTAGGCTGTGGCTCGCAGTATGTTCACTGTGGTTGGCTCGGCACTCAGGCTGGTCTTCACCATTGCCCTGGTGTCACAAACTCTGACCGAGAGGGCTAAGCTTTTACGCCGTGACCTGGAGGGTGAGCAGCTCCCCCCTGCCTTTCCTGAGCTGGCTGACCAGTTGGTCCAGGGGCTGCAGTTTATCTGTGATGCCTCTTTGGATGCGGCTCCCCTACTTTCTAGACTGTCTGTTTCGGCAGTGGTCCTTAGGCGTGTTTTGTGGCTCAAATGTTGGTCTGCGGACCAGACCTCTTCAAAAAAAAAAAATCCCTAACTGATCTTCCTTTTCAAGAAAATCGCTTGTTGGAGCTACCCTAATTGACCTAATTTAGAGTCTCACAGGGAGGAAGAGCACCATTCTTCCACAGGCTAGTAAGGGTACGTAACCTCATTGCAGATGTGGCCCCTCCGTGTCTCACAAGAAGTTTTTTCGTCCCTCAGGGTCGGCTGACAAAAGTTCAAAGCCTTTCAAGGCCTCTTCGGGAGGATCCAAGTGACCTTGGTCTGGCAAGTCTAAAGCAGGGTCCTCCACACCCGCAGCCAAGACTCCTTCTGCAAGGTGAGCCCTCACACGTGCCTGGGGATGGGGGAAGTCTTCCCTGGTTTCTGGGCCCGTGGAACACCTTGGTGCAAGACAAGTGGGTCCACGAAGTGATACGGTCTGGCTACAAGATCGAGTTTCATTCTTACCCTCCAGAATGGTTCTTTACTTCCAATGTGCGTCTGTCCCTGGACCAATTGCAAGCTCTCTTTGGGTTCCGGTTCCAACTTCAGAACATTTTAATCAAACCTGTTTATGGTCCTGAAGAAAGAAGGCACGTTGCGTCCAATTCTGGATCTCAAGGCCCTGAACTGCTTTGTGCGGGTACAGAAGTAAAAAATGTAGTCTATTCGCACGGTGGTTGCATCCCTACATCAAGGGGATTTCTATGCCTCTATCGACATCAAGGACGCTTACTTACACATTCCAATCTGTGTCTGTCGCCAACGCTAAGCCTCTGCTTTGCCGTGGGAGAGGAGCATTATCAGTTTGTGGCATTACCCATCACGTCTCTGCTCCTGGGGGTCTTCACAAAGGTACTGTTGCGGTTACGTCAGTGAGGGAATCGCAGTGCTGGGCTACCTGGATCTCCTTCTCTTGCGAGCAAAGTCTCCTACTCGTCTGATGGATAACCTGGAAATCACTATACGGCCTTTGAGGGAGTTCGGCTGGCTTCTGAATTATGAGAAGTCTGCTCTGGTTCCTTCCACGAAGCTGGTCTGACTCTGGACTCTAGCCAGAGTGTTCCTCTGGACAAACTCCAGAAATTGCATGCTGCAATTCATCTCTTGCTGTGCAGCAGGTGGACGTCCCTCTGGACTTGCATGAGAGTGCTGGGCCTGATGGTTTCTACCTTTGAGGCAGTCCCGTTTGCATAGTTCCATAAAAGGTCCCTGCAAAGGGAAATCTTGGCCAAATGGGATAAGTGTTTGAAGTCTCTGGACAATCAAATCTGGCTGAGCCAAAAAACCAAAGCCTTCAGGGGTGTCCAGTGCAAATCAAATCGGACAATGCCACGGCGTGGCTTATGTCAATCACCTGGGTGGAACAAGAAGTGTATTTGCAGCTCTGGAGGTAACGGCATTCTTCGGTGGGCATCCGCCGTACACATTCCAGGTCTCCGCCGTACACATTCCAGGGGTGTAAATTTGGCAGGCGGATTATCTCGGCAGGTATTGGACCAAGGGGAGTGGTCCCTTCATCCGGAGGGGTTTCATCAGCTATGTCTCCGGTGGGGCAGCCCCGAGGTGGATCTTTTGGCATCTTGACTCAACAGGAAGGTGCAAAGATTTGTGGCATGGTCACGGGATCCGCTAGCAGATGCCACAGACATGCTGGTGGCCCACTGGGGCTAGTATTGTCTGATTAACGCCCCCCAAGCTTCTGCTGAGACTCTTGCGCAGGATCAAGGAAGAAGGAATTCCGGTCTTTCTAGTGGCCCCGGATGGGCCTTCCCGGTCTTGGAATGCCGATCTGGAGCAGACTGTTCCCAGGCGCCCCTTGGAGACTACCTCTCAGGGAGGATCTGCTGTCCCAAGGGCCAATCTTCCATCCTGTTTTGCAGTCACTGATTTTAACGGCTTGGCTGTTGAAAGCCAGGTGCTGAAGGATAGAGGTTTGTCTGGGTCGGTGATTCCTACACTACTAAAGACTAGGAAGTCTACCTCTAGGAAGATCTACCATCGTACGTGGAAAGCGTACATTTCGTGATGTGAGTCTCTTGGTGTTTACTTTCACTTTCCTTCAATGGGTGGTTGAGCAAAAATTGGCTTTGAGTACCATTAAGGGCCAGGTGTTGGCCTTGGCAGTCTTCTTTCAATGACCCTTGGCCACATACGCCCTAATGCATACTTTTTGTTCAGGGGGCTTGACATTTGAATCCACCAATGCGGTCCCTGCTACTGCCTTGGGATCTCAATTTGGTGCTTTCAGCTCTCCACAAGCCTCCCTTTGAGAATATTCGGAAGATTCCCCTGCTTACGCTGTACCAGAAGGTGGCCTTTTTGGTGGTTATCGCCTTTGTGCGCAGGGAGTCGGAATTGGCAGCGTTGTCTTGCCGTTCCCCTTATTTGGTGATCCACAAGGATAAGGTGGTTCTTTGCCCTTATCTGTCATTCCTTCCAAAACTGGCCCCTGATTTCCAGCTGAATGAGGAGTCGGACATTGTGTTACCTTCCCTGTGTCCTAGGCCAAAACATCCTAAGGAAATTGCGTTGCATTCCCTGGATGTAGTTCGGGCTATCCGGGTGTACCTGGCAGCTACAGAGTCTTTTAGGAAGTCAGACTCACTAGTTGTGCTTATGGATGGGCCTCAAAAAGGACAATCCTCTTCATCTGCGACCATTTCTAGATAGATCAGACAGATGGTGACTCAGGCCTATTCGATTAAGGGTCAGGTTCCTCTTTTCCCTGTGAAGGCGCACTCTACGCGGGCGCTTACTGCTTCTTGGGCCTTCCGTCGTCAGGCACAAGTGACGCAGGTGTGCAAGACGGCTACATGGTCGTCGGTGCACACTTTTTTATAAAATTTTTAAAAAAGTGGATGTGTTGCCTCTTTTGGTCGCAAGGTTTTTCAGGCTGCTGTTTAGAGGGCTTGCTTCCTCTTTGAGCGTGTAATGCTCTTTTAGGTGGGCTCCAGTTGTTTTTGGGTGAGCTCCTGTTACCTGGTTTTCTACTGTTTCAGCCTTAAGAATTTTTTTTTGTTGTTCCCACACCTCATGTTCACACTGCTTTGGGACATCCCAATGGTCAAGATGATCAGGAGCTGTATCCATCAATGAACGAAAGAGAAAATGGGATTTTTAACATACCGTAAAATCCATTTCTCTGTTGTTCATTGACAGACACAGCACCCACCCTCTATGGAGTTGTAACACTTCTGACACTGCTTGTAACAAAACTGAGTACCTATAGCAGAGAGTGTCCTACTCCTGTAGGGGGCAGTATAAACCCAATAGTCAAGAAGATCAGGTGCTGTTGTCCATCAATGAACCTAAGAGAAATGGATTTTACAGTAAGTCAAAACTCCCATCATTTTCATGTTCTTTCCACTTTTTCTTGAAACTTGTGGAAAAAATATATTTAAAACTCATTATGCCTAATAGGAAATACAGTGGGGTGTTTGATTTCAAAAACGCTGTGTTTTTGTTGGTGTTTCCACTTTCCAGGTGCTCCAGGGCCTTCAAAAATGTGATATGCTTGGACATTCGATGTGTATTTTATGCCCCTAAAATGCCTGGAGGTGCTATTTTGATGCTGGGCCTCTGAAAGTGGCCAGACTGTGGAAAAGTCTCAAACGTGGTATCGCCATACTCTGGAAGAGTAGCAGAATGTATTTTGGGGTGTAATTGTTGCTATGTACACACTAAGTGTTAAACGTTTTGTATAAACTGACAACTTTGGTGTGTAAAAAAAAAAAAAACGTTTTAATTTTCTTTCCACCTTTTCTTTCTTTCTTTCTTTACACATTTTCCAAAAACGTGGAAAGAAATGCCATGTTCACAAGACTCATTATGGCTCCTAGATTATGTGTTGGGGTGTTTGCTTTCTAAAATGGGGTCATTTTGTGGGTGCCTTCAAAAGTGTAATAGGTAATAAAGAATTTTAAGGAATATATTGCCAGAGAAATGAATTGATTTGTGCACCACATCCCTAAATATAAGTAACTACGGTTTGGGAAAGGAGAATGGGACTTTTGAAGTGCAAAAAATATTTATAAAGATGGAGAAAAATTAGAATTTTGGTAAAATATAACATTTTATTCAAAAGATTACATGGAAAAAGACAATACTTTTAAAAGCATAAAAACAAAAGAAAGCACTCGAATATGTCAGCTCTACATGTTTCACCATCTTCATAATGGCTTCTTCAGGAGTCTGATAGACACTTTTCAAGAGTGAACATTTCTAAATTACAAAAAAGAAACTAATGAAAGTATCAAACAATATTTATACATATATCATATATCAATAAACATATTTAATGCCAAAACAAAAAATTCCTTATGGCATTATATTATCATATTTAGTAAAGTATATATTTGATGAAAGTATAAACAAGCAGGTAAATAAATCATACCTTATAGAATAAACCTGAACCCCCAAATGCTGGGGAGGGCCGTAGATGGAGAAAGGGCCCAAAGGAGGGGAGAAAGAGATGGGGCGGAGCAACCTGCCTGTTTGCGTTATCCCATAGAGGAGATGTAGGCCAAGCCAAGATAAAAAGATGGAACAGCTAGAACATGGGGAAATGTTATGCAGAGTTAGATTGTACTACAGATTTAATATATAATATAATTGATCTAAATTTGAAGATAAATTAATTACCCTTTACTTAAGGTGGTAAATTGTAACCTCAAAAAGGTTTATAGGAGATTGATAGAAGATAACTCAAAATTTCCTCAGGTTGAAGGGGAAGGATAAACTCAATAATAAGCTATACCGATATCCTAAAAGAATCACAAGAAAGGGCAGGGTGAAGACATTTTTTCCATGTTCACAATAAATGAATAGGAAATGAAAAAGTACACGTGTCCACATAAAAATAAAAATAAAATAAATCAATAATAATCACCCTTTTAGTCCAATATCGCATCATATCCATGCCATATCCAGTCAAAAGAGGATAGAAAGCAAAGACAGCGGATTACAGGTATTAAAAATTGAAAAAGCCACTGCATCCAATTGGAGGCGCATCGGTATGGAAGAGTGTTATAGCCCCTCAAACCAACTCCCGTCGATAAGAAACTGCAAGAAAGTAAAAGAAAGTTTCTCATAAAAGTATCCTAATGTGAAAAAATCAGATCAGAAAGGACTAATCTGCAAGAAGCATTCAGAAATAAACAAAAGCCACCATTACCGCGTGCTCCGTGCCGCTGTTCCTGCTCCCCGGTTGTCCAGACTGACTCTGAATAACTCGCCGGCATTTAAACATCTCCTCCACTCCCACGGCGTCTGACGTCACCGCCGGAGTGAGAGCGAGATACCTCAGTCTTACCAATGAGAACCCACGTACAGCCGACGTTCCAATTGGACGAATGGCGTCACATGGCAAGGGCCGGAAACGGAAGTGGAGAGGGTAAACATCCGGTATGGCATTCACCATGTTTGATAGGGGCAAAAACCAGATAATAAGACAGGAAATTAAGGTACAGTGGTAAACCGGAAATAGGGATAGCACTGTATTAAGAGTCCAAAGTACAGAATGTTGTCTAAAAGGGAGGAAATAGATAATCAAGTTGATATCACGATATAAAAAAACGGGATACATGCTACATTTAATGATGATTACTCAAAAAGAAATTAAGAATCGTGCAAAAGGAGACATATTAATACTTTTGAATAAATAACTCTTAAATTAATTTTATTATAGATGGAGCCAAGGGATTTTATTATTTATTTATTTCATATATGTTATGTAAATTTATTAAGGGTTCAAATTTATATGAGTAGACTGGAGGGGCGGTGCTACCCCCACCCGACCTGGACCAAGGTCAAAGGGCAAAAGAGGGAGCACCGTGGGTGCCCATATGGGGCAACAGTATAGGCAGGGAAAATTTTATGCTCCGTGTCCCCAATAGCTCTTCATCCCCCCTCCCAGGAAGATATGGAAGCCTCACAAAGTAGGACTGGCCATCAATTGGGGTCAGGTTTAAATCTATAGAAAATGTATTCTGTTCAGTTTCAACAGATCAATGATATATTGTCTGTTGTATACAATAACTAAACAATAAAAAGAAAAGCAAACAATATACATAAGGAACATATATATGGAAAAAAATGGTCTAATTTATATGAAAAAAATCACAAACTAGATCCTATGCTTACATCCAAGAGGAAGGATAAGCCAATAAGTTTTGGAAGTAATTTCCTAGCCAAGGAAAGGTTTGAAACTTATAAACTCGTTAATACTGGGATAACGAGTGGCCTGCAAATTAAAAATCCATTTGGTTTCACGTTGCAATAGATTTTTGTCTACACTCCCTCCACGTTCATTTAATGGAATGTGTTCAAGGGCAAAGAAAGTCATCAACCTGTCATCGAAGCCATGATAAAGGCCCATATGACGGCTTATGGGACTTTCAAATTTTTTGTTCCGAACGAGTTTCACATGATCTCGGATACGATTAAAGAAAGGTCTCTTGGTCTTACCGATGTAAAAGGCTTGGCAACTGCAATACATTATATACACAATTCCAATGGTTTGGCAGTTGGCATAAAAGGTTGGCCTATAAATTTTCCCGTTAGGGAGAGTAATCTCACTGGTATTCAATAAATATTTGCAGAAGTTGCATCTTCTACATGGGTAGGTACCAGTTAATAGTCTCTGAGGTTTTCTTGAAGAAGCATAATGGCTATGAACCAGCTGATCTTTCAATGATCGAGATCTTTTAAATGTAATTTGCGGGCGATTACCAATACGTTTGGACATCTTTTCGTCCGCTTCGAGAAGGTACCAAAATTTGCTTAGGATTGAACGCACTTGATTGTGTTGACCCGAGTAACGTGTGATCAGACGTACGACACCTAAGTCGTTTTTCTTTTTGTTTCCAAAGATTAAGTCATTCCTATCCAATTTTTTGGCCCTATGGTAAGATTTCTTGAGACATGCCTTATTGTAGCCTCTAGATAGTAAACGTCTTTGCAAATTTTTGGCTTCTACCTCAAAATCCTCCAGTCTACTACAGTTTCGTCGTAACCGGAGATATTGACTAAACGGTATACTTGATACAAGGGGCTGAGGATGCAAACTATCTGCTTTCAAGATTGTGTTGCCTGATGTAGTTTTGCGGAAAAGAGTAGAGCCTATAGTGCCATCTTCACTGATGTATATCTTGATATCCAAAAAATCAAGATTCTTTTGACTATACATGAAAGTGAATTTCAAGTTAAAGTCATTGGATTTCAAAATCTCAAAAAAATCTAATAAGGATCCCAAGGAGCCAGTCCAAATCAGAAAAATGTCAATGAATCTTCTCCATAGGAGGACCTCCGAGAGGAAACCCTCCGTCCTCCCTGGAGAAGAGATCACGCTCCCAGCCCCCCAGATGCAGGTTGGCATAGGAGGGGGCACATTTGGTCCCCATAGCCACCCCCTGCACCTGTAGGTAATGGGAGCCATTGAAAACAAAAACATTATTGGTTAGAATAAACCTTAGAAGTGAAATGATGAAGGCATTATAGCCATCTGAGGATCCTCCTCTTTCGGAAAGGAAGCCCTCCACAACTCTGACCCCACAATGATGTGGAATGGAGTTGTAGAGGGCTTCCACATCGATACCTACCAGCCATGCCCCTTCAGGGACCTGGATCCCTTCAATGGCTTTGATGAGATCACTGGTATCCCAAATGTAGGAAGGCAGGGCTAGCACGTGGGGACGTAGATAATCATCAACTTTATATTATAGTAAAAAAACCTGGGAATTTTTTGATGTAAGAGATCCAAAGACTCCCACTATGTATGCTTTACCAAAAGTCCACAAAAACTTGGCAAAACCTCCAGGATGACCCATCGTCTCTGGCAATGGCAGTCTAACTGAACCAGCTAGTCAGCTAGTTGATGAATATCTACGTCCCCACGTGCTAGCCCTGCCTTCCTACATTCGGGATACCAGTGATCTCATCAAAGCCATTGAAGGGATCCAGGTCCCTGAAGGGGCATGGCTGGTAGGTATCGATGTGGAAGCCCTCTACAACTCCATCCCACATCATTGTGGGGTCAGAGTTGTGGAGGGCTTCCTTTCCGGAAGAGGAGGATCCTCAGATGGCTATAATGCCTTCATCATTTCACTTCTAAGGTTTATTCTAACCAATAATGTTTTTGTTTTCAATAGCTCCCATTACCTCCAGGTGCAGGGGGTGGCTATGGGGACCAAATGTGCCCCCTCCTATGCCAACCTGCATCTGGGGGGCTGGGAGCGTGATCTCTTCTCCAGGGAGGACGTCGAGGGTTTCCTCTCAGAGGTCCTCCTATGGAGAAGATTCATTGACGACATTTTTCTGATTTGGACTTGCTCCTTGGGATCCTTATTAGATTTTTTTGAGATTTTGAAATCCAATGACTTTAACTTGAAATTCACTTTCATGTATAGTCAAAAGAATCTTGATTTTTTGGATATCAAGATATACATCAGTGAAGATGGCACTATAGGCTCTACTCTTTTCCGCCAAACTTCATCAGGCAACACAATCTTGAAAGCAGATAGTTCGCATCCTCAGCCCCTTGTATCAAGTATACAGTTTAGTCAATATCTCCGGTTACGACGAAACTGTAGTAGACTGGAGGATTTTGAGGTAGAAGCCAAAAATTTGCAAAGACGTTTACTATCTAGAGGCTATAGTAAGGCATGTCTCAAGAAATCTTACCATAGGGCCAAAAAATTGGATAGGAATGACTTAATCTTTGGAAACAAAAAGAAAAACGACTTAGGTGTCGTACGTCTGATCACACGTTACTCGGGTCAACACAATCAAGTGCGTTCAATCCTAAGCAAATTTTGCTACCTTCTCGAAGTGGACGAAAAGATATCCAAACATATTGGTAATCGCCCGCAAATTACATTTAAAAGATCTCGATCATTGAAAGATCAGCTGGTTCATAGCCATTATGCTTCTTCAAGAAAACCTCAGAGACTATTAACTGGTACCTACCCATGTAGAAGATGCAACTTCTGCAAATATTTATCGAATACCAGTGAGATTACTCTCCCTAACGGGAAAATTTATAGGCCAACCTTTTATGCCAACTGCCAAACCATTGGAATTGTATATATAATGTATTGCAGTTGCCAAGCCTTTTACATCGGTAAGACCAAGAGACCTTTCTTTAATCGTATCCGAGATCATGTGAAACTCGTTCGGAACAAAAAATTTGAAAGTCCCATAAGCCGTCATATGGGCCTTTATCATGGCTTCGATGACAGGTTGATGACTTTCTTTGCCCTTGAACACATTCCATTAAATGAACGTGGAGGGAGTGTAGACAAAAATCTATTGCAACGTGAAACCAAATGGATTTTTAATTTGCAGGCCACTCGTTATCCCAGTATTAACGAGTCTATACGTTTCAAACCTTTCCTTGGCTAGCAAATTACTTCCAAAACTTATTGGCTTATCCTTCCTCTTGGATGTAAGCATAGGATCTAGTTTGTGATTTTTTTCATATAAATTAGACCATTTTTTCCATATATATGTTCCTTATGTATATTGCTAGCTTTTCTATTTATTGTTTAGTTATTATACAACAGACAATATATCATTGATCTGTTGAAACTGAACAGAATACATTTTCTATAGATTTAAACCTGACCCCAATTGAAGGCCAGTCCTGCTTTGTGAGGCTTCCATATCTTCCTGGGAGGGGGGATGAAGGGCTATTGGGGATACGGAGCATAACATTTTCCCTGCCTATACTGTTGCCCCATATGGGCACCCACGGTGCTCCCTCTTTTGACCTTTGACCTTGGTCCAGGTCGGGTGGGGGTAGCACCGCCCCTCCTTCAGTCTACTCATATAAATTTGAACCCTTAATAAATTTACATAACATATATGAAATAAATAAATAATAAAATCCCTTGGATCTATCTATAATAAAATGAATTTAAGAGTTATTTATTCGAAAGTATTAATATGTCTCCTTTTGCACTATTCTTAATTTCTTTTTGAGTAATCGTCATTAAATGTAGCATGTATCCCGTTTATTTATATCGTGATATCAACTTGATTATCTATTTCCTCCCTTTTAGACAACATTCTGTACTTTGGACTCTTAATACAGTGCTATCCCTATTTCCGGTTTACCACTGTACCTTAATTCCCTGTCTTATTATCGGCGGTGACGTCAGACGCCGTGGGAGTGGAGGAGATGTTTAAATGCCGGCGAGTTGTTCAGAGTCAGTCTGGACAACCGGGGAGCAGGAACGGCGGTGCGCAGCACGCGGTAATGGTGGCTTTTGTTTATTTCTGAATGCTTCTTGCAGATTACAGTCCTTTTCTGATCTGATTTTTTCCACATTAGGATACTTTTATGAGAAACTTTATTTTCCTTTCCTGCAGTTTCTTATCGACTGGAGTTGGTTTGAGGGGCTATAACACTCTTCCATACCGATGCGCCTCCAATTGGATGCAGTGGCTTTTTCAATTTTTAATACCTGTAATCTGCTGTTTTTGCATTTCTATCCTCTTTTGACTGGATATGGGATGGATATGATGCGATATTGGACTAAAAGGGTGATTATTATTGATTTATTTTATTATTATTTTTACGTGAACACGTGTACTTTTTTATTTCCTATTCATTTATTGTGAACATGGAAAAACTGTCTTCACCCTGCCCTTTCTTGTGATTCTTTTAGGATATCGGTATAGCTTATTATTGAGTTTATCCTTCCCCCCTCAACCTGAGGAAATTTTGAGTTATCTTCTATCAATCTCCTATAAACCTTTTTGAGGTTACAATTTACCATCTTAAATAAAGGTTAATTAATTTATCTTCAAATTTAGATCAATTATATTCCATATTAAATCTGTAGTACAATCTAACTCTGCATAACATTTCCCCATGTTCTAGCCATTCCATCTTTTTATCTTGGCTTGGCCTACATCTCCTCTATGGGATAACGCAAACAGGCAGGTGGCTCCGCCCCATCTCTTTCTCCCCTCCTTTGGGCCCTTTCTCCATCTACGGCCCTCCCCAGCATTTGGGGGTTCAGGTTTATTCTATAAGGTATGATTTATTTACCTGCTTGTTTATACTTTCATCAAATATATACTTTACTAAATATGATAATATAATGCCATAAGGAATTTTTTGTTTTGGCATTAAATATGTTTATTGATATATGATATATGTATAAATATTGTTTGATACTTTCATTAGTTTCTTTTTGGTAATTTAGAAATGTTCACTCTTGAAAAGTGTCTATCAGACTCCTGAAGAAGCCATTATGAAGATGGTGAAACATGTAGCGCTGACATATTCGAGTGCTTTTTGTTTTTATGCTTTTAAAAGTATTGTCTTTTTTTCATGTAATCTTTTGAATAAAATGTTATATTTTACCAAAATTCTAATTTTTCTCCATCTTTATAAATATTTTTTGCACTTCAAAAGTCCCATTCTCCTTTCCCAAACCGTAGTTAGGTAATAAAGAAATTAGATGTGTAATTTATGTCTCTAGAACACCTGCCGGTGCTCCCTGCATGTTGGGCCTCTGTATGTGGCCAGGCTGTGAAAAAGTCCCACACATGGTATCACTATACTCAGGAGGAGTAGCAGAATGTGTTTTGGGGTATAGCTGCAAGTATGCATATGCCATGTAAGAGAAATAACCTGTTGATATGACAATTTTGTAAAAAAAAAAAAAAAAAGCTTAATTTTGCAAAGAATTGTGGGAAAAAATTACATTTTCAAAAAACTCACCATGCCGGTTATTAAATACTTTGGAATGTCTGCTTTCCAAAAAGGGGGCATTTGGGGGTATTTGTACTGTCCTGGCTTGTTAGTGTCTCCGGAAATGAGATCGGCCATCAGTACATCAGGTGTGATCAATTTTCAATGATTGGCACCATAGCTTGTAGACTCTATAACCTTCATAAAGACCAAATAATATACACTGATTTGCAAAATTTTATAACTGAGAATTTTGTAAAAAAAATAATTTATCTTTCTTTTTCTGTCTTTTTTTATTTATATTTAAAAAATATAAAAACCTGTGGTGAGAAAGCTCTATTTGTGTGATTTGGGTAACCAAAACAGAAGCCTTTCCCTGAAGACACAAAGCATATTATTCAGATTCTAGAAAAAATATTTAATACCCCGTCTAGTGACAGCTGATGTGGGCTCACTTTATACCATTATTGGTCATAAGGATGCCTTGGCATCAGTTAAGTGGGCTTTCTCTGTCGCTCATTGACAGACGTAGTCCTCGTTGATTAATAACAACTCGGGTTATACTGCCCTCTACAGGAGTAGGACTAGACAGGAAAGAAAACGTTCTGGCCACACCCTAGGGGCAGTCCCAGAGGGTATATCCTCTCACTTCCTGCTACAGCAAATCAGTTTTTTTCTGTCTAGTTAGGAGTAAGGACCTAGATGCCTTGCTAGGATCTTCGGTCCTGGCAGGATTTTTTTCTTAGATTTTTTAGACAGCTTTTTTCTCCAGGTTCCTGTGAGATCTTCAAGCAAGAAAGCTGGAACTGGGCGACGGGCTGGATGTTGAGATCCAGTGGTCACCCCAGTTCAGCCTACGAGCACGTGCAGGCCATAGCTCCGCGCTGGGTCGGCCGCGACATAGTCCCACTGGACGGGGACTGACCCTGCGAGTTAAACGTCTCGCTTAAACGCCAATGACCATGAGTCACGGCGTCCGTATTGGTCGACAGCCCTCCCACCCCGCTGGAGAGGGGTACTGTCAGGAGTTGGCGCCCGCCTGGTTCCGGTATGGAGAGTAGTATGTTCCCCCTTTTCCCCCTGACGGGTTTGTGGTGAACGCGGGCCCCTCTCTAAATGGTAAGGATGGGTCTCCCCTCTATCCTATAACATGTCACAGATCCCCCTATTTGAGTGTGATTTTTGTGAACAGGAAACCAGGAGGCTTGGTTTGGGAGCTGACAATCTAATGTCATTTCAAAACTGTAAAGATGACTGAAGTCAGTGGCAGTACTAGAATATTACTGTGGTAGCATAAGGTATCCTACCTGTCAGAGGTGTTCACAGGGCGATGTCTATGCATGTATAACTGCAGTCCAGATCGCATTCCTCCAGCAAGAGCAGGCTGCCTTCCGACGGCCCACGGACCGCATGCGGCCCGCCAGGGTCCGGTACCGCCGGCCAGGCGGATCACCATCCAGGGTGAAATTTGGGGGGCCGATACAGCATCCCGCAGGCCGCTGCTAAGCCGCCGCTATCCTGCAGGCCGCCGCCATTGTCTTGCAGAGCACACAAGGCCGCCATATTGGCGTAGCCTCGTGTCTCCAGCATGGGGGCGGCCATGTTTGAGGTGACCAAACACCTCGTGGAGCCAGAGGGAGGCGCCGGAAGGCGTG
This sequence comes from Pelophylax lessonae, assembly GCF_965119305.1. Taxonomy (NCBI): domain Eukaryota; kingdom Metazoa; phylum Chordata; class Amphibia; order Anura; family Ranidae; genus Pelophylax; species Pelophylax lessonae. The sequence continues at coordinate 477,139,176 of NC_138770.1, read as the reverse complement.
TTAAGGGGCGGAGTCGCCTCCTTTACCCAGGAAAAAGGGCCAAAGACTTCCTGTCTGTAACAGGACAGCACTGAGCAAGCTGATGAAAACTTCTGTGCATCAGGAATGAGCCTTGGGGTCTCTCTCTCTCTCTGTGGGGTCCAAAAAGGCAGGTAACACTGAGGGGCGCTGTTGCGACTGGGGGATACAAAAAAAAAAAAAAAAGTTTTTTACTTTGTCATTTTTTGTCGCTGGCAAATGTCTTGTATAATGATTGACCCTGCCGCATAGGTATCCCCACCTGATCCTCTAAAGGTGGCCGCAGGACCCTCCAGTACCCCACTTGTTTTTAATGCATTATCTGCAGTTTTGGAGTCTTTGGTATCCCGGGTGGAGGTGGCCTGTCAGGGACGGGGGTCAAGAAGCGACCCCCCGCCTACCCCTATTTTTTATCTGATACTTCAGATACGGATTCGGAGCTGGTCAATGCAGCTGCAGGTCCCTCTTATGGGGCTGTTGTCTCAGGTAATGTCTCCTCAGCAGTGAGGAGAACGTTTCTGCCTCCGCCATAGCACAAGAGTGGTGGATGCGCTAGTTATGTCCGTCCGGGAAACCTTTAGTCTTGAGGTTACACCGGCAGAGGTAGCTGAGACTGAAATTCTTTTTTTGTACTTGTTAGCCTACCAAAAGGGCGAAGGATTTTCCTTTACCCAAATGGGGTCGTTTTGAAACGAACCCCTGTTATTTCCTAACGCATGGCTAGGCGCTATCCGTTTGAGGAATCCCTCTTTAAAGGATAGACGGTACCACCTGCTGTCTTGCCACAGACTGTTAGGATAAAGAGGACCTCGTAACCAACGAGGACCTTCCCTTTCTGCTCATAAAGAGTTGTTCGTTCCGCAAGGGCGGGCGATAAGGCGAAACCCTCCAAAGCCCCTTCAGAGGGTTTTTCAAAGGGCGCTGGTCGGCTAAACAAAAAGTCCGGCTCAGCCAAGCCTGAAGAATACAGCCTGATGCGCCCCTACCCATCTCTGGGGTGGGGGGATGTCTTCACCGGTTTCCGGATCCATGGCTTGCCAGAACCCCGGGCTAAGGGGTTCGCGAGGTCATACGGTCAGGATACAGGATCGAGTTTCGATCACTTCCACCGGTACGATTCTTCCCTTCTAACATTGAACGGTTTCAGGGGTTCTATTCGAACCTGTTCACAATGCCCAGGAAAGAGGGCAAGGTGCGTCCAATTCTGGACTTGGGGAAAGATGGAGTCCATCCGAACAGTGGTGGCCTCCCTGCATCAGGGGGAGTTCCTGGCGTCCATAGACATTTAGGATGCCTATCCTTATATCCCCATCATCGCAGGACATCAGCGTTTTCTTCGCTTTCCCAAAGATCATCCCTGGTTCCCACCAACTATCTGGGCCTAATGTTGGATACATCCTGGGCAAGAAAGTTTCTCCTTGTGGAGAAACTCCAGAAAGTTCAGTCAACGATTCGGATGTTGCTGTCCGTCAATTGGCTGGGACTGATGGTGGCCTTCTTAGAGGCAGTACGGTATACCCAGTCTCATACCCGAATTTTCCTGAAGGATATTTTTTTCTAATAGAATCAGAATTCCGATTTCCTGGACAATCGGATCCGGTTGAGCGAGCGGACCAGGAAGTCTCCGATGCTCAACCAGGGGAAGTCATTCCTTCCGATAGCATCCAGGTTACCAATAGGGTATCGGAACTGAGAGCGATCAGATTTTGTCTGATTTACTGGACCGAGCAGCTCTAGAGCAGCCCGATTCGGATCCAATCGCACTATGCCACGGTCGTGACTTATGTCAAGAAAGGGGCACTTAGAGTGTACTGGTGGCCATCGAAACGACTAGCATCTTTCATTGGACGGAACGGTTTGTTCCGGATTTCCCCGCAGTGTTCACTCCGGGGGTGGGAAATCGGCAGGCAGATTATTTCAGCCATCAGATTCTGGATCAAGGGGTGTGGCCTCTTCATCCAGAGGTTTTTCACTAGCTGTCCCTTCATTGGGGCACCCCGGATGTGGATCTGTTGGCACCTTGGCTCAACAGGAAGGTGCGGAGGTTTGTAGCTCGCACCCACGATCCTCTAGCGGACGCAGCAGAAATGCTGATCGCCCTGTGGGAGCAGTATCAGCTACGGCATGCCTTCCATCCTCTCAAGTTACTGCGGGAACTTCTTCGCAGGATAGAGGTGGAGGGAATTCCAGTTATTCTGGAAATTCCGGACTGACCTCGTCGAGCCTGGTACGCCGACTTGGTGAGGCTAGTCGCGGACGCTTCTTGGAGACTTCCTCTCAGGGAGGATTTGCAGTCTCAGGGACCGATCTTCCATCTTGCTTTACAATCGCTGGCTTAATGGCCTGACCGTTGAGACCCAGGCACTGAAGGACAAGGGAGTGTCAGCTTCAGTTATTCCTACCTCTAGTTAAAGCAAGGAAAGCAACTTCCAGCACATGGAAGTCTTATATGGCGTGGTGTGAATCTTTTGGATTTCCCCCACATACCTATTCGGTGACCCGAATCTTGGTCTGTCTGCAACAAGGGGTTGAGCAGAAACTGTCCTTGAGCACTATCAAGGGTCAGGTTTCAGCGTTAGCAATCTTCTTTCAGAAACCTTTGGCTAATCATTCCTTGGTGCGGAATTTCATCCAGGGGGTGCGACATCTGGCTCCGCCAGTGCGCGCACCCTTACCACCTGGGATCTTAATTTAGTGTGGTCGGTTCTTCAGAAACTTCTCTTTGAAGATATTAGGGAGATTCCCTTGCTTACATTATCCCAGAAGGTGGCCTTCTTGGTGGCCATTACTTCTGCACGCAGGGTGTCAGAACTGGCCGCATTATCTTGACGTTCCCCATATCTGGGGGTTCATAGGGATAAGGTGGTTCTTCTTCCAGATCCATCCTTCCTTCCTAAGTGGTTTTCAGAGTTTTCATCTGAATAAAAATATTGTGTTACCTTCCCCGTGTCCTAAGACTAGCCATCCTTGGGAGTTTGCATTACACTCCTTGGATGGGGTTCAGAAGGATACACTTGACTACTACGAACTTGTTTTCGTAAGACGGACTCACTTTTTGTGATCACGGATAGCCCTTGAAGGGGGTTGCCTGTGTCTGCCGCGACCATATCTAGATGGACCAGTCAGATGGTGGTACAGGCTTATTCTATTAAGGGTCGGAATCCTCCGTTCCCTGTTCCCTACTCGGGCGCCTAGTGTCTCCTGGGTCTTCCGCCATCAGGCGTCAGCGATCCAGGTTTTCAAGGCGATGACTTGATCGTCGGTTCATACCTTTACAACATTTTATAAAGTTGATGTGATGGCATCGTCCGATGCCTCTTTTGGCCACAAGGTTCTGCAGGCCGCAATCTGAGGAGACTGTTGGTCTACCTCAAGGGTTTGTTGGGTGTTTCACTTAGGTCTCATCTTTTTGCTCGATGAGTCCTTGATGCTTCTGGTTGGCTCCGGTTGGGCCTTCTGGATTTTGATTTCTGTTATCCCACCCCTCATTTGTGGTACTGCTTTGGGACGTCCCGAGTTGTTATTAATCAACGAGGACTACGTCTGTCAATGAGCGACAGAGAAAAATGGATTTTTGTAAAATCTTACCGTAAAATCCTTTTCTCTTAAGCTCATTGAGAGACGTAGTACCCGCCCCTCTGTTTTTTGAGTTGGGTTGGGTTAAATTCTCTAAACACTGCTTTGTGACATAACTGATTTGCTGTAGCAGGAAGTGAGAGGATATACCCTCTGGGACTGCCCCTAGGGTGTGGCCAGAACGTTTTCTTTCCTGTCTAGTCCTACTCCTGTAGAGGGCAGTATAACCCGAGTTGTTATTAATCAACGAGGACTACGTCTGTCAATGAGCTTAAGAGAAAAGGATTTTACGGTAAGATTTTACAAAAATCCATTTTTAGCTGATTCAGATCTAACAAGGAAACATAAAAAGTTCCTTTCTCTGTCGCTCATTGACAGACATCGAGTAACGCACCCCCACCTATCTGCCCCCCCCTACTGAATCTGGGTTACAGGCCACAGATGGGGGGGCGCGTGCACCACCGGCGACGACCGCACGATCGTGTGGGGGGTTGTACCTGTTTTTTCCAGGCCCGTCTGCCGATCAATCCGTCTGTAGGCAGGCACCGGGGAAGGGGGGGTCCCCTTTAGCACCGCGGGCAGCCATTTTTTTGCAGCCTAAATGTGCTCTGCATGGCGGCGGCCATCTTGATACACCTGGCTCGTATTTCAGTGCATGAGTTTCACTGTATGGAAGTTCCTGGAGGTGTGTATGTGGGTGGAGCCCCTCCCTAGACCCAGGCGCAATGCACTGCAGACATTCCTTTGGAAGAGGATCGCTGCTGACACGTGCTGCTTAGACACTCTGGGCCTTCTGGTGCATCTGGCTGTGAGTTGGTGAGCCTTGGGGGTCTCTCTCTGTCTCTGCTGGGGGGTCTCTAGTGTGTGCTGCCTGACCACTTGGGGGCCCTATAGCGCGGCGGGACGATTTTAAAAAAAAAAGTTTTTTTTCTCAATTTGCTAACGGGTTCCCCTGGTGTAACAACATGGACCCTGCTAAACATGTGTCCCCACCTAACCCCCTCGAGGTGGCCGCAGGGCCCTCTGGCTCCCAGCTGGCTTTAGATGCACTTTCAGCAGTCCTGGAGGTGGCCTTTAGGGGGGGGGGTTGATGCTAAAAAACGCCCTCCGCCTACCCCTGTCTCATCTGATGCCTCAGAATCTGGGTCTGCATCAGTCGCTGCTGACACAAGTCTCCCTGCCTCGTGCACTGTCTCCTCTGATAGTGAGGATGACCTTTCTGCCTTCGCTGCTGCGCAAGATAAGGCGCTGGTGGACGCACTAGTAGTGTCTGTGCGTGATACTGTAAAAATGGAGGACGCAGCTGTGACTGAGGCACAGGCTACATTGGCACTCGTGACCCTAGCCTTCTAGAGCAGCAAAGGTTTTTCTTTTTCCTGCTTACTTTGCCAATATGCTCAAAAAAGATTGGGACCATCCAAAATGTCCCCTGGGATTCCTGAGCGGATGCTAGGCGCTATCCTTTTGCAGGGTCCCTCATTAACAAGTGGACTGTGCCACCTATGGTGGATCCGCCAGTCTGCAGACTGAATGGAGCTACTATAATCCTGGGGGAGGATTCCCCATCCTTTAAGGATCCGGTGGATCAGAGGGTGGAGTTTGTGTCCCGCACTTTGTTCTTCCTAGCGGGGTCTGCTTTAAGACCAGTGTTTCTGGTTGCCCTGGTGTCGCAAACATTGACTGAATGGGCTACGCTACTACGCTGTGACCTGGAGGGGAGGCAACTCCCCCTTGCTGTTTCAGAGCTGTTGGACCAACTGGTGCAAGGTCTGCAATTGTTTGTGCTGCCGCACTGGACACTGCTCCCATGCTGGGCCGTTTGTCCTTTTCGGCAGTTGTCCTCCGGCGCATGTTGTGGCTGAAGTGCTGGTCTTAGAAGAAAGCTTAACTGATCTTCCCCTGCGGGGATCGCCTGTTTTGGGCTACCTTGGCTGACTTTATCAAAGGTCTCCCTGGGGGTAAGAGTACCTTTCTCCCATAGGCTACCAAGGGTGAGGACCTCCCTTTTCAGCACACAGGGAGTTCTTTTGTCCCTCAAGGTCAGTCCATGATGCAAAGTCCTTCAAGGCTCCCTCGGGGGGTTCCAAGCGACCCTGGTCTGGAAAGCAAAAATCAAATCTCTCTAGACCTGCGGACAAGGCCTCCTCGGCCTGAAGGTGCGCCCCATCCATATCTGGGGTAGGGGGACGTCTTTGCCAGTTCCCGGACCCGTGGCTCTCCCGGATTCAAGACAGATGGGTTCACAAGGTCATGGGTTCCACTGTGAGGCTGTCCCCAAATCGCTTACTGGCTCTCTGGGGGGCAGTATGGGACCTGGTACAACAGGGAGTAATCGTTCCGGTTCCGTGTGCGGACCCTTTCCTGGGGTTTTTCATGCCTGTTTACAGTACCCAGGAAGGAGGACAAGGTGCGTCCAATCCTGGATTCAAGGAGGATCAATTTTAAGATGGAATCCGTTCGCACGGTGGTGGCCTCCCTGCATCGGGGGGACCTTCTGGCCTCCATAGATATTAAAGATGCCTGCCTTCGCATCCCCTATGCGCAGGACACCAACGTTTTCTGCACTTTGCAGTGAGAGAGGACCATTATCTATTTGTGGCATTACCCTTTGGTCTCGCTTCTGCTCCTCGGGTCTCCACATAGGTGTTTGGCTCCAGTTCTGGCGCTGTTGTGACAGCGGGGGATATCGGTCTGGGAGACTGGCCTATCTGGGCCTGACTTTGGCCTCGCCCTTAGACAGGGTGTTTCTTCCTTTGGAAAAACTCCACGAGCTCCAGACTGCGATCAGCTGTTGCTGTCCAGCAAATGGTCGTCCCTTCGGACCTGTATGTGAGTTCTGGGACTGATGGTGTTGTCCTTCGAGGCGGTTCGGTCATTCCACACGAGAATCCTCCAGAAGGACATCCTTCTCAAATGGAACAAAAATCAAATTTCCCTGAACAATCAGATCCAGCTGAGCCCGTTGACCAGGGAGTCCCTGATGCTCACTCCAGGGAAGACCTTCCTTTTCGATTTATTGGTCTATTGTCACCACAGATGCCAGTCTATCTGGGTGGGGAGGGGTTCTCGGTGGTTTTTCTGCTCAGGGAGTCTGGTCCCTGGAAGTGGAATAAGCCTATTAATGTACTGGAACAGAGAGCGATCAGGCTTGCCTGGTTCGCTGGACCGAACGTCTTTGGGATTGTTCAGTGCGCATTCAATCGGACAATGCCACGGCCGTGGCTTATGTTAATCGCTGAGGGGGTACCATAAGTCCCCCTGCGGCCTTAGAAGTGGCCGGCATCCTCCGATGGGCGGAACGCTTTGTTCCAGCTTTCTCCGCTGTTCCCATTTCAGGAGTGGAAATTTGGCAGGCGGATTTCCTCAGCCGACGGACCTTGGATCTAGGAGAATGGTCTCTCCATCCGGAGATGTTCCACCAGTTGTGCCCTAGTTGGGACACTCCAGGAAGGGATCTGTTGGCGTCCCGGATCAACACTTATGTGCAGCGCTTTGTGACCCGCTTCCGGGATTCTTAGGTAGGCGCCACTGACGCGCTGGTAGCCCCATGATGGTCTGTATCAGCTCCTGTATGCCTTTCCTCCTCTCGGGTTACTACTAAGACTTCCTCGCTGGACAGATGGGGAAGGGATTCCGGTCATTCTTGTGGTTCCAGACTGGCCTCGTTGGGCTTGGTATGCCAACCTGGTTGGGCTAGTCGCGGACGCTTCCTGAGGACTTCCCCTCAGGGAGGACCTACTGTCAGGGGCCAATCTTCTATCCTGTTTTACGGTCGCTGGCTTTGATGGCTTGGCTGTTTATAGCCGGGTGCTGAAGGAAAGGGGATTGTCTGCTTCAGTCATTCCTACTCTGCTCACACCGAGGAAAGCGACTTCTAGAACGATCAATCATCGTACGTGGAAGTCATATATTGCGTGGTGTGCGTCTCTTGGGGTTCCCCCACGCTCTTGCTAGGTGGCTCGATTGTTTTTTTTTCCACGGGGAATTGATCAACAGTTGGCCTTGAGTATATCGAGGGTCATGTCTCAACCTTGGCATTATTCTTCCTAAGGCCATTGGCCACTCTTTCCCTGGTGCGTTACTACCTTAATTTAGTGCTGTCGGTTCTTAAGAACCCTCCCTTTGCCAATTTTCAGGGGATTCCCCTGCTTGCCTTGTCCCAGAAGGTGGCCTTCTTTGTGGCTATTACTTATGCGCGCAGGGTGTCGGTACTGGCGGCGTTGTCCTGTCATTCTTCCTATCTAATGGTTTATAGGGATAAAGTGGTAACTTGTCCGGAAATGTCCTTCCTTCTGAAGGTGGTTTCCGGTTTTTACTTGCATGAAGACGTCTTGTTAGCCTCCTTGTGTCCTAAGCCTACACATTTGAAAGAAATTGCATTGCATGCTTTGGTTGTGGTTCGAGCAATCAGGGTATACCTGGCAACTACTGACACTTTTCGCAAGTCAGATTAGTTTTTCTGATCACGGATGGCCCTGGGAAAGGGTGGCCTGCGTCTGCTGCTACTGTTTCCAGATGGATCAGGCAGATGGTGGTACAATCACTAGCTTGTTAACGTGAAAAGGATGTCCTGCCCTCTGCCCGGACATGCCATGCCCTCTGCATGCTACGGACTAATGCTGTGGCAGCAGCAGGAGAAGGAAGCTGTCAGCCGGGAGAGAATACCCGGGTTGCTAAGTGGCAGAGTCACGGTCCATGTAGAATTGCTTTGCGGTCCGCCATTTTATGATGCCTGATCTAGAGGATGAGGTCAAACAACTTAAGATGAAAATGGCAGACATGGAGGATAGGGCCAGGTGCAATAATGTGAAGTTCAGAGGTATCCCTGAAAATGGGAAACCAACAGAACTAAAAGCGCTTAAAGGGATGATCACAGAGCTATTCGATCCCACACCAAGAATTGGAAATCGACAGGGCGCATAGGTTACCTAAACCACCTCACATCTCAGAGAAATTACCCATAGACGTCATAGTCAGAATTCATTTTTACAATGAATAGGTCGGTTTCATCTGAGCTAATTCAAGAGGAGCAATGGATTTCCATTTATAGTAGACATTAATTAATTGATCCCATTCAATCCATTGCTCCTCTTGAATTAGCTCAGATGAAACCGACCTAGTCGGTGAAACGCGTCAGCCTTGCCAGTGGGACTGCATCACTAAGACCAACCTCCTGGACGTGTGTCGGTGACCCCCCCAACTTTGGGTTGGCTACGGCTTTCCCGGATTAGCTGCTCGCCGCTACCGGATGTGACGTGAGACCGGCCGTCACGGACCTGTCCGTCACTGTCCAGAGACTCGGATGGAGCAAGCGCCGAATGGGATTACGCCGCTGTGAGACTGCACAAGCCGTCGGGTCACCGCCGATTCACACACGGAGGTATAAACTTTATATATTTATTTCACGACCTCAAGGTTTACAATCTCTCCTATCTGCCAGCACTTAAGGACTCTCCCACCTGTCCCCCTTATACATGTGAGACAGGCAACCTCATTACTGAAACGGTCTTTTGGGAATTGTTCTGTGTATGTCCATGCTAAATTGGAGAAGATTGCTACAACCTGTAGTTGGGTTTGTTCATATTCTGACGGACATCATCATCATTTGGAGTCCTCATCGTCCAGCTAGCACCTATTTCCTACTCCAGCAGCAATTGGAATACCATTTTTAATCCCATTTCTTGGATCCATATTCATTTCAGGAGACTTTCTTTTTCTCTTTGCAGCTTTCATTTGCTGTCTTTATCCAATTGTAGGTGGTTTGTTGCTTATAGTGCCTAATCAAGTTACAGCTATACCCATATATACGGTACTCCTATTCAGGAACATTGTAGGCATTGGTTTTTCTACCATATGGATGTGGCTCTATATTTTTGATTGATTTTTTCCGACAGCACTCATACTCAATTGTCATTGTGGTCTGTCTGTGATGCTATCCACTGTATGTACTTGTTTTTATTGTTTTATTATGTATTGTGTTCATGTGTGTCTTTTGTTCATCTACCAGGCATAAGTGCTTCAATAAAATATATTTTTTATAATTTCCACTTTACCCAGCTATCTCAGTGCCATTATTGGGGTCTATATTTGATCAACTTTTGGTTCTGTGAATAGGTTTTAGAAGCCCTCTGCTTCCATTACATTCACAGATACCTCCCTTTTTTCTATATATGCCTACCATTGATCAATAGGTACCTGATTAGACACGTTTCAGCTGTGTGGCCTATCCCTCTCCCTTTTTCTATGGACTCAGAGGCCTTCACAGGAACCACTTTTGTTTTTTCTAAGTAGCAAATGATGGTCTTTGTGCCAAGGAACTACTGGAAGCTATAAATATTACCTTACCAAAATCAGGTAAAGACACGCTCATCCCCTTTGAACTATAAGCCCATATCACTTCTAAACTCTGACCTTAAAATGTACGCAAGAATTTTGGCTAATCGGTTAATAACCATTACCTCCTTTTATAGGCCCTGACCAATTAGGTTTAGACAAGCCCCTGATAACACCAGACAGTTGGTGAATCTGATCAATCATTTAGCTAATAATCAAATACTCGCTCTCCTTCTAGCTTTAGATGCTGAAAAGGCATTTGATAGAATGCACTGGGAATACATATCCAGTTCACAAACAAAATTTGGTTTTAAGGGCTTTATCCACTGAGCCATAATGGCACTCTATACACAAACCTTGTCAAAAGTATATACATCAGGTATACCCTCTAGGAGCTTCAATTTAACTGAACCAGACAAGGATGCCCTCTATCCCCTTTTTAAAGGAGTTGTAAAATCAGAAGGTTTTTTTTTTATTTTAATGCATTCTATGCAGTATTGAAAACCCAACCATACAATCCCATATACACAATCCTATACCCGCTGTTGAAAATAAACCCCAGCAAAGCATGATCCAGTTTTCTACAGCAGGGGAAAAAAATTCCTTCCTGATCCCCCAAGAGGCAATCGGATATTCCCTGGATCAACTTTACCTAAAAAAACAAATGTTAGTACCCATTTATATTATGTACACACATTTTCACAGCTCTTACGGTGAAGAAACCTTTCCGTATTTGGAGACGAAATCTGTTTTCCTCTACACGTAAAGCGTGCCCCCTTGCCCTCTGTGTTGACCTTAAAGTGAACAACTCAACACCAAGTTCACTATATGGACCCCTTTTGTATTTATACATGTTGATCATATCCCCCCCTTAATCTCCTATTCTCAAGAGAGAATAAATTCAGTTCCTCTAATCTTTTCTTATAGCTGAGCTCCTCCATGCCTCTTATCAGTTTGGTTGCCCTTCTCTGCACTTTCTCCAATTCCTCGATATCCTTTTTAAGAACCGGTGCCCAAAACTGAACTGCATATTCCAGGTGAGGTCTTACTAATGATTTGTACAGGGGCAAAATGATATCTCTCTCTCTCTCTGGTGTCCATGCCTCTGTTAATACAAGAAAGGACTTTGCTTGCTTTGGAAACAACAGCTTGGCATCGCATGCTATTATTAAGCTTATGATCTACCAGAACACCCAGATCCTTCTCCACTATGGATTCCCCCAGTTCTACTCCCCCCTAGTATGTATGATGTATGATGCATACATATTCTTAGCCCCCAAGTGCATAACTTTACATTTATCAAACCTTATTTGCCAGGGGACGGGCTGACTTCTGGGATGTAAGAAGCGTTCTCTCCTAGCTACGCTGCCGAACATTGATCCGCTGCTTAATCCTGTGTCATCCGGGGACTAACTTACCTCATACTTACCATCTGAGACTCCTTACCTGCTCCTGACTCCGGCTGTGATGGGGAAATACGGTAGAGACAGGCCGGTGTCCCCCGCCCAATCCTCTTTCCCGAGCAGCGCGCTCTCTGGAGCCTCGCAGGCATCCTGGATGGGAGACAGCGCGGAGTGGCCGGCGCTGTCACCAACGGCCCGAAATGGATTGGAGCCTGAGCAACCTCGCACCTCACAGGTACCGGAACCTACCCTGACTCAGATCATGCACGCCATTAAGACTTGCCAAACTTCCCTTACCTCTCATATAGATGGCCTTAGGGTCGACCTCTCCCTACTTAAAGGATGCCGTCCACAAAATCCAGTTACCACTGCAGAACAGCGCATTAGTGCGGTGGAGGATGATGTTTTCCCTCTCCCTGCGGCCATTAGAGACTTACAGGCGGAACAGAAAGCTTGGGCGGCAAAATTGGGGGACATGGAAGACCGCCTGCGCCGCAACAATCTCCGCTTCCTGGGTTTCCCTGAGGGTGCGGAGGGCAGGAACCCTGAAGCTTTTGTGGAATCATGGCTGAAGCAGGCACTGGGACCGGATACTTTTTCCCACTCTTTGCTGTTGAAAGGGCTCATAGGGTCCCATTTAAGGCCCCGGCCCCAGGAGCCAGGCCTAGGCCCTTATTGGTGAGGATTCTCCACTACAGGGATAGAGACATGGCTTTGAGGAAGGCCAGGGAGTAGCCGGACCTCCGCTTTACTAATGCAGTCATTACTATTTTCCCGGATTTTTCAGCGGTCACCCAAAAGCAAAGAGCTGCGTTTGTTCACGTTAAGAGGCGTCTCTGGGAACGGCAGCTACCCTATAGCATGCTATATCCTGCTAAACTGCGTGTGGTATGTGGGGGCAAGACGCAATTCTTCCTGGATCCTGCGGAGGCTAATCAGTGGCTGGACTCCTTGGGGAAGAGTGTGAGGGACTCCGAGGGCAGCAAGTTTTTACACTCTTCCCTGGATTATAGTTACACTAACTTGCTGGGGACAATGCCTGTGCTGCGGTTCACGATGATTGCTCATGGGATATCTCCTCCTGATTACCTACCCTGGATGGCAACCTTTACTTTGGCTTTTGAGTGTTTGGTGGCCTTCTAGGAACACCCCTTATGCCAGTTTATCCACTTCCTTTACTCACTTGGTTTTGTTTAGGGTTCAAGCTCGAGCAAGTTGGGGCTACGGGCAGGGAGGGGGGTTTTGTTTTTTGGTTGGGGACTGTTTTATACCCTTCACAGGTGCTTATTGTGTTTCCTATTTACTATGTGGTGCTACCTAGAACTGCAACTGCTGCTCTGCCTCCTGCTGGACAGTCCCTGGGAGGGCTCGTCGGACTGGTGCTGGTGCTTCTACTAATATGGCTATGGACAACTTAACTATACTGTCCTGGAATGTCAGGGGCCTCAATGACAAAGTGAAACTGGCCCTTGTGTTTAATTACCTGAACAAGTATAAACCCCAAGTGATATTTTTGCAAGAGACGCATTTGACTGGTTCCAAAGTTTTGGCCCTGAAGAGGGCGTTTGTGGCACATGGCTTTCACTCCCTGTTCTCCAGTCATGCCAGGGGGGTGTCTATACTAGTTACTCGTTCACTTAAATGCTCGGTGAAACATGTTGTTACTGATGTTTATGGGCGCTATGTCATTGTTTTGCTACAGATTGGTAAAGTGGTGTATACCTTTTTGTCGCTTTATATCCCACCTCCGTTCACTCTGGCCTTTTGGGACAAGGTGATGGCCCAACTACTGCAGGTGGCTGAAGGCCCCCTGCTGATAGCGGGGGATTTTAATGCAGTGATGTCACCCGCCTTGGATAGATACCCGGGGGATGTCTCGGCTTCCTCCTCTCTAGCGGCTTCGGTGGACAAATACCAACTGGTGGACTGCTGGAGGTGGAGGAACCCGACTGGTAGGGAGTACTCTTGCTGCTCTGCCTCATATAAAACACTTTCCCGGATTGATATGTGCCTTGTCTCCCCCGATTTGCTCCCGAGATTACGGTCTGACTCCTACTTGCCCAGGGCCATCTCGGATCATTCTCCGATGCTGATTAAACTTAGCCTTTCATCCTCGGATGACCCATTTCTGGCTGGTCAATCAGGAGACGGCCTCTGGTGCTATGGTATGGGATGCCTTCAAGGCTACCATGCGGGGCACAGTGGCCGGTGTGATTAAACAACTCAGGGAGGATAGAGCCTGGCGGGTGGAGTCTCTCCAATCGGAGGTGACTGCAGCTGAAATGGAATACATCAACGACCCTTCCTCCTCTAATTACTCCCTTTGGAGGGACAGTGCTAGGCAATTAGACCTTGTTTTACTGGAGAAGACTCGGAAAAAAATTGCTCTACCAACGGCAACGGTGTTTGAATATGGTGATAAAAACAGTAAGATATTAGCGTATCTCTCTCGCTCCGAACATCCGATCACGGCCATTTCTGGTGTGTATGATGATCAGCACCGTTTGTGTACGGAGGGTGCGGAGATCGCGGGAGCCTTTTTGGATTTCTATAGGTCTTTATACTCGTCGGCAGCTGCTTACTCTCAAGAGGCTTTGGATTCTTGCAAGATATCCCGGTGGTGACGCTTGAGACGGAGGATAGCGTGTCTCTTTAGGAACCTGTTGCTGCGGAGGAGATTGCGGCTGCCATCTCCTCTTTTAAAACACCGGGGTTGGACGGCTTTCCGATTGAGTGAGTGGTATAGAGCTTATTCGGAAAGCCTGATCCCGCGACTGTCTGTAGTATATGCTGAAGCCTTTGAGAGTGGGGTGCTTCCGGCCTCCCTTCGTGAGGCCTTGATAGTGTTGATACCCAAGCCGAACAAAGATCCTACTTACTGCGAATCGTACAGGCCTATCTCCTTAATTAATGTTGATATTAAAATTCTGGCAAAGGTTTTGTCCCGTAGGGTGAATACTGTTATTTCTAAAATTATTCATCCGGATCAAACTGGGTTTATTCCTGGACACCCTACGGCCATAAACCTACGTCGCCTTTTTACAAATCTTCAGACTCCTGTTACTGGAGTGGACACTAGACTCATATTGTCACTGGATGCCCATAAGGCATTTGATTCGGTGTAGTGGCCTTATTTATTTACAGTGTTGGGTAGACTGGGGTTTGGACCGAATTTTGTTAAATGGGTGAAATTACTTTGACTCGCCTTTGGGTCAATAACAAGGTTACCGAGCAGTTTTCCATTTGTCGGGGTACCCGACGGGTGTCCACTGTCCCCCCTGTTGTTTGCTCTGGCAATGGAACCATTGGCTGCTCTGATTAGACGGGATGGTAGGATTCGCAGCTGCCGGGTGGGGGACCTAGAGGAGAAGACGTCATTATACGCTGATGATATGCTTCTCTACCTGGCAGACCCTCAGGAGTCATTGGATGCGGCCTTGGAAGTTATACAGTCCTTTGGGAAGTTTTCCGGGTTTAGAGTAAATTGGGACAGGTCTGTGGCCTTCCCCTTTGACCCTCATCGAGCCTCTGATCTGGTGCTTCCACGTAGGCTCCAGGCGGTGACTAAATTTAAGTACCTGGGTATAGTTGTCCAGCAACCCGTCAGAATGTATGTTGATAATTATATTGCCCCAATGGTACAGCTGTTGAACACACACCTTGTCCACCTGGGGCAAATTGCCACTTAACTTGATGGGTAGGATTAATATATTCAAAATTATATATTTACCCCGCTTCCTCTACCTATTTTGGCAGGCGCCGGTGTACCTACCCAAGCATCTGTTTACCAGTATTGAGTCCCTACTGATATCATTCATGTGGGGTGCAAAACCGGCGAGGATCTCCCTTGACACGCTGAAACTCCCTGCTCAAGCTGGAGGTCTGGTGGCTCCAGACCTCCAAGCCTATTACTTGGCAGCCCAACTGACACACGTACATGCCTGTTTTTTCCCTGACCTGCCGAATGCAGCGGTTACCACCTCGGCGGCGGTGATGGGATCATATGAGGCGCTGTTGAACTCATTATATAGGAAAGGGCCTTATCCGATGGAGGGTGCTGAGATCATCCGGTTGTCATACAAGATAACACATATGTGTAATAATAGGATGGGGGGATCCCCCTTTAATAGGTCCCCTAATGCCCCCTTGTGGTATAACCCGGGTCTGCGGGATTTATATAAACTAGAGGCTCCTAGGCGTTGGGCGGGATTTGATCTGAAATATGCGCATCAGCTCTTTGTGAATCATAAGTTTAAGACCTTTGCTGAGTTGAAGGCGGAGCTGGGGGTTCCCTTGACATGCTGGTTCTTGTACCAGCAACTCAGGAATGCGGTGGCAGCACAGTTTGGACTTCGGGAGGTCCACCTAGCTCCGACTCGGCTGGAGAGGGAATTGATGGATCCCGATCATACTAAACTTATCTACCGATACTATGGGTTGCTTCTTGGTGATGGAGGGGGGAAAATGGCGTCCTTGCAGGCGAGGTGGCATGCGGATCTGCCCCAGTTGGAGCTGGTGGACTGGGAAGACCTTCAGACTGGGAAGTACTCAGTTCCATGGGCTGATAGCTAACGGGGACAGGGTTATTCAATTGAACTACCTACATAGAATCTATTACACTCCTTCTCAATTGTATGCGATGGAGAGGCTTCCCTCCCCGTTGTGTTTCCGCTACCAGGGAGCTCGGGGAGACTTCTTTCATATGGTGTGGTCGTGTTCGGTGATCCAGTCCTTTTGGAGGGGATGTGTATCTTTCTAGAAGAAAAATTGGCACTTCCGAACATTTGTTCCCCTGACAGATGCCTTCTCGGAAATCTGGAGGAAGAGGACCTTCGGCAGTCCCAGAGGACTCCTACTGTGTATTCTCTTTTTTATGCCAAAAAACGAATTGCTCTAAGATGGAAACAGGACACGCCGCCTACGGTTACAGTCTGGGTGGAATTGGTCAATAACGCTCTCCCCATGTATAAGCTTACTTATTTGGCTCGGGGTTGCCCGCAAAAAAATTTAACAAGGTGTGGTCCACCTGGATGGACTCTGTTTTGGGGTCACGGGAGGTTTAGGTCCTTGGGATTCTAGACTAAAGACTGCCTTTTTCTGTAGTTTCTGAAGCTCCTTCTCTCCTTTCCTAGACCCTATCTCCTTGAGGCTGCTTGCTCTTGCGGGGGCTGTACCAGCAGAGTTGCTTTATGTTTAATGATGTTTGGATAATATCTATGTTCTTGTTGCAGTAATGCAATGTGTGAAGGGTAGCACTACCATTTGTTTCTATTAAAAATCTAAACTTAAAAAAAAAAAAAAAAAATGTCGTTGGAGGAGGAGGTGCAGGGGGGGGGGGGGGGTGGCGTCCGGTACTGCAATTTTTGTTTGATTGCTATATTTGATATTGTCCTGTCCTCCTATACGTTTGCTTGTACGATCCTTTATTTTTTTTATGATGCATTCCTTTACCTGTACCGGTTTTGTTACTTGTGTTTATGTGTTATATTAATAAAAATACCTTTAAAAAAAAAAAAAAAAAAAAAAAAAAAAACCTTATTTGCCACATAGTGGCCCAATGAAACAGTGCATTGAGGTCGGCTTGTAAGTTGGAGACATCCTGTAAAGAAATGATTCCACTGCAAAGACTGAAATGCTACTTTCTCTTACGTCCTCTGACAGTCGCCGCTCACTCATAGTCTTCACCAATGGGGTATTGACTTCCTCTCCTTAGGAGTAGCTAGGCATAAGACTTGTTAAAACAAAAGCATTTACATAGACACACTCATGGGGGCTGTCCCACTGGTCCAATACCCCCCTGCAATAGCCATCCCAACTCAGTTTGTCTTCTGCCTAGTCAAGGAGTAGATAGGCTTCCCTGTGCTGGGGCTACAGTCTCAGCCTTCTTCTTCTATTTTATGATTTATTTTCTGTAAAATGTAATTTTTTCTTTGCATTACTAGCTGTTTATTTTGTCAGCGTTAGTTAGTCGGATCTTCGGATGAAGACAGCGTTGCGGAGCTGGGAATCGGACTGAGGGTCAGATGGAATCCCAGCCTGCCATCGAGCGTTTAATAGACTGTGTTCGCCCTGGCCTCACAAACGACCCATCCCTGTCCTCAGGGATGCAGCCTTGTGAGGTCCCTACCTCACCGGACACAAGCACGGTTCGTCCGTGCACTCCTGGTGTCCTGCGTTTTTGGCTAACGGCACTCCCCTGCCATCTGAGGATGGGCGGTTTCCCCTTTGATATGAGGCACCCAATGCCATCGGGTACAGGTAAGTACACTCTGTGTGGGGCCTCTGTCTGGGGTCGGCAGTCTTGTGTGTCTGTGGTGTCCCCTATGTCTTTGCGTTTTTGGGCTCCCTGATCCTGGTCCCTGCAGGGTTTTTTTCTCTCACAGCCAGTGCTGTGTGGGGTTTTGGGGGATCCCTCTCTTGTGTCACTTTAGGGTGCTTGGAGGTACAGACACGTGCGGCGACCGCTGCGGGGTTAAAGACTGCCGGTCCGCCATTTTATGTGTGGGCAGCATGTCTGGCTTCACTATGGGCGCTTATACAGCATTGTATGTAGTGTATTTTGGCGCCTTGCAGAGCCATCTTGTGTGTGGCAAACGACCGTTCCGAGCACATGTCGGCGGCCATTTTGTCGAAGCCTCCCATTACTTTGCATAGGCATCCATGTTTCCTTAGCATGCAGCCTCAGTTCAGTCTCTGGCGATGACATCACTTCCTTCCTTCACTCAGGAGCGACCGACGGCGGTGGTAACACACTTGTGGGGCTCTGTTCTGCTGTCCTTTCTTTCCTCCCTTGTGAAATCCTCCTGGCTTTCAGTTTGTCCCTGCGGGGGGGTCTGTGTTCCACAGTCATTGTAGCGGTGTGCTGCGGGGTCCGCGGCGCGATTAAAGGGCCAGTACCTTAAAAAAATAAAAAAAACTTTTTTTGCAATGGAATCCCAGGACAGCAAATTCCCTCCAGCCTTGGTGGGGGATTCAAGTTCCTCTGAATCCTCTACCCTGACTAATTTGGCTGCTGTAGTGGCGACTTTGGTGTCCAAAATGGATGTGCTGATGACTGAACGTGCTGCTAGGAAAAGGCCTAGGATTTCTTTTTCTTCTGATTCTGAATGTGACATGGTTGCTGTAGGTAGCGTGCCCCTTTCAGGGTCTCGCTCTTCTCAGAACCCACTGGAGTCTGAGGGGGAGGCGGAGGTCACAGGGGTGGATATATCCCCCCCCCCCTGGGACGCCCGAGGAACGCGCAGCTATAGATGCGCTGATTTCTACCATTAAAGAAACACTACATTTAGAGGATGAGCCCAATCCTCCGGGCATTGTGTCCTCTTTTGGTACACACAGGACCCGCAAGACGGTGCAGGTTTTTCCTTGCCCCGCTGAGTTTCATCACACAGTGAATGAGCAATGGCGCAATTTAAAACACACCTTCACGGTGCCTAAATAGTTTCGACTTCTCTACCCTTTTGCGTCTACTACGGTTGCACGCTGGTGTGTGGCTCCTCAAGTGGATCACACTGTGGCCAGATTGAACAAGGCTACTCTGGTTCCCACCGAAGATTCTCCGGTGTTTAGCGATCCTACGGATAGGAGGCTGGAATCTCTTGCCCGCCATACTTATGTGGTGGCGCGTTCCATGCTAAAGCCTATTTTCGCTTCTGTCATGACGGCTCAGGCTGTGGCGGATTGGACTAAGGTGCTAAGACACACTCTCGTGGCTGATTCTGCCCCCCCCCCCCCACTGCCATGGAGATGGTGGACCAGATTTTTCAAGGGGTCATGTATTTGTGCGATGCGGCCTTCAATGAGGCCCCATTGGCTGCGCGCCTGTCCAGTCTCGCTGTGCTTAACCGGCGACTGATATGGTTGAAAAGCTGGTCGGCTGACCAGAAATCCAGAAAGATGGTGGCCGATATTCCCTATGTGGGGTCTCGCCTTTTTGGAGACTCCCTGGATGAATTGGTTAAAGGAGTCACTGGGGGCAAGAGCACTCTGCTGCCCCAGAATCCTAAGGGCAAGTTTTTCCGTGGAAAGCGGGGTCCCGCCTTTAAACCTAATCAGGGGTCCTTTCGTGCCTTCAAGGCACAGTACAAGGGGAAACCCTTCAAGGGCCAGGGTGGCCAGAGAAAGCCCTGGGTCGGCAAACAAAAATCCGGCCAAGCGGGTGCGGCGGCTCAGTCCACCTCTGCCTGAAGGGGCGCCCTCACCCATTTCAGGGGTGGGGGAAGTTTGCGCCATTTCCACCAACCTTGGCTGCTCCGAGTTCCGGACAGGTGGGTTCAGGAAATCATTCGATCAGGGTACAAGATCGAATTTCTTTCACGG
Source organism: Pelophylax lessonae (assembly GCF_965119305.1). Classification (NCBI taxonomy): domain Eukaryota; kingdom Metazoa; phylum Chordata; class Amphibia; order Anura; family Ranidae; genus Pelophylax; species Pelophylax lessonae. Next base: position 477,119,527 of record NC_138770.1, on the reverse strand, counting down.
CCGGCAGACAGATTCTTTCCCTCAAATCTTCATTTGACCGCAGGGCGGTTGCAAGTCCTGCATCAAGCGGTACGGGATCTCCTCGCTCAGGGGGTAATCATCCCGGTGCCTCATCGGGACAGGTTTCGGGGGTTTTACTCGAATCTGTTCACTGTGCCCAGAAAGGAGGGCAAGGTACGTCGGATTCTGGACTTAAAAGCTCTGAACCACTTTGTGCGCATTCGACAGTTCCGCATGGAATCGCTCCGCTCGGTGGTGGCCTCCCTGAGTCCGGGAGAATTCCTGGCCTCTATCGACCTGAAGGATGCGTATCTACACATCCCCATTTTCGAGGGTCATCAGAGGTACCTCCGATTCGCTATCGTGGAGGATCATTATCAGTTTGTGGTGTTACCTTTTGGTCTCGCTTCGGCACCAAAGGTCTTTACCAAAGTGTTGGCGCCTTTTCTGGGCCTGTTGCGGGCACAGGGCATTGCGGTCTTGGGATATCTGGACAATCTCCTGCTAAGATCGAGTGCCAGTCAGAGCCTGTTGCGCGATCTGTCTCTACGGTCCAGACACTCCAGGAGTTCGGATGGACCATCAACGTTCAGAAGACGACCTTGTCCCCTTCCGTTCATCTCCCGTATTTGGGAATGGTTCTGGACTCTGCTCAAGCAAAGGTGTTCTTACTGGAGGACAAGCTCCGGACCCTACAGTCCGAGGTCAGGTCCCTCAGGGACAACAAATCTTCGTCACTCAGGACCTGTATGCGGTCCCTGGGGTTGATGGTATCGGCCTTCGAGGCGATACCATTTGCACAGTTTCACACGCGGTCTCTCCAAGCGGAGATCCTGGCCAGATGGGACAGACTACCTCAGTTCTTGGACCTGAGAGTGTCTCTGAGTCGCAAAACCAGAATGGATCTCTTGTGGTGGCTTCAGTCCCCGGCTGTTTCGGAAGGAAAATCATTCCGGCCGTTGCTATGGACGTGATTACCACGGATGCCAGCCTGTCAGGCTGGGATGGCGTCCTCTGCAACCTGTCTGCCCAGGGCACTTGGTCAGAGGAGGAATTCTTCCTTTCCGATAAACATATTGGAATTGAGAGCGATGGAGCTGTGCCTGCTCCACTGGTCGGATCGTCTTCAGGGCCGTCCTGTACGGGTGCAGACGGACAATGCCACTGCGGTGGCGTACATCAACCACCAAGGGGGCACCAGGAGTGCCCAGGTGGCCCAGGAAGTGACCAGTATTCTGTCTTGGGCCGAGACTCATGTCCCGGCGATTTCGGCAGTTCACATTCCGGGTGTGGAGAATTGGCCGATTATCTGAGCCGCCAGACCCTGGACCAGGGGGAATGGTCCCTGCACCCGGAGGTGTTTCAAGTGCTGTGTGCGAAGTGGGGATCACCGGATGTGGATCTGTTCGTGTCTCGGCTAAACCACAAGGTGGAAAGGTTCGTGGCAAGAACGCGCGATCCTCTGGCAAACGCCTCGGATGCGCTGATGGTGCCTTGGCATCAGTATCGTCTGATCTATGCCTTTCCTCCGATTTCAATTGTTGTCCAGGTTCCTTCGCAGGTTGGCCTCGGAACAAGCACTGGGGATTCTGGTACGCAGACATCGTTCACCTGGCCGTCGAACCTCCATGGCGGCTGCCAATGCGAGAAGATCTGCTGTCTCAGGGACCGATCTTCCATCCTGCTTTACAGTCGCTGGCTTTAACGGCATGGCTGTTGAAAGCCAGGTCCTGAGAGACGGGGGTCTCTCTTCAGAGGTCGTTCCTACTTTAATCAAAGCTAGGAAAGCCTCGTCTGGTAAGGTTTATTACCGTACATGGAAGGCTTATTTTGCCTGGTGTGAGTCCAGGGGTTTCTCTCCTCGTTCATACTCGGTGGCGAGAGTGTTGGCCTTCCTCCAGTCTGGTGTGGACCAGCGCCTTGCGTTGGCCTTGATTAAGGGCCACGTGTCTGCACTGGCTGTTCTTTTACAGCGCCCCGTGGCATCTCATTCCTTGAGGGGTATTGGACCAGTGGGACAGCCCCCATGAGTGTGTCTATGTAAATGCTTTTGTTTTAACAAGTCTTATGCCTAGCTACTCCTAAAGAGAGGAAGTCAATACCCAATTGGTGAAGACTGTATGAGTGGGCGGCGACTGTCAGAGGACTCAGAGAAAGGGATTTTACAAAAATTCTGTTTTTAATCCAAGAACCTATATCATTTATAAAGATATTAAAAAGTAAGGGTCCCAACACTGAACCTTGGAGTACACCACTGATAACTTTAGACCATTCAGAGTAAGAAACATTAACCACTACTCTCTGAATTCTGTCTTTTAGCCAATTTTCTGTCCAATTACAAACCGATCTTTCCAAGCCAGTAGACTTTACCTTACACATTAGCTGTGTGCGGGAACTGTGTCAAATGCTTTTGCAAAATCCAAGTATACTATGTCCACAGCCACCCCTCTGTCCAAGGTTTTACTTACCTCCTCATAAAAATAAATCAGGTTTGTTTGACAACTTCTGTCTTTCATGAATCCATGCTGTCTGTTGCTTAAAATATTTTTTTCCAGCAAGAGCTCATCTATGTGGTCTTTTATTAAACTCTTGAATATCTTCCCGACTATAGAAGTTAAACTAACTTAACCACTTAAGCCCCGGAAGATTTTACCCCCTTCCTGACCAGGGGGTATTTTGCGATTCGGCACTGCGTGACTTTAACGGACAATTGCGCGGTCGTGCGACGCTGTACCTAAACTAATTTGACGTCCTTTTTTTCCCCACAAACAGAGCTTTCTTTTGGTGGTATTTGATCACCTGTGCGATTTTTTGATCACGCGCTATAAACAAAAAAAGAGCGTCAATTTTGCAAAAATAACAATATTTTTCACATTTTTTTATATGAAATTCCCCCCAAAAAAAAATCAAAATCAAAATTTTTTAAAATTTTCGGCCAATTTGTTTTATGCTACCTATGTTTGGTAAAAAAAATCGCAAAAAGCGTATTTTGATTGGTTTGCGCAAAAGCTATCGCGTTTACTAACAAAGGGAAAGATTTTTGTCATTTTTGTTGTTTTTTTTTTTTAACGCGTTTTTTTTGCGGTACTGCGACATTGGGGCGGACAGATCGGACCCTTGACTGACATTTGTGACACTTTTGGGGTTACCAGTGACATTTCTACAGTAATCAGTGCTATACATATGCACTGTTACTGTAAAAATACACTGGTTGTGAAGGGGTTAACTTTATTTGGAAGGGAGGGGCTGTGTGTATCCCTAGGGGCGTGCTTTCTACTGTGATTGGCTGTGGCTTCAGCTGTAAGGACACTGATCAACGGATCTACATACTAGATCCGTTTTATCAGTGTCTTTACAGCGAGGAGAATGACAGGCAGCTTGTTTACACAAGCTGCCTGACATTCTCCCTCTCCCCCGCCGATCGCCGAGTGACCGGCGGACATCGGGTCCGCTGGTCACACGCGCGGGGGGGTCCGTGACCACGCGGGAGCGCGCCTCCGGGGGCGCGCGCTCGCTCCCTAGACCCTCACAAGCTAGTGACGTAGCCCTACGTCACTTTGCCTGTGAGGGGCTGACTGCCGACGTAGATCGGCGTTAGGCAGTCGGCAAGTGGTTAAATATATCTATACTATAGTTACTTGGCAAAGACTTAGATCCCTTTTTAAATATAGGCACCACATTGGCCCTATGCCAATCAAGTGGTACTATTCCAGTCCTTAACGAGTCCCTAAAAATTAGAAACCAAGGCTTAGAAATTACAGCGCTCAATTCTTTTAGGATGCATGGGTGGAAACCATCTGGTCCAGGCGTTTTATCCACCCTTATTCCGTCTAAATATTTCTGCACCATATCACTTTTGAGCCATTGTAGATCATTTGGGGCTGTGTCAATACCGTCCTCATTATGGTCATGAGCTCCCCCATGTTCCTTTTGTATATACAGAGCTGAAGAAAGTATTTAATAAATTTGCCTTTTCTTTGTCCCCAGTCACCCACTCCTTTTACTATTAATATATTTGAAGAATTTTTTGGGGTTTGTCCTACTATCGTTTGCAATCTGTCGTTCATTTTGAATTTTTGCGTCCCTGATTTCCTTTTTACATATTCTGTTATATTCTTTGTAACAATTAAACAATGATAGTGTTCCCTCATTTTTATATTTTTTAAAAGCTCTTTTTTTTTTTATCTATAGCTTTTTTAACTTTTGACGTGAGCCACATAGGTTTTTATTTTTACCCCTTTAAACTTATTACCCATGGGAATATACAGGTCCTTCTCAAAAAATTAGCATATTGTGATAAAGTTCATTTTTTTCTGTAATGTACTGATAAACATTAGACTTTCATATATTTTAGATTCATTACACACAACTGAAGTAGTGCAAGCCTTTTATTGTTTTTAATATTGATGATTTTGGCATACAGCTCATGAAAAATCAAAATTCCTATCTCAAAAAATTAGCATATTTCATCAGACCAATAAAAAAAAAGTGTTTAATACAAAAAAGTCAACCTTCAAATAATTATGTTCAGTTATGCACTCAATACTTGGTCGGGAATCCTTTTGCAGAAATGACTGCTTCAATGCGGCGTGGCATGGCGGCAATCAGCCTGTGGCACTGCTGAGGTGTTATGGAGGCCCAGGATGCTTCGATAGCGGCCTTGAGCTCATCCTGAGTGTTGGGTCTTGCGTCTCTCAACTTTCTCTTCACAACATCCCACAGATTCTCTATGGGGTTCAGGTCAGGAGAGTTGGCAGGCCAATTGAGCACAGTAATACCATGGTCAGTAAACCATTTACCAGTGGTTTTGGCACTGTGAGCAGGAAAAATGAAATCTTCATCTCCATAAAGCTTTTCAGCAGATGGAAGCATGAAGTGCTCCAAAATCTCCTGATAGCTAGCTGCATTGACCCTGCCCTTGATAAAACACAGTGGACCAACACCAGCAGCTGACATGGCACCCCAGACCATCACTGACTGTGGGTACTTGACACTGGACTTCAGGCATTTTGGCATTTCCCTCTCCCCAGTCTTCCTCCAGACTCTGGCACCTTGATTTCCGAATGACATGCAAAATTTGCTTTCATCCAAAAAAGTACTTTGGACCACTGAGCAACAGTCCAGTGCTGCTTCTCTGTAGCCCAGGTCAGGTGCTTCTTCTGCTGTTTCTGGTTCAAAAGTGGCTTGACCTGGGGAATGCGGCACCTGTAGCCCATTTCCTGCACACGCCTGTACACGGTGGCTCTAGATGTTTCTACTCCAGACTCAGTCCACTGCTTCCGCAGGTCCCCCAAGGTCTGGAATCAGTCCTTCTCCACAATCTTCCTCAGGGTCCGGTCACCTCTTCTCGTTGTGCAGCATTTTCTGCCACACTTTTTCCTTCCCACAGACTTCCCACTGAGGTGCCTTGATACAGCACTCTGGGAAAAGCCTATTCGTTCAGAAATTTCTTTCTGTGTCTTACCCTCTTGCTTGAGGGTGTCAATGATGGCCTTCTGGACAGCAGTCAGGTCGGCAGTCTTACCCATGATTGTGGTTTTGAGTAATGAACCAGGCTGGGAGTTTTTAAAAGCCTCAGGAATCTGTTGCAGGTGTTTAGAGTTAATTAGTTGATTCAGATGATTAGGTTAATAGCTCGTTTAGAGAACCTTTTCATGATATGCTAATTTTTTGAGATAGGAATTTTGGTTTTCCATGAGCTGTATGCCAAAATCATCAATATTAAAAACAATAAAAGGCTTGCACCACTACAGTTGTGTGTAATGAATCTAAAATATATGAAAGTCTAATGTTTATCAGTACATTACAGAAAATAATGAACTTTATCACAATATGCTAATTTTTTTAGAAGGACCTGTACTTTGCAGTGAGTTTGCATAAAGTCTTTTTGAAAAATTCCCATTTCTGTTCTGTGCTCATAGATGCCAATATTCCCTCCCAGTCTAAATCCTGGAGAGCAGCCCTCATTCTTGGAAAGTTTGCTCTCTTAAAGTTAAGTGTTTTTGTATTTTCTGCATCCGTTTTTTGCTTACAGCTAACATTAAATGAAATCATGTTATTTTCACTGCTACCCAGATGTTCTTTATTATGAACATTGTTAATAAGCTCTGCATGGTTTGAGATTGCCAGGTCCAACAGAGCATTATTTCTAGTGGGGCCCTAGAACTGCACCATAAAATTGTCTTGTAATAGGGTTATACATTTTTGCCCTTTAACTGTTCCAGCAGTGCCATTACTCCAGTCAATGTCTGGGTAGTTAAAATCCCCCATTATTAACACTGTCCCAGCCCTTGCAGCCCTTTCTATCTGTGCCAGGAGCTGAGTCTCTACATCCTCATACAGACTCACACGGTTGATTATTAAAAGAGGCACATCTAAGTATGCCGGAATCCGGGGTAAAGCTGTGCACGTAGACCATCCTCCATACCACTGACTCTCACTGCTGTCAGTCTGCAATTGTGCCTGGGAAGACTACCCTGCAATAGAGCAATCTGAAAGTGAGGCTTGAAGCACTCGTGGAGCACAGCGTGAAAGGGATGATGTTGATGGTGGTGCGGAGGATGGTCTATGTGGACAGCTTTACATCAGATGCCTGCATACTTAAATGTGCCTGTTTTAATCATCAACCATGTGAGTTAAATGTTGTACCCTTATTAAATATAACCATTTTGCTAAACTTAGAGGCACCTCTCTTATCTTTTATACTCAGTTGTGACGTGACGCTACTTGTATATCAAGACTTCGCTCATTTATTAAGTCAAAATGTATTAAAAAAATTTTACTGGTCTTGCAAAACGCTCTCAAACCAAGTTACTCTTAATCCAAGGTTTTACTGCATATTGAAATTTTCAAAGTGTTACTAAACCCACAACAGTAAAACCAGTCTATATATGCAGTAAAGCATGCTTGTTATACTGTGGAACCTAAGGGGTTAATCCTCTGCATTGTGTTTAAAGGCTGTTTGATCCTGTCTTCTCTGATTCTCCCCTTCTTGTACTGTCACCAATCCATCTCCTGATAGTATAGAGCCTTGGGGACACTCTGCACATGATCAGTTTGATGTGTATTGTTGGAGATTTTTTTTTTTTGGGAGGGTACATTTGATCAGCACAGGGCCAATCAGCAAGTCAGTCCAGACAAAGTCAGGGGTCATGCAGCCTCATAGAACAGTCAGAGGGGAATGAAAACTCCTCCAAGCTTTTACCAGTGCTCAGCCACTGATAGAAGACACAAGACTACTATATACTGCTGATGAGAAAAGGTATTTAACAGTTTACAGTATCTCACAAAAGTGAGTACACCCCTCAATTTTTTGTAAACATTTTTTATATCTTTTCATATGACAACACTGAAGAAATGACACTTTGCTACAATGTAATGTGATGAGTGTACAGCTTGTATAACAGTGTAAATTCGCTGTCCCCTCAAAATAACTCAACACACAGCCATTAATATTTATACAGCTTGTAACAAAAATGAGTACACCGCTAAGTCAAAATGTCCAAATTGGGCCCAATTAGCCATTTTCCCTCCTGGGTGTCATGTGACTCATTAGTGTTACAAGGTCTCAGGTGTGAATGGGGAGCAGGTGTGTTAAATTTGGTGTGATCACTCTCACTCTCTCATACAGTTCAACATGGAAAATAACTCTCTGAGGATCTGAAAAAAGAATTGTTGCTCTACATAAAGATTGCCTAGGCTATAAGAAGATCGCCAACACCCTGAAACTGAGCTGCAGCATGGTGGCCAAGACCATACAGCTGTTTACCAGGACAGGTTCCACTCGGAACAGGCCTCGCTGTAGTCGACCAAAGAAGGGGTGGGGGGTCAGCCTGTCAGTGCTCAGACCATACACCGCACACTGCATCAAATTGGTCTGCATGGCTGCCGTCCCAGGAGGAAGCCTCTTCTAAAGATGGTGCACAAGAAAGCCCCCAAAAACAGTTTGCTGAAGACAAGCAGACTAAGGACATGGATTACTGGAACCATATCCTGTGGTCTGATGAGACCAAGATAAACTTATTTGATTCAGATGGTGTCAAGCGTGTGTGGCGGCAACCAGGTGAGGAGTACAAACAAGTGTGTCTTGCCTACAGTCAAGCATGGTGGTGGGAGTGTCATGGTCTGGGGCTGCATGAGTGCTGCCGGCACTGGGGAGCTAAAGTTCATTGATGGAACCATGAATTCCAATATTTACTGTGACATACTAAAGCAGAGCATGATCCCCCTCCTTTCAGGGACTCGGCCGCAGGGCAGTATTCCAACATGTTAATGACCCCAAACACACCACCAACATGTCCACTGCCTTCCTAAAGAAGCTGAGGGTAAAGGTGATGGACTGTCCAAGCATGTCTCCAGACCTAAACCATATTGAGCATATGTGGGGCATCCTCAAACAGAAGGTGCAGGAGCGCAAGGTCTCGGACATCCACCAGCTCCATGATGTCGTCATGGAGCAGTGGAAGAGGACTTCAGTGGCAACCTGTGAAGCTCTGGTCAACTCCATGCCCAAGAGGGTTAAGGCAGTGTTGGAAAAAAAATGGTGGCCACACAAAATATTGACACTTTGTGCCCAATTTGGACATTTTCACTTAGGGGTGTACTCACTTTTTTTTCCAACGGTTTAGACATCAATGGCTATGTGTTGTTATTTTGAGGGGGACAGCAAATTTACACTGTTATACAAGCTGTACACTCACTACTTTACATTGTAGCAAAGTGTCATTTCTTCAGTATTGTCACATGAAAAGGCATAATAAAATATTGTCAAAAATGTCAGGAGTGTACTCACTTTTGTGAGATACTGTGTATCTAGGAAAATAATTGCATTTCCACATTCTATGTACTGGGGGAGACCAGATATAGTGAATGCAGGGTCCTGGGTTTAGTAACACTTTAAAGTTGATAAAAACCTATCCTGAACAAACTAAGTTTTCACATTTTTTGCCCTTGTGCCCTCTTAAATTGACCCTCTTCTTCCAAAATCAACAGGGTAACTATGTTGGTTGTGGATAGGTAAATATATACTCCAAACATTGTAGTTTATAGACAGATATAATCCTGGGTACCTGTACAAATGATTGTAATGCACATATAATTCCAATATAAAATAACCAATCTGTATGAAAATTCAAGGAAAAATATCTCTCTTATCTTTATTAGCACTTGTTTTCTTATGGGACCGGTGAAACAGCTTAAAAAAATGTTCGAACCAACCAGACTTATTGCTACTATAGTTATGTTGGTGAGTATAGCAGACTTTTTTATATAATAATGTGGATATTTCAGAAACACAGATATGTTTTGTATGTATGCAACACTACCTTGTATTTACAGCTTTTTTTTTTTTTTGTCCATTCAGCACTAGGACGGTTTCATTTTATTTTCTAGAACTTGATCGAAAGCTAAACTAGCAATCAGATTTTCAAAAAAAATGCACCAAACCTTAATCAATGTTCAAGGCAAATTAGAGTTTCATGTTTGAGTATTGTTTATTCTTTTATTTTTTATATTCTGCAAACAGAAAAATTATTCATACCTCATTGACATTTTCCACATTTGGTCATGTTACAACCAAAACCATGAATGTATTTTATTGTGATTTTATGTGATAGACCAACACAGTGTGGCACATAATTTTGAAGTGGAAGGAAAATGCTAAGTGGTTTTCATGTCCGCTGACATCCGATCCGCTCCGTCAAATCTGGACGGATGGAAACCCTATTTTCCATCTGTCCAGTGGATCAGATTAGAATGGACAGGCGGTCCGTTCTCGTCTGATTCCTCCATAGAGAACAGAGGGGACCTGACAGCTCTGTCTCTGCACACAGCGCGGAGACAAAGCTGCCATCCACCTGCTCAACGGGGGATCGGCGGATCGATCCCCCACTGTTAAAAAAAACGGAGTCCGCCGACGGACTCCCATGTGTGAAAAGGGCCTTACTCTGATACCCCTAACTAAAATCTAGTGGAACAAATTGCCTTCAGAAGTCCCCTAATTAGTAAAAAGAGTCCACCTGTTATATGGCTAATATAGCTGTTCTGTGAAGCCCTCAGAAGTTTGTGAGAGAACCTTAGTGAAAAAAGGGAAAAGGAACACACCAGACAGGTCAGGGATACAGTTGTGAAGTTTAAAGCAGGGTTAGGTTAAAAAAAAAGTAACCCAAGCTTTGAACATCTCACGGAGCACTGTTGAATCCATCATCCGAAAATGGAAAGAGTATGGCTGGACTGCAAACCTACCAATACACGCCCAAGAGGGTTAAGGCAGTCTTGGAAAAAATGGTGGCCACACAAAATATTGACACTTTGTGCCCAATTTTTACATTTTCACTTAGGGGTGTACTCACTTTTGTTTCCAACGGTTTAGACATCAATGGCTATGTGTTGTTGTTTTGAGGGGACAGCAAATTTACACTGTTATACAAGCTGTACACTCACTACTTTACATTGTAGCAAAGTGTCATTTCTTCAGTATTGTCACATGAAAAGATATAAAATATTTACAAAAATGTGAGCGGGTGTACTAACTTTTGTGAGATACTGTATATTTAGTAAAATAATTGCATGTCCACATTCTATGTACTGTGGGAGACCAGATATAGTGAATGCATTGTCCTGGGTTTAGTGAAGGCATTGTCCTGGGTTTAGTAACACTTTAAAGTTGATAAAAACCTATCCTGAACAAACTAAGTTTTCACATTTTGTGCCCTCTTAAATTGACCCCCCTTCTTCCAAAATCAATATGGTAACTATGTTGGTTGTGGATGGGTAAATATATCTTCCATACATTGTAGTTTATAGACAGATATAATCCTGTGTACCTGTACAAATGATTGTAATGCACAAATAATTCCAATAAAAAATAACCAATCTGTATGAAAATTCAAGGAATTGGATTCAAGGAACCTTAATTGACAGGCCAGACCCAAGAGGCCCATTGTAACTCTGGAGGAGCTGCAGGTTGGAGAATCTGTCCACAGGGCAACTATTTATCATGCACTCCACCAATCTGGCCTTTAAAAAAGAGTGGCAAGAAGAAAGCCATTGTTGAACAAAAGCCATAAGAAGTCCCGTTTGCAGTTTGCAAAAAGACAGGTGGGGGACACAGTAAACGTGGAAGAAGGTGCTCTGGTCAGATGAGAGCAAACTTGAACTTTTTGGCCTAAAAGCAAAATGCTACGTGTGGCGGAAAACTAACACTGCACATCTCCCTGGACACACCATCCCCACCGTGAAACATGGTGGCAGCATCATTTTTTGGGGTTGCTTTAATACAAATGCACGCCACACTTTTTAGATTTTTATTTGAAGAAAAATGTGAAAACCATTTTTCTCTATCGCTCATTGACAGACGTAGTCCTCGGTGATACAGCACCTTCGGGTTTATGTTGCCTCCACAGGAGTAGGACTAGACAGGAAATAAAATGCTCTGGCCACACTCCAGGGGCAGTCCCAGAGGGTATATCCTCTCTCTCTCTGCCTCAGCAAATCAGTTTTTTTCTGTCTAGTCAGGAGTAAGGACCTAGATACCTTGCTGGGATCTTCGGTCCTGGCAGGATTTTTTTCTTAGAAAAGATTTTTTAGACAGCTTTTTTTCTCCAGTGTTCCTGTGAGATCTTCAAGCAAGAAAGCTGAACTGGGCGACGGGCGGGATGTTGAGATCCAGTGGTCACCCCAGTTCAGCCTACGAGCGCGTGCAGGCCATAGCTCCGCGCTGGGTCGGCCGCGACATTGTCCCACTGCAGGGACTGACCCTGCGAGTTAAACGTCTCGCTGAAACGCCAAGGACCATGAGTCACGGCGTCCGTATTGGTCGACAGCCCTCCAACTTCGGTGTAGAAGGGGTACTGTCAGGAATGGCGCCCGCCTGGTTCCGGTATGGTGAGTAGTATGTTCCCCTTTTCCCCCTGACGGGTCTTGTGGTGAACGCGGTCCCCTCTCTGTAATGGTAAGGATGGGTTCCCCTCTATCCTATAACATGTCACAGATCCCCCTAATTGAGTGTGATTTTTGTGTACAAAAAGCCAGCAGGCTTGGTTTGGGAGCTGACATTACAAAGTATGTTTAAATGATTGTAATATGTGGCAGCACTGGAAGCTTACTGTGTTACAAGAAGTATCCTACCTGTCAGAAGTCACAGGATAGGGATGCGGCTTGCCAGGTCATTCCTCCAGCTGAAGCAGGTCTCTCGACGGCCATGCGGTTCCGCCAGGGTTCGGTACCGCCGGTCAAGCTGATCTCCATGAGAGAGAGGTTTTGCGATGCCTAGTTACTGCAGGACGCCGCTATGCTGTGCAAACCGCCGTAGATCGCACGAGGCCGCCATTTTGGCGTAGCCTCGTGTCTGCAGCATGGGGGCGGCCATGTTTGAGGTGACTCCAACACCTTGTGGAGCTTGGGGAGGCGCTGGAAGGCGTGCAGAGGGGCGGAGCCGCCTCCTTTCTTCCTGGGCAGCCAGCCAAAAGACTTCCTGTTTGTGGAGACAGCGCTGTAACCTGTTGCAAGTGAACTCTGAGCATCAAGTGGTGAGCCTGGGGGTCTATCTCTCTCTCTCTCTCGCTCGATAGGGATCCCTAGCAGGTAACACTGAGGGGCTTTTGTGGCGCTGGGGGTCTGGAAAAAAAAAAAAGTTTTTTATTTAAGTTGGATTGAAGTTTCCGGGTAGTTACTGGAATAATCATGGACCCTGCCACACAAGTACCCCCACCTGTTTCCCTCGAGGGGGCCTCGGGACCCGCCGGTGCACAGAGCATGGATGCATTTACAGCAGTTTTGGAGTCTATGGTGGCTCGGGTGGAGGCGGCCTGTCAGGGACGGGGGTCAAGAAAGCGACCCCCGCCTACCCCTATAATATCTGACACCTCTGACTCAGATTCAGAGATGGTTACTGCAGCTGCAGGTCCCTCTGCAAGGACTGTTATCTCAGGTAAAGCTCCCTCAGACAGTGAGGAGGACGTGCATTCTTCCGCCATAATTCAGGAAGAAGCATTGGTGGACGCACTAGTTGTGGCGGTGCGGGAAACCTTAAGACTTGAGGTTTTACCGGCAGAGGCAACTGAAACAGAGATTCCCTTTGGTACTAACAAGCCCATCAAAACGGTGAAGGTTTTTCCTGTACCCAAGTGTTTTGGTAATAAAATTAAAGGAGAATGGGAGCATTCTAAACGTACCTTTACTATTTCCAAGCGTATTGCTAGACGCTATCCGTTTGAGGAATCCCTCATTAAGAAATGGACGGTACCACCAGTGGTGGATCCACCTATTTCCAGGCTGAATAAAGCCACGGTTATCCCAGTGGAGGACACTTCGTCCTTTAAGGATCCGGTGGATCGGAAGATGGAAGCAGAGTCCCGCACTATCTTCTCTCTGATAGGGTCAGCATTTAGACCAGTAATTGTTATTGGTCTAGTTTCCCGGACACTAACGGAATGGGCGAGATTGGTACGCCAAGACCTAAGGGGAAAAGATATCCCCCAGGGAACATCTGATTTGATGGAACAGATTATACAAGGGCTACAGTTTATCTGTGACGCAGCCTTGGACACTACTCCCCTATTAGGGCATGCATCTATGTCAGCGGTAATCCTCAGACGTGTGCTGTGGTTAAAATGCTGGTCAGCTGACCTAGGTTCCAAAAAGACCTTGACGAATCTCCCTTTTCAGGGGAATCGCCTATTTGGGGCCACCCTAGATGAAATTATTAAGGACGCCACTGGGGGCAAGAGCACTTTCTTGCCACAGGCTGCTAAAGCTAAGGGACCTCGCAACAAGCGAGGACCTTTCTTTACCGCCCATAAAGGGTTCGCACGCCCGGCTGGAACAAGCGGGAAAGGCAAGACTCCTCCAGGAGGGTTCAAGAAAGGCTGGTCGGACAAACAGAGGACCGACTCAGCCAAACCCGAAGCAAAGGATTACACAGCCTGAAGGTGCGCCCCCACCCGGGTTGAGGGTGGGGGGGACGTTTTCACCGGTATTCAGGACATTAGATCGAGCATCGACTACTACTACCGGTGCGATTCTTCCCTTCCAACATTTAAGTACTACAGGGAGCGGTAGTCACCCTTCCCTGAATAGATCTTTTCCTTTACCTTTTCCTAAGATTAGTCTCTATTCCCCACAGGAATCGGATCTGGTTGGCCAGACAGACCAAGAAGCCTCTAGCCGGGTGACTTCGGTCCCTGAGGTCCAACCAGAAAAGATCACCGTTCCTGATAGGAATCAGGTATCTGATAAATGTGTGGGAACAGAAAACGACCAGACTTTCTCGGATGGTCGGGGCCAGATAGCTCTAGGGACGCCTGGTTCAGATCCAGTCAGCGCCAGTGGTCCTAGAAATTCTAGGCTGGACTCGTCAAGCCGGCCTGGCCGACTTGGACATGCTAGTCGCAGACGTTCCGTGGGAACTTCGTCTCAGGGAGTGTCTGTGGTCTCAAGGACCAATCTACCATCGTGCTTTACAGTCGCTGGTTTTAATGGCCTGGCCATTGAGACCCAAGTACTGAAGGACAGAGGGTTGTCAGCTTCAGTCATTCCTACCCTTATTAAAGCAAGGAAAGCGACTTCCAGCAAGGTCTATTATCACACATGGAAGACTTATATTGCGTGGTGCGAATCTTTAGGATTTCCTCCACGTACCTATTCGGTGACTCGAATATTGGCTTTTTTGCAAAAAGGGGTTGAGCAGAAACTAGCCTTGAGCACCATCAAGGGTCAAGTTTCAGCATTAGCAATCTTCTTTCAGAAACCTTTAGCTACCAAGTCCTTGGTGCGGAATTTCATCCAGGGGGTGCGGCACCTGGCTCCACCAGTCCGCGCGCCCTTACTGCCCTGGGATCTTAATTTAGTTTTGTCGGTTCTACAGAAACCTCCCTTTGAAAACATCAGGGAGATTCCCTTGCTTACTTTATCCCAGAAGGTGGCCTTCTTGGTGGCTATCACTTCTGCTCGCAGGGTGTCAGAACTGGCTGCATTATCTTGCCAGTCCCCATACCTAGTGATTCATAGGGATAAGGTAGTACTTCATCCTAAGCCATCCTTTCTTCCTAAGGTGGTTTCAGATTTTCATCTGAATGAAGATATTGTACTACCTTCCTTGTGTCCTCAGCCCAATCATCATCGGGAACATGCGTTGCATTCCTTGGATGTGGTTCGGGCAATCAGGGTATACCTGAAAGCTACGGAATCATTCCGTAAGACGGATTCACTTTTTGTGATCACGGATGGCCCCAGAAAGGGGTTGCCTGCATCTGCCGCGACTATTGCCAAATGGATTAGACAGACGGTGGTACAGGCTTATTCTATTAAGGGTCAGAGTCCTCCGTTCCCTGTTAGGGCGCACTCCACTCGAGCGCTCAGTACTTCCTGGGCCTTTCGCCATCAGGCGTCAGTGGTCCAGGTATGTAAGGCGGCCACCTGGTCGTCGGTACATACCTTTACAAAATTTTATAAAATTGATGTAATGGCATCGGCGGATGCCTCTTTTGGCCGCAAAGTGCTGCAGGCCGCAATTTGAGGAGACCGGTGGTCTACCTCGAGGGTTTTTTTCTGGTGAAAAATTTTTTTTGTTGAGTCTCATCATTAAGGATGAGCATTGTAAACTTCTTGTTGGCACCGGTTGGGCCTTCTAGATTTGGATTTGATTTCCATTTTCCCACCCCTCATTTGTGATACTGCTCTGGGACTTCCCGAAGGTGCTGTATCACCGAGGACTACGTCTGTCAATGAGCGATAGAGAAAAATGGATTTTTGTAAAATCTTACCGTAAAATCCTTTTCTCTTAGCTCATTGACAGACGTAGTACCCGCCCCTCTGTTTTTGAGTTGGGTTGGGTT
Organism: Pelophylax lessonae; assembly: GCF_965119305.1. Classification (NCBI taxonomy): domain Eukaryota; kingdom Metazoa; phylum Chordata; class Amphibia; order Anura; family Ranidae; genus Pelophylax; species Pelophylax lessonae. The sequence continues at coordinate 477,103,694 of NC_138770.1, read as the reverse complement.
AAATTCTCTAAACACTGCTTTTGTGACATAACTGATTTGCTGTGGCAGAGAGAGAGAGGATATACCCTCGGGGACTGCCCCTAGGGTGTGGCCAGAGCATTTTATTTCCTGTCTAGTCCTGCTCCTGTGGAGGCAACATAACCCGAAGGTGCTGTATCACCGAGGACTACGTCTGTCAATGAGCTAAGAGAAAAGGATTTTACGGTAAGATTTTACAAAAATCCATTTTTCTCTTAGCTCATTGACAGACGTAGTACCCGCCCCTCTGTTTTTTTGAGTTGGGTTGGGTTAAATTCTCTAAAGACTGCTTTATGACATAACTGATTTGCTGAGGCAGAGAGAGGATATACCCTCTGGGACTGCCCCTAAGGTGTGGCCAGAGCATTTTATTTCCTGTCTAGTCCTACTCCTGTGGAGGCAACATAAACCCGAAGGTGCTGTATCACCGAGGACTACGTCTGTCAATGAGCTAAGAGAAAAGGATTTTACGGTAAGATTTTACAAAAATCCATTTATCATTTTCCTTCCACTTCACAATTATGTGCCGCTTTGTGTTGGTCTATTACATATATCACAATATCACAATCTCAATAAAATACATTTACATTTTGGGTTGTAACATGACAAAATGTGGAAATTTGGTGTTGGGCGCTTCCGACCAAGCAAGAGGAGAGAGAGTTGACTGCTGTAAGAGGGATGCAGGGGATGTCTCCAGAGTCTTGTTAGGAACTGTCCCAAATGGCTGAGTACTAGGCAGCACTGGCGGGAGTAACTCCGAGGAATCCACTAGTAGAAGTGAGAAGAAGACAGGCGCCACTGTAGTAAGCCAAAATAATTTATTGCACAAGGTTTACATAATAACTTACACTGTAGTAAGCTTCAGTCCGTGTATCAGCATATCCAGCCGCACGATCCGGCCGTCCACCGGCCCGGAGGTGATGTCACAGGAAGCTGGTCCGGAGAAATGGTAACACCGGAAGCCGCAGTGGAACGCAGGCTCCCGGAAATGATGCAACGCGTTTCGGAGCATGCGCACTCGGCTCCTTTCTCAAGCGGAAAGGAGCCGAGTGCGCATGCTCTGAAACGCGTTGCGTCATTTCCGGGAGCGTTCCACTGCGGCTTCTGGTGTTACCATTTCTCCGGACCAGCTTCCTGTGACATCACCTCCGGGCCGGTGGACGGCCGGATCGTGCGGCTGAATATGCTGATACACGGACTGAAGCTTACTACAGTGTAAGTTATTATGTATAAATACAAAAATATGTGCAGCGCTAGAAAAAGATTCCAACAAAATGAATTGTCCAATCACAGAAAACATTCCACAGAAATAACATAACCAGTGGATAGTGAGAGAAAAGTCCAATGTATAAATTGGTGCAAATCAAATAAGTGCAGCGAATCCCGTCACCAGTGAAGGTAGAAATATGTTGCTCTCACCAGATGGATGGGACCCCAAAACACCTTATAGTGTAGAAGTCACACAGGCTTATAAATGATGGAGTGTCCCCACAGATTTTCACCGATTCCAATAGAAACCATGCAGATCTCCAGCAGATGAAATAATTCAGAGATTCCCCTTCAACATGGTGGGTGATAAATCCGAAAAAAAATGGAGGGACATATAGCGTAATATTGCTAGGATCAATTTATTAACAATAAAGCTGGTACACTTACAGACATCCGTGAAAGACAGGCATATAAGATGTAAAACAGCTGGGCTGACCAAGTCCTCTTTACATGTTTCGGCAAAAGTGCCTTTTTCAAAAGATAAAGTCAGCAGGTAGCCAGTGTTCATATATATATAGAGGTAGATTAATTGGGTACACCTATAGGAGATAGGCAATGGACCGCAAAAAATGGAAATAAAACCGGCGTGCGTCCCAAGCCTCACTATAGTATAGCGCCAAAAAACAAACCTATTCAATTACAAGGGGAAAAGTAATGACAGGAAGTGTTATTGTAAGAAAAACGTCTAAAGGGGACGGCATTAACCAACGTCCACCCCAAGCCTCTTTCTGAAATGTAGGTCCGGATATGCCGACATCACATCCGGGATTAGGCGGAAGTGATGTCGACGTCGGAGCGTCTAGAGGGGACGGCATTAACCAACGTCCATTCCAAGCCTCTTTCTGAATTATAGGCCTGGATATGCCGACATCACTTCCGGGATTAAGCGGAGGCGATGTCAACAAAGCACGGCGGACCGCTATACCGGAAGTGAGGACACATCAATGTACCATGTCAACAAACAGAATTAGAGACAACTCGAATAGGCGGATCCAACATATGCTAAATAACGCCAATAAGAGAATTAAAAAGAGGGGCAAATTGACGATTAGGTTAGAAGGAGCGGGTTGATTATCTAAAAACCATGGTGTACCCTCATAATAGGCGTACTTAAAAAACAGGAAAACGATAATTGGGACAAACAAAAAATGTCTAATGTCCATAATTAAAGGGACATAATAACAAGTTTGTCTATACATGGTCCAATAGTCTATCTCCATATTAGGTGACCCTCAATACAGGATATCTATAATAAAACGTTTTACATTAAATGGTTAATAAATATATACAACCAATAAACAGATAAAATTAAAAAATATTTATATGAAAAATTGATTAAAATCATGGTTAAAAATGATAAAATCACATAAAAACAAATGAAAGGGAACAAAGAGGGCTAATAATAGCCAAAATGACAGATGGAAGAGAGTCCATTTGGCTGATAATAGCCAGAAAAGCCGATGGGAGTGGGATATTAATAAACTAAGCTGTGTTTATAAAGGCATTTATATCCCACTCTATATTCAAACCAAAGGGATAGTAAGACTTCAAGGTATAGATCCAGTATGTCTCTCTCCTAGAGACACCACGAATTTTAGAGCCACCCCTCCAGGGAGGTACATACTGGTCTATAACCTGAAATAAAGTGCCAGTGGGATCTTTATGATGGTAAGAAAGGTAATGTTTACCTACATTATGCTTGTCTTTTCCTGTGAGAATGCTCGTAATATGTTCGTTAACACGCACATTAAAAGATCTAATAGTGCGTCCAACGTACTGCTTATTACAAGGGCACGTTAACAAATAAACTATATGGGTGGTTACGCAAGTGGCGAGAAACTTAATCTGATGAAGACTCCCTGTGACAGAAGATTGAAAAGATGTGAATTTCCTTCTTTTATCGCAGTTATATTCGCACACTCTACACCTCCGGCAGGGATAGAAACCAATCAGATCAGCAAAAAATTTTTTTGGTTTAGCTGGTTCATCCGGTACATTAGGGGCTAATTGTTCTCTTAATGCAGGGGCACCTCTGAAAGTGACCTAAGGCCGTACAGGTAAGACAGTACTCAGAATGGGATCATTTCTAAGTACATCCCAATGCTTAGAGATAATTCTCTTAATGGAATTGTGCTGAATGGAAAAATTAGTGAAAAAGGACCATTTAGCAAAATCAGACTGGTTACAATTTTTAGTTTTATTTTTGGACCCAGAAAGTAATTGTGCTCTATCAATCTGAGTTACTTCCATTATAGTGGATTCAAGAACATCAGAACTGTAACCCTTAACTAAGAACCTGTCCTTCAGCAGCAGGGCCTGTTGGAGGAACTCATGTTCATGAGTACAATTCCTCCTGAGTCTGATGAATTGACTCTTGGGTATTCCACCCAACCAAGCCTTATGATGACAGCTGTCAACGGGCAGGTATGAGTTGCGGTCTGTGTCCTTGAAAAAAGTGCTGGTGACAAACTGGTTGTCCACTATGGAAATGTTAAGGTCCAAAAAATGAATATTAGTGGAACTATATTCAAAAGATAGATGGATACCTCTCGTATTATCATTCAAGAATGTCATGAATGTCTCGAGAGATAATGTATCGCCCTTCCACAGGAGGAAGATGTCGTCTATATAACGCACCCAAAAAACCAGTTCGGTTGCGTCATAGGGATAGACGACATCCTCTTCCCATTTGGCCATAAAGAGGTTGGCCAAACTAGGGGCGAATTTCGCCCCCATGGCCACACCCCTTTGCTGTAGGAAATATTGGTGGTTAAACCAAAAATAATTCCTCCCGGTAGCAAATATCAACAGATCTAAAATGAAATCTCGATGTAAAGGAGAGATAGAGTTGTCTGTCTTTAAAAAATGGTCAACAGCGTTTAAACCCTGATCATGAGGGATACAAGTGTAAAGAGAGGTGACATCTGCTGTCACTATCAGATGTTCACCTTCCAACTTGATGTCTTTCAACCTGTTGATAACATCACGGGTATCCTTAATAAAGGAAGGGGTGACAGTAACCAGCGGTTGTAAATAGAAGTCAATATATTTACCAATACGTGATGTAATAGAATTGATGCCACTAATAATAGGGCGACCGGGGGGATTTAACGGGTTTTTATGTACTTTCGGTAAATAGTACATGACTGGGATGCGGGGGGCTGTAGGAACCAAAAAAGACTTCTCTTTCTCATTTAATAAGTTCCTTTCATATCCCTTATCCACCAGTCTAACCAGTTCTTTCTTGAAGGAGGTTGTAGGATTATTTTGTATTTTGATATAGGTGTCCTGATCACCTAGGATTCTACCCATTTCATCATAGTAGTCCTGTTTGTCAAGGACGACGATACCGCCGCCCTTGTCTGCAGGACGCACTATGAGATCTTTCTGCTCACACAGAGATTTTAGACCCTTTTTCAGTTGAGGCTGTATATAGGGTTTTTTAACAGGTAACTCAGCCAGATCCTTAAACACCAGATCTCTAAACACCGCCACTGATGGAGCAACCGGACCAGGGGGGTTAAATAAAGATGGATTTGATAATCCAGAGTGCTTAATGGAAGAGGAATATTCACATGGTACTTCAGTTTTGGGATTTGACAGAATGTACCTTTGTACATTTATCTTGCGCACATATTTGTGGACATCGATAAATGTACTAAATTTGTTAATGGGTTTGGGTGGAGCGAACTTCAATCCTCTATCCAAGGTGTACAGCTCATCAGGACTGAGTTCCACCTTGCTAAGGTTGAAGATACCGGATCCAATCAAGTTTTTATTCTTTTTTCTTTGGATCCGCCACCCCCCTCTGGTGCCTCGCTTGGATCCGCACCCCTTTTTCCCCTGTTGTATTGCCGGGGAAAATCCCATTCATGACTGGGTCCTGGGCGTGGCTGGTTGTAATTGAAAGGTGAACTATTTTGATGATCATATTCCTCATCATAAGAGCGAGACTGATCATCTTGTCGAGGTTGTTGCCTCAGAGGAGAAAACCTGTTGTGTGTTCACATTATAAGGTTTAGCATATTGGGTAGAATTATATATTTGTTGAGGGTGAGGTCTAAATGGAGGAGGAGAAAAATGTCTTTGATAGTTCTCATTATGAGACCACTGTCCCCTAGGTGAATCTACTGGATGAGGAGGATACCAGTTATTTTTAGCGGGGCCTCTTCCATGTGGTGCTTGTGGTGGATGGTTACCCTTCCAATTCGGATTTTTTGGATTTTTGCCTTTTTTATGGGGGGGACCCTTGTTTTTTGACTTCTTTTGTGTTTTGGGTGGAAAAGAAGTTTGAACAAAAGTAGCCCCAGGGGCATTAACTCCATTTGAAATCACGTGATCCATCTGATTACCATCATTTGGATCACTATTCAGTAAATTCCTTTGCCATTGAAAGACAGTACGGTTGTCATAATCGGACATGTCTCTCATGTACTTTTTTTGTTTCTTAGTTTTTTGTTCCCTTTCCTCTTTCTCTAAATACTTTTGAAGATTTTCAGAGAGAGTTTTATACTCAGCTGTGGTATTAAAAGGAGTAACCTTTTCTTTTAACTCCTTAATCTCCTTATCTAAGAAGGTCAATTTGGCACGTTTAATGTCAACAAGATGCTGCAGTAACTTGAGACCAGCATTGTTGAAATAATCGGACCAAGCCTCTAAGGCTGTATCGTCTGATTGGGGAGATACCTCCCATCTCAGGCTTCTCGGAACCATTGACTTAGAGATATAATATTCTAAAAACGCAATGTCCCATTCAGAATGTAATTCTGATACCATAAGATTTTTGAGTCTTAAAAACAAACCACCAACCTCAGTATCGGATTTGGTGGAGATAAAAACTCCATCAGTAATTACAGTTCTTTTAGCTCTGTATTCAAAAACATCCATTGCTGGCATGTTCAAATCAAGAGCATGTAAAAAACTAAATATATGTGACACCAAAAAACTACGTGTACATGGGTGAATTAACACATATGTGAAAGAAAGCAGCAATAAACATATATGTTTTCAAGGACACAGACCGCAACTCATACCTGCCCGTTGACAGCTGTCATCATAAGGCTTGGTTGGGTGGAATACCCAAGAGTCAATTCATCAGACTCAGGAGGAATTGTACTCATGAACATGAGTTCCTCCAACAGGCCCAGCTCCTGAAGGACAGGTTCTTAGTTAAGGGTTACAGTTCTGATGTTCTTGAATCCACTATAATGGAAGTAACTCAGATTGATAGAGCACAATTACTTTCTGGGTCCAAAAATAAAACTAAAAATTGTAACCAGTCTGATTTTGCTAAATGGTCCTTTTTCACTAATTTTTCCATTCAGCACAATTCCATTAAGAGAATTATCTCTAAGCATTGGGATGTACTTAGAAATGATCCCATTTTGAGTACTGTCTTACCTGTACGGCCTTAGGTCACTTTCAGAGGTGCCCCTGCATTAAGAGGACAATTAGCCCCTAATGTACCGGATGAACCAGCTAAACCAAAAAAATTTTTTGCTGATCTGATTGGTTTCTATCCCTGCCGGAGGTGTAGAGTGTGCGAATATAACTGCGATAAAAGAAGGAAATTCACATCTTTTCAATCTTCTGTCACAGGGAGTCTTCATCAGATTAAGTTTTTCGCCACTTGCGTAACCACCCATATAGTTTATTTGTTAACGTGCCCTTGTAATAAGCAGTACGTTGGACGCACTATTAGATCTTTTAATGTGCGTGTTAACGAACATATTACGAGCATTCTCACAGGAAAAGACAAGCATAATGTAGGTAAACATTACCTTTCTTACCATCATAAAGATCCCACTGGCACTTTATTTCAGGTTATAGACCAGTATGTACCTCCCTGGAGGGGTGGCTCTAAAATTCGTGGTGTCTCTAGGAGAGAGACATACTGGATCTATACCTTGAAGTCTTACTATCCCTTTGGTTTGAATATAGAGTGGGATATAAATGCCTTTATAAACACAGCTTAGTTTATTAATATCCCACTCCCATCGGCTTTTCTGGCTATTATCAGCCAAATGGACTCTCTTCCATCTGTCATTTTGGCTATTATTAGCCCTCTTTGTTCCCTTTCATTTGTTTTTATGTGATTTTATCATTTTTAACCATGATTTTAATCAATTTTTCATATAAATATTTTTTAATTTTATCTGTTTATTGGTTGTATATATTTATTAACCATTTAATGTAAAACGTTTTATTATAGATATCCTGTATTGAGGGTCACCTAATATGGAGATAGACTATTGGACCATGTATAGACAAACTTGTTATTATGTCCCTTTAATTATGGACATTAGACATTTTTTGTTTGTCCCAATTATCGTTTTCCTGTTTTTTAAGTACGCCTATTATGAGGGTACACCATGGTTTTTAGATAATCAACCCGCTCCTTCTAACCAAATCGTCAATTTGCCCCTCTTTTTAATTCTCTTATTGGCGTTATTTAGCATATGTTGGATCCGCCTATTCGAGTTGTCTCTAATTCTGTTTGTTGACATGGTACATTGATGTGTCCTCACTTCCGGTATAGCGGTCCGCCGTGCTTTGTTGACATCGCCTCCGCTTAATCCCGGAAGTGATGTCGGCATATCCAGGCCTATAATTCAGAAAGAGGCTTGGAATGGACGTTGGTTAATGCCGTCCCCTCTAGACGCTCCGACGTCGACATCACTTCCGCCTAATCCCGGATGTGATGTCGGCATATCCGGACCTACATTTCAGAAAGAGGCTTGGGGTGGACGTTGGTTAATGCCGTCCCCTTTAGACGTTTTTCTTACAATAACACTTCCTGTCATTACTTTTCCCATTGTAATTGAATAGGTTTGTTTTTTGGCGCTATACTATAGTGAGGCTTGGGACGCACGCCGGTTTTATTTCCGTTTTTTGCGGTCCATTGCCTATCTCCTATAGGTGTACCCAATTAATCTACCTCTATATATATATGAACACTGGCTACCTGCTGACTTTATCTTTTGAAAAAGGCACTTTTGCCGAAACATGTAAAGAGGACTTGGTCAGCCCAGCTGTTTTACATCTTATATGCCTGTCTTTCACGGATGTCTGTAAGTGTACCAGCTTTATTGTTAATAAATTGATCCTAGCAATATTACGCTATATGTCCCTCCATTTTTTTTCGGATTTATCACCCACCATGTTGAAGGGGAATCTCTGAATTATTTCATCTACTGGAGATCTGCATGGTTTCTATTGGAATCGGTGAAAATCTGTGGGGACACTCCATCATTTATAAGCCTGTGTGACTCCTACACTATAAGGTGTTTTGGGGTCCCATCCATCTGGTGAGAGCAACATATTTCTACCTTCACTGGTGACGGGATTCGCTGCACTTATTTGATTTGCACCAATTTATACATTGGACTTTTCTCTCACTATCCACTGGTTATGTTATTTCTGTGGAATGTTTTCTGTGATTGGACAATTCATTTTGTTGGAATCTTTTTCTAGCGCTGCACATATTTTTGTATTTATATGAATTTATCACTCTCTTTAGTTCAGTGATTGGTGTTAGCTGCTTACGCTCATTTTCTAAGTTAGCGCAATAATTTTCTTTGTATTTTGTTAAGTTATTATGTAAACCTTGTGCAATAAATTATTTTGGCTTACTACAGTGGCGCCTGTCTTCTTCTCACTGTTGAATAGTGCAGATTGTCGGATAATGCCTCTGACGATCTGTGCATGTGCAGTACTGACGTTATTTTCAATCAGCTGGGGTGACGTCAACTCTGCGCATGCGCAGATTGTCAGAGGCAATATCTGACGATCTGTTGATTACTGCATTTGCTGAACACCAGAAACAGTCCAATATGTCCTGCATGGCATCTCCTCCCACAGCCTTCCTCTCATGTACCCCGCTCGGTCATACTCTGGCTTCCAGCTCAGCCTCTTAGAAGAGGATTAATCTGGGGCTGCCAGTCATTTGCCGCCCCTGGGAGGGGTGAGTGAGGCTGGGGAGTTGACAGTGAGGAGAGCACAGCACACATCGGCCGGTGTTAACGTGCCTGTGTCCTGTCGATTTGCTGATCATCGGATAATGTCAAGCATGTATACTAACCATCATGTCCTTTATGTACTGTAATTATGTCTGTATTGGCACATGCATTTGCACATGTTGATGTTTTTTATACTTAATAAATTTGCTACTATATCTACCCCATTATAATTGACCACTTGTGTACACCTAATTTAAAGGCCCAGGGCAAAATCCTTTTTTCTGGGTACCATTTAAAGGCCAAGTGTTGGCTTTGGCTGTGTTTTTCCAATGCCCTATAGATACGCATGCTTTGATTCGCACTTTTATTCAAGGGTTCGCCATATGGCTCCTCCGATACGGTCCCCGTTACCTCGGTGGGATCTTAACCTGGTACTGTCTGTTCTTCAAACCTCCCTTGCTCGCAGAGTATCTGAATTGGTGGGGATATCCTGCCGTTCACCTTATCTGGTGGTCCACAGAGATAAAGTGGTACTTCGTTCTAATCAGTCATTTCTTCCTAAAGTGGTTTCTGATTTCCATTTGAATGAAGACATTGTGCTGCCTTCACTCTGTGCTAAGCCCTAGCATCTCAAGGAAATTGCCTTGCATTCTTTGGATGTGACTTGGGCAATTAGGGTTTACCTGACAGCTACTGAATCTTTCAGGAAATCAGACTCTCTTTTTTTTTTTTTTGTCCTCACGGAAGGACCTCAAAAGGGATTGGGTGCGTCTGCTGCAGCCATATCCAGATGGAGCAGTAAGACGGTGGTACAGGCTTATTGACTGAAGGGCCAGGTTCCTCCTTTCCCTCTGGAGGTGCATTCTACTAGGGCGCTGAGTGCTTCTTGGGCATATTTGCAAGGCGGCGACTTGGTCGTCTGTGCACACGTTCACAAAATTCTACAAAGTAGATGTGTTGGCATCCTCGGATGCTTCTTTTGGCCGCTAGGTTTTGCAGGCTGCTGTTTAAAAGAGAAAATATTCTTTGAGGGTGTATGTGTTTCTAGGTGTGCTCTATTTGTTCCTGGTTGAGCTCCATGTTCACTGGTTAGCTAAGTAAGCCTTTAGGTAATTGCGTTCCTTTCTGCGTTGTTTTCCCACCCCTCATGCAAATACTGCTTTAGGGTGTCCCAGTGGTTAAGAAGAATGTGGAGCTGCGTCGGTCAATGAACGATAGAGAAAACAACTGGATTTTTGACTTACCGTAAAATCCTTTTCTCTGAAGTTCATTGACAGACGCAGCACCCGCCCCTCTATTTCTGAGTGGGATGAGTTTTTTCCTCTAATACTGCTTGCAACATAACTGAATCCTATAGCAGAGTGAGAGGGTGTATGCCTGCAGGGACTGCCCCATAGGCGTGGCAAAGATTTTTCCTGCCTAGTGTCCTACTCCTGTAGGGGGCAGCATAACCCAATGGTTAAGAAGAATATGGAGCTGCGTCTGTCGATGAACTTCAGAGAAAAGGATTTTACGGTAAGTCAAAAATCCAGTTTTCTCTGATGTTCATTGACAGACACAGGCACTCACCCCTCTGTGGAGTTGGGTTATGCATTCTTCTCACACTGCTTGTTATATAACTGAGATCCTAGAGCAGGAAGTGGGAGTATATTTCTGGAACTGCCTTATAGGCGTAGTTAAGCTTTGTTAACTTTTGTTAATCCTTTTCTAAATGGTTCATCGACAGACGCAGCTCCTTATCTTCATGACTCATAGGGTTATGCTCTTCCTTCTAGGAATGAAAAAAAAAGTAACCACGCCAATGAGGGCTGTCCCTACAGGCATAACCCCTCAGACTCTGCTATCATTAACCACATCCCGCCCGCCCTATAGCAGAATGACGGCTGGATTGTGGTTGTATTATCCCGACCGGACGTCGTATGACGGCGGCAGGATAATACAGCTCTGCGCGCGCAGAGCTGCGATCGGTGATGCGAGGTGTCAGTCTGACTCCCTGCATCTCCGATCTCGGTAAAGACGTAGGCTCTTTACCATGTGACCAGCCGTGTCCAATCACGGCTGGTCACATAGTAAACAGGAAGAGCCGTTGATCGGCTGCTCCCCTGACGGGGGGGGGGGGGGGAGGGGGTCGGCACTGGCAATCAGATCATTGATTACCAGTGCAGACCCTCGGGGGGGGGGGGGTGCCACTAGAACCACCAGGGATGCCCACCCATGACCCCAGGGATGCCCACCTATGACCCCAGTGATGCCCACTATGGCCACCAGGGATGGCAATCAGGGCTCAGGGAGCCCCCCATTGCCCTCCCTATCAGTGCTGCCCACCAGTGCCCATCATTGCCATCTATCAGTGTCGCCCACCAGTGCCCATTATTGCCCACCAGTGCCGCCTATCAGTGCCCATTAGTGCCCATCAGTGCCGCCCATCAGTGCCCAGCAGTGCCGCCTATCAGTGCCACCTATCAGTGCCCATCAATGCCGCCTATCAGTGCCCACCAATGCTGCATATCAGTGCTACCTATCAGTGCCACCCCATCAGTGCCTCCTCATCAGTGCCTGTCAGTGCAGTCTCATCAGTACTCATCAGTGCAGGAAAAAACGTATTTATTTACAAAATTGTATAACATAAACAAAAAAGACTTCTTTTTTTTTTTTTCAAACTTTTCGGTCTTTTTTTATTTGTTTAGCAAAAAGGAAAAAACCCAGAGGTGATCAAATACCACCAAAAGAAAGCTCTATTTGTGGGGGGAAAATGACATAAATTTGGTGTAGGTACAGTGTTGCATGACCGCGCAATTGTCATTCAAAATTCAACAGCGCTAAAAGGGGAAAATTGGCCTGGGCAGGAAGGGGGTGAAAGTGCCCGGTATTGAAGTGGTTAAACAGTTTGTTCTGCCTAGTGTTAGGAATAGGACCTAGCTCCCTGCTGGGATTTCCGTCTTAACTGTAACAGGGAAAGTTTTGCGATTTTTTTTTTTTTTTTTTTTTTGTTTACTAGTTAGTTCCTTAGGACCAAGATCCAGAGGAACTATACAAGCAACAGCTAGCTGAGGTTTCGCACTCTATAATCTAGATCATTGAGATCTCGCAGCCTGGCCAGCGAGCGTGAGCAGGTTATAGTCCAGAACTTGGCCTCACCACGACAATGCCCTGATGGATGCGGATGAGTCTGCGAATGGACAGTCTCGCTGGGACACATCGACCTGGTCACAGCTTCCCCTTGGCTGACAGCACCCCCATCCCGGGTGGGAGGTGATTTGTTCCGGAGTGGCGCACACCTGGTACCGTGGTATGGTGAGTAAAATTGTCCCCCCAAACACCCTTGGCGGTCGCAGGGCAGGCGTGGGCCCCTCCCTCGAATGGTCGGAACTCAGGGGATCCCTTGGTTCCCTGGCACCCCTGAGGACTAATCTGGTTTACCCCTTGGCATTCCCCTACCCCTGGCAGATTTTACCTTGAGGGAGGGCAGTAATAATGCGGCAGTTATGGCACTTATTTGATGGAACAAGGATCCAAAGTGCTTGGATTCTTTGATTCGGTTAAGCCACTAAACCAAATCTGCTCTGTTGTGGTGGATTCAGTCTCCAGCACTGTGCCAGGGCAAGTCCTTCCTTCTGTTGTTTGGGACAGTGGTAACCACGAACGCCAATAAATGTCAAAACTTCTGATAAATGTTTTGGAGCTCAGAGCGATGACGCTTTGTCATTGGACGACTCGTCTGCAAGGTTGTCCGGTTCGGATTCAATCAGACAACGCCATGGCTGTGGCTTACATCAATCACCAGGGGGGCACCAAGAGTGTCTTGTCGGCAAAGGAGGTGGCTGAGATTCTGGCCTGGATGGAAAGCTTTGTTCCAGTCCTCTCTGCTTTACACATGTTGAGTTGTCAGGTGTTGGATCAAGGGGAGTGGTCCCTACACCCGGAGGTGTTCCGTCTTCTATGTGTTCAGTGGGGGACTCCTAAGGTCGATCTGTTTGCCTCTTACCTCAACAAGAAGGTGCAGAGATTTGTAGCCAGGTATTGAGATCCTCTGGCCGATGCCACAGACGCACTGGTGGCTCCTTTGGGTTGATTTATGCATTTCCCCCATTGGAACCCCTGCCGAGGCTTCTGCGCAGGATAGAGGTGGAAAACATTCTTGTCATTCTGGTTGCTTCAGACTGGCCTCGCCGGTCTTCGTACGCAGACCTGATAAGGCTGGTCACCGAAACCCCTTGGAGACTTCCTCTCAGGGAAGATCTACTGTCTCAAGGTCCGATCTTCTTCCATCCTGCTTTGCAGTTGCTGGCTTTAACGGCATGGCCTGGCTGTTGAAAGTCAGGTGTTGAGAGAGAGAGAGAGAGAGAAATCTTTCTGACTGTGATTCCTACACTCTTCAAGGCTAGGAAGTTAACTTCCAGGAAGATCTACCATCGTACGTGGAAATTGTACATTTCTTGGTGTGAATCGCTGAAGGTGCACCCTCGCTTGTTTTCGATCGCTAGGGTTTTGGCTTTTTTGCAGAAAGGGGTTGATTAGCTTTAGGTACTATCAAAAGCCAAGTTTCGGCTTTGGCTATATATTTTCAACGCCCGTCTTTTAGCCACGCATGTCCTAATCCAGACTTTTATCCAGGGAGTGCGCCATATGGCTCCTCCGAGGCGATCCGCCATGCCTCCGTGGGATCTAAATCTGGTGTTCTGTTCTTCAAAAGCATCCTTTTGAAAAAAATTGGGAGATTTTGCTGCTTTCTTTGTCTCAGAAGGTTGCCTTCTTGGTGGCAATCACTTCTGCCCGCAGAGTATCTGAATTGGCGGCATTGTTTTGCCGCTCACCTTATCTGGTGGTACACAGGGATAAGGTGATACTTCAACCTAATCAGTTGTTCCTTCCTAAGGTGGTTTCTGATTTTGATCTGAATGAAGACATTGTGTTGCCTTCACTTTGCTCTAAACCTCAGCATCCTAAGGAGTATGCCTTGCACTCTTTGGATGTGGTCGGGGCGATCAGGTTTTATTTAGTGACCACTGAGTCCTTTAGAAAATCAGACGCTCTTTTTGTCCTTGCTGATGGACCTCGTAAGGGACTGGCTGCGTCTCCTGCGACCATTTCCAGATGGATCAGGCAGACAGTGGTACAGGCCTATTCAGTGAGGGGTCGGGTTCCTCCTTTCCCAGTGAAGGCTCACTCTACAAGAGCGCTGAGTGCCTCTCGGGCTTTTCACCATCAGGCATCGCTGCTACAAGTTTTCAAGGCGGCAACTTGGTCGTCTGTGCATACATTCACAAAATTCTACAAGGTAGATGTGTTGACGTCCGCTGATGCTTCTTTTGGCAGCAAGGTTTTGCAGGCTGCAGTTTGAAGGAGAACTCTTTTTAGTTTCTCTCTGAGGGTATAATTTTTTTTCCTGGTGAGCTCCAGTTGTTCCTGGATGAGCTCCTTGTTGCCTGGTTGGCTAAGTTTAGTCATTTGGGACTTACGTTTTCTTTCTGCCGACCCCTCATGATTATACTGCTTTGGGACATCCCTATGAGTCATGAAGATAATGAGCTGCGTCTGTCAATGAACGATAGAGAAAACTGGATTCTTTAAAAGACCTTACCGTAAAATCTTTTTCTCTTACGTCCTCTGACAGTCGCCGCCCACTCATACAGTCTTCACTACTGGGTATTGGTCTTATCCACAGGAGTAAGATTTTGTTAGAAAACATTCACAAAACCTTGTATAGACACACCTACAGGGGGCTGTCCCTCTGGTCCAATACCCCCCTGCTAGCAGCATTCCCAATTCAGTTTGTCTTTTGCCTAGTTAGGGGTAGGCAGGCTTCCCTTGGCTGGGGCTGCAGTCTCAGCCTTTCTTCTTATTTTTTATTACTGAAAACGTGATTTTTATTTACACTGATAGCTTTTTATTTGTTCCTGCGCTTAGTTAGTCAGACTTTGGAAGACGACAGCGTTTGCGGAGCTGGGAATCGCACTGGTTATCCAAGAGCCTTACAGAATGCCAGCCTGCCATCGGGCGTTAGCAGGCTATGCATACGCCCGGGCCTCGCAAATGACCTGTCCTCGGGGACAAGCCTGCGAAGTGGCTACTTCGCTGGGATGTCTCAACTGCGGTACGGCGCGTGTTGCTAGCGTCCTGTTCGGCTGAAGGCACCCCCACCCGGAGTGGGAGGCTTCCTGTCACAGAGCGGTACCCACGTTTCGCTGGACGGTGAGTACCATGCTACCCCTCTGTCTATGGCATTATCTGTCGGGGGGGTGTACGTGGGGCCTCTGTTATGGGGATGGCAGTCTATGTGGAGTCTGTGATATCCCCCTCATGTCTGTCAGTACGGTTCCCTTGTGTCCCTTCCCGGTCCCTGCGGGGGCGCTATAGCGGTTCTGCTGTGGTGTGGGTGCTTTGCCGAGGTCCCTGAGTCCCTGTGGTGCTTGTGCAACGGTTTGGGGGTACAGACATGCTTGTGGGGGCCGCAATATGTGAAATACTGCGGGGCCGCCATTTCAGGTGTGGGCAGGCTGTTTGGCCTCATTGTGAGGGCAGCAGCCATTTTCTGTAATGCTTTGGTGCCCTTCGGGCGCCCTCTTTAGTGTGGGCCATATGTTTCCTCCATGTGCTCAGCGGCCATTTTATCGGAGTCTCCCCCATAGACTTACATTGGCAACCATTTTTTTGTGGCTCAGGACTATGTTCTGCCTCTAGTGGCGTGACATCATTTCCTTCTCCTGGCACAGAGATCGAGCTGGCAGCGTGGGTACAGTATAGCACACTTCAGGGGGATATTCTGCTGTTTTTTCTGGTTTGTATCTCTGCTGGCAGTTATACTTTTCAGTGCTTAGTAGCACAGGCTAGTTATTCATTGCTGTGGGAAGCGCAGTTATCGCCGATTTAAAGGGCCAGCCCCATTTAATCTCTAAGTGTTCTGATTGAGTCCCAGGTTAGCAAATTCCCCCCAGCTCTGGTGGAGCGTTAAGGTACTCCTGAATCCTCTGCAATAGTCTCACTTACTGCTGCACTTACGACTTTAGCGTCCAAAGTGGAACTGTTGATGTCTGAGCGGGCTTCTAAGAAAAGGCCCAGGCTTTCTCAGTCTTCTGATTCAGAGCCAGATATGGTTGCCACGGACAGTGTACCCCCTGAAGGGTCTCAGTCCTCTCAGTCTGATTGGGAGGAGGAGGTGGAGGATTCCCCCTCCGGGTGTGCAAGAGAACGTGCTGCAATGCCTGCGCTCATTAGCTCTGTTAAAGACACGCTACATTTAGAAGATGAGCCCCACCTGCCGGGTAAGCGGTCTTCCTTTGGGACCCGCAAAGCTCAGAAGTTGGTTCAGGTGTTTCCCTGTCCCGCTGAGTTTCACAAAACAGTGAATGAACAATGGCGCAATTTAAAACGCAATTTTGTGGTTCAGTACCGTTATACCTTTGCGTCTCCGGTGGATTTGCGCTGGACTGTGGCCCCTAAGGTGGACCACACTGTGTCCAGGTTAAATAAAGCCACTTTGATGCCCGCAGAGGATTCTCCTTTGTTTAGAGACCCGGCAGATAGGCTGGTGGAGTCTCCTACCCGCCACTCCTATCTGGTAGCAGGTTCCTTGAAACCCGTGTTCGCCTCAGTAATGGTCTCTCAGGCTTTGGTGGAGTGGACTAAGGTGCTAATACGCACCCTTTTGGCTGATTCCGCCCCTCATGCTACTCTGGAGATGGTGGACCAAATTATTCAGGCTGTTTTATACCTGTGTGACGCGGCCTTGGATGAGGCCCCTTTAGTATCACGTTTATCTGCAGTCGCAGTGACAATCCGTCACATCGTGTGGTTGAAAAGCTGGTCGGCCGACCAGTCTTCCAAGAAGACGGTGTCTGACATCCCTTATGCAGGGAATCGCCTTTTTGGGGACTCCCTTGACGAATTGGTGAAGGGGGTCATTGGGCGTAAAAGCACGCTGCTGCCCCAGGTGTCCGGGGGCAAGTCTTTCCGCGGTAAGCAGGGCCCTTCCTTTAAACCTAACCAGGGGTCCTTTCGTGCCTTCAAGGCACAAGACAAGGGCAAATCCTTCAAGGCCTCTGGTGGCCAGAAGAAGCCTTGGGCGGGAAAATCAAAAACCGCCCACTCTGGCACGGCGGCCCAGTCCGCCTCGACCTGAAGGGGCGCCCTCACCCGTCTCAGGGGTGGGGGGACGTCTGCGCTCTTTTCCCGAGCCCTGGCTAGTCAAGGTTCAGGACAGATGGGGTAAGGAACTCATTTGATCAAGGTACAAGATCAAATTTCGATCATGCCCAACTAGATTCTTTCCCTCAAATCTTCATTTGACCCCAGATCGTTTCCAAGATCTCCAATGGGCGGTTCAGGATCTCCTCACCCAGGGGGTGATCATCCCGGTGCCACATCCGGACAAGTTTCGGGGTTTTTACTCTGATCTGTTTACGGTGCCCAGAAAGGAGGGCAAGGTGCGTCCAATTCTGGACTTTAAGTTTCTGAACCGCTTCGCGCGGGCTCAAAAATTCTGCATGGAGTCCCTCCGATCGGTGGTGGCCTCCCTGAGTCCGGGAGTTTTATCTGGCTTCCATCGACCTCAAGGATGCGTATTTACACATCCCCATTTACGAAGGTCATCAGAGGTACCTCCGATTCGCACTCGCGAAGGAGCACTATCAGTTTGTGGCGTTGCCTTTCAATCCCGTTTCGGCTCCAAGGGTGTTTACCAAAGTGTTGGCTCCTGTCCTGGCCCTGTTGCGGGCGCAGGGGATTGCAATCCTTGGGTATCTGGACGATCTCCTATTAAGGTCAAGTTCCAGTGCCACTCTGTTGCGTGATCTGTCAACCACAGTTCAGATGCTTCAGGAGTTCGGGTGGACCATTAATTTTCAGAAGTGGACATTGTCTCCTGTTCACCTCCCTTACCTGGGGATGGTTCTGGACGCCGCCCAGGCAAAAGTCTTCCTGCCTGAGGACAAACTCCGGACTCTGCAGAACGAGGTCAGGTCCCTCAGGGACAACGAGTCCTCATTGCTCAGAACCTGCATACAGTCCCTGGGATTGATGGTGTCGGCCTTCGAGGCTATACCATTTGCACAGTTCCACACACGATCTCAGCAAGCGGAGATTCTGGCCAGGTGGGACAGACGTCCTCATTCCTTGGAAAGGAGGATCTCTTTGAGCCACCAAGTCTGAGCGGATCTTCTGTGGTGGCTCCAGTCTCCGGCTCTGACGGAAGGGAAATCCTTCCGGCCGTTGTCATGGATGGTGGTCACCACGGACGCCAGCCTGTTGGGCTGGGGTGGCGTTCTGGGCAATTTGTCTGCCCAGGGCACTTGGTCGGAGGTGGAATCCTCAATGTCGATCAATATCTTGGAACTGCGAGCGATCAGACTGTTTGCTCCATTGGTCGGATCATCTTCGGGGCCGCCCTGTGTGTGTGCAGACGGACAACGCAACTGCGGTGGCTTACATAAATCACCAAGGGGGCACCAGGAGTGTCGGGTCGGCCAAGGAAGTGGCCGAGATTCTGTCTTGGGCCGAGACGCAGGTCCCAGCGATTTCGGCAGTTCACATTCCAGGTGTGGAGAACTGGCAGGCCGACTATCTGAGCTGTCAGACCCTGGACCAGGGGGAATGGTCCCTACACCCGGAGGTGTTTCAGATGCTGTGTGTGTGGTGGGGATCCCCGGACGTGGATCTGTTCGCATCACGGCTAAACAACAAGGTGGGAAGGTTCGTGGCAAGAACGCGTGACCCTCTGGCAGACGCCTCGGACGCGTTGGTAGTGCCTTGGAATCGGTATCGCCTGATTTATGCCTTCCCCCCGATTCAATTGCTGTCCAGGTTCCTTCGCAGGTTGGCCTCGGAACCGAGGTTGGTGATTCTAGTGGCCCCAGACTGGCCATGCCGGTCTTGGTACGCGGGCATCGTACAACTGGTCGTGGAGCCTCCCTGGTGGCTCTCATTACGAGACGATCTGCTGTCTCAGGGGCCGATCTTCCATCCTGCTTTACAGTCGCTGGCTTTAACGGCGTGGCTGTTGACAGTCAGGTCTTGAGAGATCGGGGTCTCTCGTTGGCGGTCATTCCTACCTTACTCAAGGCTAGGAAGGCCTCGTCCGGTAAGATTTATTATCGTACCTGGAAGGCTTATTTCGCCTGGTGTGAATCGCAGGGTTTCCATTCTCGCTCCTTTTTGGTGGCGAGGGTGTTAGCCTTCCTGCAATCTGGTATGGACCAGTGTCTTGCGCTGATCACTATTAAGGGTCAGTTATCTGTGCTGGCCATTCTCTTCCAGCGCCCCTTGGCGTCCAATTCCTTGATCCGCACCTTTATTCAAGGGGTGCGTCATCTGGCTCCCCCTAGGAGGGCACCCTTGCCTCCTTGGGACTTGAATTTGGTTCTGTCCGTTTTGCAACGTCCTCCCTTTGAGAACATCTGGGAGATTCCTCTGCCTGCGCTGTCACAGAAAGTCGCCTTTCTGGTGGCGATCACATCTGCTCGCAGAGTGTCGGAGTTGGCGGCCCTGTCTTGCCGCTCCCCCTATCTGGTTGTTCATAGGGATAAGGTGGTCTTGCGACCTCATCAATCTCTTCTTCCAAAGGTGGTGTCCGATTTTCATCTCAACGAAGACATTGTCTTGCCTTCGCTGTGTGCAAAACCTAAGCATCCTAAGGAGTTTGCCTTGCATTCCTTGGATTTGGATGTAGTCCGGGCGATCAGGGTTTACCTGTCGTCTACTGAATCCTTCAGGAAGTCGGATTCTCTTTTTGGCCTTCCTGAGGGACCTCGGAAGGGTATGACTGCGTCTGCGGCAACCATTTCTAAATGGATCAGACAGATGATTGTACAGGCTTATTCCCTTAGGGAACAGGTTCCACCTTTCCCTGTCATGGCGCACTCTACCAGAGCGGTGAGGGCGTCTTGGGCCTTCCGCCATCAGGCTTCGGTGTCCTAGGTGTGTAAAGCGGCGACCTGGTCGTCCGTGCACACCTTTACAAAAATGTACAGACTTGATGTTTTGGCCTCACATCTACACTGCTTTGGGACATCCCAGTAGTGAAGACTGTATGAGTGGGTGGCGACTGTCAGAGGACTTAAGAGAAAATAGAATTTTTGTAAGAACTTACCGTAAAAAAACTTTCTCTGAGTCCTCTGACAGTCGCCGTCCCCCACCCCTATTTTGGGGTTCATGGACCTATATACTGCTTGCTACCAAACTGATTTGGGAATGCTGCTAGCAGGGGGGTATTGGACCAGAGGGACAGCCCCCTGTAGGTGTGTCTATACAAGGTTTTGTGAATGTTTTCTAACAAAATCTTCTGCCTAGCTTACTCCTGTGGATAAGACCAAAACCCAGTAGTGAAGACTGTATGAGTGGGCGGCGACTGTCAGAGGACTCAGAGAAAATAATTTTACGGTAAGTTCTTACACAAATTATATTTTCTCTGAAGTTCATCGACAGACGCAGCACCCGCCCCTCTACTTTTAAAGTATGGGGTTTTTTGTCTTCTAAAAATCCTTAGAACGCCAACTAAACTGTTTGATGATAGCAGAGTCTGAGGGGTTATGCCTGCAGGGACAGCCCCCATTGGCGAGGTTAAGTTTTTTTTTCCTGCTTAGTGCTTATACTTAGAAGGAGGAGCATAAGCCTATGAGTCATGAAGATAAGGAGCTGTGTCTGTCGAACTTTCAAAAGAAAAGTATTTTACGGTTAGTACTTACAAAAATCCAGTTTTCCCACCTGGTGTCCTACTCCTAGGAAGAGCAGCATAACCCACGGGTCAAAGAAGATTTGGAGCTGTGTCTGTCAATGAACATCAGAGAAAAGGATTTTACGGTAAGACAAAAATCCAGTTGTTTGGAATTTGGCACTGTGCAACCTTTAATTGGTAATTGCACAGTCATGCAATGCTGTACCCAAACAAAGTTTGTCCTTTTCCCCACAAATAGAGCTTTCTTTTGATGGTATTTGATCACCGTTGGGATTTTCTTTTTGTTTTTGCGCTATAAACAAAAAAAGACAGAAAACTATAAAATAAAGAAATTTTTTTTTTTTTTCTTTTTCTAATTTTTAAAACTTTTGTGACGAAAAGCGAGATCTACAAAATACTCAACATGCCTCTCAGCAAATAGCTAGGGGTGTCTACTTTCTGAAAATGGGCGTTTTGTGCTATGTTGGCATTTCATGACCTCCGAAACTGTGATGGGTATTGAGTGAAATCAACAATTTACGCCCTTAGAAAGCCTGAAAGCGGTGATTGGTTTTCGGGGTCCTGTACCCGGCTAGACTGTCAAAAAGTCTAACACATGTGGTATCCCTATACTCAGGAGAAGCAGCAGAATGTACTTCGGGGGGGGGGGGGGGAATTCACATATACTAATGGCATGTGTAAGCAACATATCATTTTAAGTGAACACTTTGTGTAAAAAAAAAAAAAAAATTCCCGAATCTTGTGGCAAAATATAAAATAGTCCATTGACTCAACATGCCTCTCAGCAAATAGCTTGGGAGTGTCTACTTTCCAAAATGGGGTCATTTGGGGCGTTTTGTGCTATCTTGCTGTTTCAGGGCTTCCAAAACTGTGATGGGTAGTAATGAAGTGAAATCAGCAATTTACACCCTTGGAAAGCCTGAAGGTGGTGATTGGTTTTTGGGGTCCTGTACGCAGCTAGCCTGCCAAAGTCTCACGCATGGGGTATCCCCATACTCAGGAGAAGCAGTAGAATGTATTTTGGGGTGTAATTTCACACACTCCCATGGCATGTGTGAGCAATATATAATTTCAAGGACAACCTTTTTTTTTTTTTTTTTTTTTTTTATTCTTGCTGTAATTTTTCAAACACTTGAAAAAAATGAATAATCAATGGGCTCAACTTGCCTCTCAGCAAGTTCCTTGGGGTGTCTACTTTACAAAAAAGGGGTAATTTGGGGCGGGGGGGGGGGGGTGGTTTATATACTGCCCTGCCATTTTAGCACTTCAAAAAAGGAGCTAGGCGGTCAAAGTAAAATCTGCGTAAATTCGAGTATATGCACCATAGTTTGTAGACGCTATAACTTTTGAGCAAACCAATAAATATTTGCTCATTTAATTTTTTTTTTAAATAAATCCAGCAATGTTGCACAGGAGACTCGACTGCCCGGGACTCTCCTTCCTGATTGGCTGAGACACAGCACTGGGCGCCATTGGCTCCTACTGCTTTCAATTAAAGTCAGTGGGCCAATGAGGAGAGAGAGGGGGCGTGGCCGAAACGCAGGCCTGTGGCCTGATGGGGACAAAGAACCTAGGCTCGGGTGCTCCCATAGCAAGCTGCTTGCTGTGGGGGCACTCAGCAGGAGGGAGGATCCAGAAGAGAATGATCTGAGCTGCTCTGTGCAAAACCACTGCAGAGAGCAGGTAAGTATTACATGTTTGTTATTTTTAAGCAAAAAAAAAAAAAAAAAAAGACTTTAGTCTGCCTATTTGAATGCTATGGAAAGCTGTTTCTAATATCTTTAGTAAATAGTTACACATCTCCACAATTACAAGCCTAAAATGTTTATATGTATTAATTGAAGTACACATTTGAACACACATCCGTTAAAGTGGTTGTAAACCTCAGACATGAAATATTAATAAAGCACATCCTTCTGTACTGTGTACTTGTCTCTATATAAAGCACAGAGTCGAAGTTCTCTCTGCTGCCTTATTACCTCTGTTATCTGCCTGAGTCACTTCTGACCACTTTTCCCTGCTCCTAGAGATAATTGGTGATCGGGGAAGAGAGCCCCAGCACACAGCCTGTAATTTACAGCCACAACTGTGCATGTTTCTGTGTACTGTGAGGACGGGGGGGTGGCTCTTCCCTCCATTCAGGGCTCGGATCTCTCCTCTGCAGTGTGAGACTTCAGGTTCCCACCCCTTTATTTTCAGAGCTAAGACATTCTTTGAAAAATGTGTTTTGGAAGGCTGTAGGAGGAGAGGAGGGCTGCACATAAACAGATTCAATCTATGCTCTATGTAGGAGGATTTATATAATCTCTGTGAATCATCAGATGCTAGTCACTTTACTATGAAAAGGTTTTCAACCACTTTAAGCTTTAAAGCAGTTCAATTGCTTAATCTATATAAATATAAAATTAATACAGTTTGCGTCACCTAATTTTATTTTTATTTTTTATTTTACAGCTTTGTCTAATTTGTACCTTATGTGCGGTGTTTTGGGTAAGTCATATATACAGATGTAATACATTTACAAATTTTTAAATGTAGTTTAGACGCCAAGTTAACAAGTGAGGAAGAGTTGCATAAATATTAAAATGCTTATTATGTTTGGGTTACCAGCAATGCCTTTGCTTGCTTTTACAGCATTCCTAAATAAACCGTATTACCAGAAACTTTGCCATAAGATTATATACAGTATGTATTTAATATATTTTTAGTATGATGTAAAAGCCTTTGCACTGCTGCTTGGCACCACCATCTTGGATGGCTGCAACCTGAATAAAAAAGAAGCATTTCTAAGAATAAACTACACATTTGGCTGTCCTACTTTACTTGCATTACAGTGAACGAGTTTAGGAGATTAAGTCATCTATTTTGTAATTCGCTCTGTATGTCACTGCTTCCCTGCAGTTCAAGTCTGTGTTTTCCGGACTTCTGGTGAGGTACTGAAAATTGTGGTGGTACAGTGAACAGATACATACTGTAGCAGTAGTTCAAAATATTTTTGAAAGTGGCTTTGTTCCTTCATCAGAAAAAGCATAGCAACATTAACAACACACTAGTAACAGACAGACATCCACTAGAGGAAGTATCTGCCTAGTGTGTGTGTAGTAGTATTTTAAAAAAGTGAGTACACCCCTCACATTTTTGTAAATATTTTATTATATCCTTTAATGCGACAATACTGAAGAAATGACACTTTGCTACAATGTTAAGTAGTGAGTGTACAGCTTGTATAACAGTGTAAATTTGCTGTCCCCCTCAAAATAACTCAACACACAGCCATTAATGTCTAAACTGCTGGCAACAAAAGTGTGTACACCTCTAAGTGAAAATGTCCAAATTGGCTCAATTAGCTATTTTCCCTCCCCGGTGTCATGTGACTCGTTAGTGTTACAAGGTCTCAGGTGTGAATGGGGAACAGGTGCTTTAAATTTGGTGTTCTCGCTCTCTCTCTCATACTGGTCACTGGAATTTCAACATGGCACCTCATGGCAAAGAACTTTCTGAGGATCTGAAAAAAGAATTGTTGCTCTGCATAAAGATGGCCTAGGCTATAAGAAGATTTCCAAGAGCCTGAAACTGAGCTGCTGCACGGTGGCTAAGACCATACTGCGGTTTAACAGGACAGGTTCCACTCAGAACAGGCTTCGCCATGGTCGACCAAAGAAGTTGAGTGCATCGGCTTAGCGTCATTTACAGAGGTTGTCTTGGAAAATAGACATATGAGTGCTGCCAGCATTGGTGCAGAGATTGAAGGGGGTGGGGGGGGTCAGCCTGTCAGTGCTTAGATTATATGCCGCACACTGCATCAAATTGGTCTGCATGGCTGTCATCCCAGAAGGAAGCCTCTCCTAAAGATGATGCACAAGAAAGCCCACAAACAGTTTGCTGAAGACAAGCAGACTAAGAACGTGAATTACTGGAACCATGTCCTGTGGTATTTTTTTTATTTAATACATTTTTATTTAATTTTCTTTGAAAAAAATAAACTCACACAGAAAAAAAAAGGAGGGAGCAAAAAAAAAAAAAAAAAGAGGAAAGGAGTAATTATAAAGTGCTGGTCATAGGTGGTGGACCCAGTAATAACCCATGCTTCTACACTCTGATAAATTCCATTACTCCTCAAAAGCCCATCAGTTCACAAAAGATAAGCTATACTCAAAAGCAATGGATTCAGATTTTACCAACATCTACAGCATTATTCCATGATACCTATGTAATCGCAATTGTCCTATAGGCTAGGGTGGTTTTAAATAAATACCAACTATTCCATATTGCTTTATGTCTATCCAGATTTCTTCTAGATATGTACAAGAGTTCTTCCAATAAACACACATCGTCTATTCTCTTCATCCATTGTTTCAACATAGGGGCTTCTATTTCTCCCCACATAGCTGGAATTAAAGCCTTGGCTGCATCCAAAAGATGTGGGACAATTGATCTCCTATATACGTGAGGTGAATCCCTGGTACAATGAAAAAGTATTGTCCAAGGGTTCATCTGTAATGTACAATCAGTTATTTTTCCTATGCATTCGATCACTTGTAACCAGAATTGGCAAATATATGGACAATCCCACCAAATGTGGGCATGAGAAGCAGATTTCCCACACTGTCTCCAACACAGCGATGATCTAGAGGGAAACATTTTTTGCAATTTGACTGGCGTATAGTACCATCTAGCTAGTAATTTATAATTAGTTTCTATAATTTTTGATGAGATTGAAGTGGTACAGGTTAGCAAAATTTTATCTTTCTGTATAGCCGTCACTGAATGTTGTAGATCTACTTGCCATCTATCAAGATAATCTGGATATAAAGGTGTCCGAATGCCTATTAGGGCTTTTATAGAATTTAGATATTCCATCGGTGGGGGGTAATTTATTTTGTAATATTACTTCAAATGTATTTAAATCTTCCATACCTCTTAGAGGTTGAGGTAAGGTTCGTATAAACCTAGCAAGCTGATTGTGTCTCCATTTGTCCAAATACTTAATTGGTTGATTTCCCAAAATTTCCGTAAGCGGTTTAATAGAACCTACTTCAAGTACCTGATGTAGTAACAAAGGTCGCTCCAAGGACCATCGACCAAATCCCTGATCAACCATACCTGGGGGGAAGAAATTATGTTTAAGTAGAGGCATCAATGGGGAGTTATAGGGCCAATTAAATGTTTTATATAATATATCCCATATAGCTAATGTAGAAGTAGTTAGTGATGAAACCCCAGGTGAAATACCTCTAAAAGCTCTCGGAAGCCAAGGGATAACTGCTAAATCTACTTTTCCCATCTATGACTCCACTTGTACCCACAATTTTTTGTTTTCTGCATATTTCCAATCCTTTATCCGATTCAAAATAATAGCATAATAATACGTTTTTATGTCGGGATAAGCGAGGCCTCCATTATGAGAAAATCGGGGCAAGACCAATTTAGAGATTCTTGGATGTTTCCTTCCCCACACATATCGAGAGATTAGTGTTTCTATCTTTGGAAAGAAACCAATTGGAACTCCCCACGGTATCATTGGAAAAAAAAAAAAAAACGTATTCGTGGCAGAATATTAATTTATATGATATTAATTTTCCCTACCCAGGAATGGGCAAGCGATGAACATTTATTAAGATTGGCTTTAATTTCATTTAGTAAAGGAATGTAATTCGATTGAAACAGAGATGATGGGCAAGATGTTAAATAAATTCCCAGATATTTAAGTTTGTAAGGCTGCCATGTAAGTGGAAACAGAGGTTTTAAAAGATCTGCTGCTTTTATTGGAATATTAATATTTAATATTTCCGATTTTGTCAAGTTTATTTTAAAGTTAGAAAGATTTTGAAAAATTCAGAAAGATTCTAAAAGTTTTGGAAGCGATATACGTGGGTTCTGAATGAAAAACAAAATATCGTCTGCATATGCAGCATATTTGTGAACTAGTGTACCCATCTTTAGAACTCCTTTAATATTACAGTCATTCCTAACCATGGACAAAAAAGGTTCCAAAGCAATTGTAAATAATAGAGGTGATAACGGACAGCCTTGTCTTGTCCCATTGAACAGGGGAATAGAGTCGCTCAACAGGCCATTGACTCTCACCCTAGCCGTAGGGCATGAGTACAAGGCCGAGATCCGATCAAACATTTTCTGCCCTATTCCAAAATGATGTAACGTCGTCATAAGGTAGTCCCAGTCTACCCTATTGATTGCTTTGTCTACATCTGTTGACAAGAACAGTGTAGACTGGGACATCTTGCGAACATAATGCATAATGGATATTGCTTGCAGAGAATTGTCTCTGGCTTCTCTGCCTGGAATAAATCCTGTTCGATCCAATGAGATCCATTTAGGAAGTAAATCCATCAGTCTGGTAGCTAGGACCTTGCGTATAGTTTAACATCAACATTTAATCATGAAATTGGATGGTAACTTCCGCAGTATGTAAGTACGTAAGCCTTACCTGGCTTAGGAATGACTGTAATATTAGCACCTAGAGTCTCTAATCGAAGACCTCTAGGGCCTCCAATTGAATTAGCATAATTAGTCATGTTAGGAGCAAGATTTTACTAAATGTCCTATAATACGCAAGAGTAAACCCATCTGGGCATGGTGCCTTGCCCAGAGGGACCGATGCCAGTGCACGTTTAAATTCATCAATAGGGAAATCTGCCTCCAACTCTTCCAATTCTGCCCCAGGCAATCTTGAGAGATTAGCTTGTTCAAGGAAATCCTGAATTCTTTTAATTTTATTTTTAGTAATTATTGCATAATTGATTATCTTTAATATTATAAAGAGCTGCGTAGAATTCTTTAAAGGCGTTGGCTATATGAGGTGAGGAATAAACAAATTCTCCAGAAGGTAATTTAATTTTTGCGATAAAGCCTGCTGATGTTTTATCTTTTAATGATCTAGCTAATTGTTTCCCTGGTTTATTACCCCACTCATACATGTTTTGTGTTATTAAATAGGATTTCCCTTTTTACTTCCAAATCTAGAATCTCCTTAAGTTCCTCTCTTGTTTCCGCCAAGGCATCCAGATGCGACTTATGCATAGATATTTTATGAGCTTTTTCCAATTCTGCAACCTGTCTCAGTGTGTCTTTAAGTAGTTGTCCCCGCTCTCTCTTCCTCTGCGCCCCGAGCTCCATCAATCTTCCCCTTATAGTGGCTTTATGGGCCTCCCATAGTAGGGATGGTGGAACATCTTTAGAACTATTATGGGATGGGTGAGGTGAGATGGCGCTGCCTAATTATGTACAAAATGGTGTAAAAAAAGGTTACAGTAGTTTAATTGTCACAACGTAAAGTGCTAATGTGCTAGTTTAAATAATGGCGTGCAGTCCACTGTATAGGGCATAAGTATATAAAAGAGTACAAAGCAAATTTAGAGAGCACTCTCCCCCAAAGTAGTGCTCAAAGTGATATGTGCAATAAATAGTTAAGTAAGTTGATAAACAAAATCTGTCTACCAGTGAAAGGATAATAGTGGTGTTTCACAAATTTAAAGAATATAGTCTTATGTAATCTGATTAAAAAGTGCTCATAAAAAATATATAAATAAATTTAATGTGCAAAAAAGACTGTGTGCCAATGAAAGAGATTAAAATGATAATAGTGATCACAAAATTGAAGCAGTATAATAATCCAATAAAAAAGGTAAGAAGTCCATACAGTGTTAAACACAAAATAAAAAAGTGATAATCCACCAAAGGGTGATAAACAGTCTTTAAACGTGCTATAAAGTGAAGCAAAAATATCTCATTCAATTGGTGATATTCCGGGTGGTCCAAGTGCTGGGTGGTAGGTGAGAAAAACCAGTGCACCCCTCCAATTTCTACCGCACTCACCAGAAATATGTACCCCTACAGGGGTAATGGGCCTTGATATAATATCCTCTTATCCAACAATTTCGATGTGTGGGGCTCTTGGGGGGGAAGGTATCTCCTTCACCTGGGTAGTGGAGCCTCTCTTTCTGAAAGCTTTTCAGCATCCACCACACTTCCACATTCCGGTGGTGTCAGATGCCTATTTCCCTGTTGTGCGCTGTGGTTCATTCAGTTGGTCCTGTAGTGGTGTGCCCCTTTATCCAGATGCAGGTGCAAGCAGGGGCGTTGCTGTCTTGCAGAGCAGCTACATGGGACTATTGATCTAGTCTTTGGACTATATTTTGAGGTTGGCCGCAGCCCATTCTTTTGTCCATAAGGGCGGAATTTCTTCCACCCTTCATCTTTAGAACTATTGTCCAAAAAATATTCTCGCATTCTTTCAGATAGTGTATTAACATATGTAGTATTAGCAAGGAGATACTCATTTAGTTTCCAGTTGTTAGAGCGCGGGGAGAGAGAGGGCAGAGCCAGACCAGCGGATACTGGAGCATGGTCAGAGATGGAGACAATGCCTATAGAGGCCGAACGGAGAAGTGGGAGGCTAAAATGGTCAATGAATATATGATCCAAACGGGAATATGCATTATGCACTTTAGAGTAATAGGAATTGTCCCTACTTTTAGGATGGAGCAAATGCCATGTATCCATCAGCTGTAATTCATTTAATTTTTTCTTTATCAATGAAATGCGTTTAAAGGAGATATGTGATCGAGACTGGGATGTGTCTATTAGAGGATCCAATGTCATGTTAATATCGCCTGCAAATATAATCATTCCTTCTGAGAACTTAGATATTTTCGATAGTATTTGTAGCAAAAATGCAGGTTGATCATAATTTGGTCCATAGATATTAATCAAAGTGCATTGTACGTTATCAACATATCCTTTCAAGAACAGTAAACGGCCATAATCGTCTGCTAGCATTTTAGTGAGACTAAATGATACCTGTCTTTTAAACCCAATAGCCACCCCTTTAGCTCTATGAATATCCGATAAGCTATGAAACCATTGTGGGTATTGAGGTGAAAAAAAGTTTTACTGTAGTTGTATGGGTAAAATAAGTCTCTTGCAAAAACACAATAGAACTTGCTGTTTTCTTTAATTCTTTCATGACTTTGCCATTTAACTGCAAGGTTCAAACCTCTAACATTGTAGGAGGTTACTACTAAATTGGCCATTTTATCCAAAAATAACATAGGAAACACTGTGTCCACCACCCTTGCCAGCACCACACCTTGGGGGGGGGGGTAATTCTTTATTGACAAGAATAACAAATAATAAGAAAAAACATCAAAAACAAACAAAAAAAAAAAAGAAAGAATTTAGAACCATGACTAGTTAAGATCTCTTGCATGGAGTAATATCTATTGGGTACAGAATTGTATTTACACATCACAATGCCGTGTTCCCCTTGGGGATGTGGGGGTCGCATCAATCCCAACCCACCCAGATTAACCACATCAGGTATATTGGGTGGGATCTGCGCCCCCCCCTTCTAAGGGAAGGGGCAGCTGATATTCTAACAAAAAAAAAAAAAAATGTGCGATATTGATTGGCACAGTCTGGCATAGCATCCGACTCCGGCACCATGAAATATTCCCAAGAAAAGGAAGGGAAAAAAAAAACAAAACACATCTTTCCTTTCCTCTTTCTTTCCCCTTTTCCCTCCTTTTTCACATATATTTCTACTAATTCAAAGATTGATCACCGGAGAAGTCCATTTCAACCTTCCTTCTTTTTAGAGGGGCCAGGTGTTATAGATGCTCCCTTTCTATTCGGTGTTTTCCGCCATTGTGATTCTAAATTTATAGCAAAAAACTGTGTTTGATCCTGCCATCCTGGTAGATCTGGAAGAGGTATGCCTAACGCTTGCGAAAATACCGGTAATTCTTCAGGGAAGAGCAGGACAAATAAACTACCATTTTTAGTTGCAATTAAGCATGCAGGGAAGCCCCATTGATATGTAACACCCTCACTCCTCAATACCGCCAGTAGGGTTTTACGGCGCAACTTCTCCCTAAAGTCTCCCTAGAGAGATCCGAGAATATTTGTAGAGCTACCCCTTCAAATTCAACATCTTTTCTCTATCGCTCATTGACAGACGTAGTCCTCGGTGATACAGCACCTTCGGGTTATGTCGCCTCCACAGGAGTAGGACTAGACAGGAAATAAAATGCTCTGGCCACACCCTAGGGGCAGTCCCCGAGGGTATATCCTCTCTCTCTCTGCCACAGCAAATCAGTTTTTTTCTGTCTAGTCAGGAGTAAGGACCTAGATACCTTGTTGCGGGATGTTGAGATCCAGTGGTCACCTCAGTTCAGCCTACGAGCGCGTGCAGGCCATAGCTCCGCGCTGGGTCGGCCGCGACATAGTCCCACTGGAGGGGACTGACCCTGCGAGTTAAACGTCTCACTGAAACGCCAAGGACCATGAGTCACGGCGTCCGTATTGGTCGACAGCCCTCCAACTTCGGTGGAGAGGGGTACTGTCAGGAGTTGGCGCCCGCCTGGTTCCGGTATGGTGAGTAGTATGTTCCCCTTTTCCCCCTGACGGGTCTTGTTGGTTTGGGAGCTGACAATCTAATTACAAAGTATGTTTAAATGATTGTAATATGTGGCAGCACTGGAATCTTACTGTGTTACTAGAAGTATCCTACCTTTCAGAAGCCACAGGACAGGTATGCGGCTTGCCAGGTCATTCCTCCAGCTGAAGCATGTCTCCCGACAGCCACGCGGTTCCGCCAGGGTTCGGTACCGCCGGTCAAGCTGATCTCCATGAGAGAAAGATTTTGCGATGCCTAGTTACTCTGCAGGACGCCGCTATGCTGTAACAGACCGCCGTAGATCGCACGAGGCCGCCATTTTGGCGTAGCCTCGTGTCTGCAGCATGGGGGCGGCCATGTTTGAGGTGACTCAAACACCTCGTGGAGCTAGGGGAGGCGCCGGAAGGCGTGCAGAGGGGCGGAGCCGCCTCCTTTCTTCCCGGGCAGCCAGCCAAAAGACTTCCTGTTTGTGGAGACAGCGCTGTAACCTGTTGCAGTGAACTCTGAGCATCAAGTGGTGAGCCTGGGGGTCTATCTCTCTCTCTCTCGATCGATCGGGATCCCTAGCAGGTAACACTGAGGGGCTTTTGTGGCGCTGGGGGTCTGAAAAAAAAAAAAAAAAAAAAGTTTTTTATTTAAGTTTGGATTGAATTTTCCGGGTAGTTACTGGAATAATCATGGACCCTGCCACACAAGTACCCCCACCTGTTTCCCTCGAGGGGGCCACGGGACCCGCCGGTGCACAGAGTATGGATGCATTTACAGCAGTTTTGGAGTCTATGGTGGCTCGGGTGGAGGCGGCCTGTCAGGGACGGGGGTCAAGAAAGCGACCCCGCCTACCCCTATATCATCTGACACCTCTGACTCAGATTCAGAGATGGTCACTGCAGCTGCAGGTCCCTCTGCAAGGGCTGTTATCTCAGGTAAAGCTCCCTCAGACAGTGAGGAGAACGTTCATTCTTCCGCCATAATTCAGGAAGAAGCATTGGTGGATGCACTAGTTGTGGCGGTGCGGGAAACCTTAAGACTTGAGGTTTTACCGGCAGAGGCAACTGAAACAGAGATTCCCTTTGGTACTAACAAGCCCATCAAAACGGTGAAGGTTTTTCCTGTACCCAAGTGTTTTGGTAATAAAATTAAAGGAGAATGGGAGCATTCTAAGCGTACCTTTACTATTTCCAAGCGTATTGCTAGACGCTATCCGTTTGAGGAATCCCTCATTAAGAAATGGACGGTACCACCAGTGGTGGATCCACCTATTTCCAGGCTGAATAAAGCCACGGTTATCCCAGTGGAGGACACTTCGTCCTTTAACCACTTTACGACCGGCGCACGACGATCTACGTCGGCACTCAGCCCCGGCCAGGCAAACTGACGTAGGCCTACGTCAGCACAATTTGCCGGCCCTGTGCGCGCTCCCGCGCGTCCCCGCCGCCGATGATGACTCGATTGGGTTCAGAACCGATCAGTCATCAGGTCCAGGCCAATCATTTTTGGTCTGGACCTGTTGATCGGTCCTGCCCAATCAGATCATCCTCTAAGCCTGTGAAATGTAAACACAGGCTTAGAGGAGATGTGCCCTCCCCCCACAACGGTCTTTTTGGATCCAGCGTGAGAGGAGAGCACATCTTACTGTGAGTACTGCACCAAGCACACCCACACACAGTTAGATAGGCACATTTCACCCCCGATCGCCCCCCCAATTAACCCCTACAGCACCTGACACAACACACACTATATACAGCATATAGCATATACCTATATACCTGTATAAGTGTGATTTGTGAACAGGTGTAGCCCTTGCGACCCCCCCCCTTTTCCACTCAAATTACCCCCCACCCCCCCCTAATAAAGATTTAACCCACTGATCCCCCCTGAACCCCCCCTGATCACCGCCGTTAACCCCTACACCCTCTGTCACATCAGCACTAATACAAACGCAATATACGGTGTTATTGTATTTTTGTATTAGTGTCATTGTGATCAGAATTAGCGCAGGCGACTAAGTTTCTGTCCCAAGAAGGTTTAGGGTCCCCGCCACCCGCCCAATAAAGATTTAAGCCCCTGACCCCCCCCTGATCACCCCTACACCCCCTGCCATAACACACACCGTATACAGTATATAGCATTTTGCTATATACCCGTATAAGTGTGATTTGTGGTCAGGTCTAGCGCTTGCGACCCCCCTTTTTCCACTTGAATTACCCGCCACCCCCCCCTAATAAAGATTTAAGCCCCTGATCCCCCCCTGATCACCGCTAGTTAACCCCTACACCCTCTGTCACATCAGCACTAATACAAACGTAATATACTGTGTTTTTGTATTTTTGTATTAGTGTCATTGTGATCAGAATTAGCGCAGGCGACTAAGTTTGTGTCCCAAGCAGGTTTAGGGTCCCCCCCACCCGCCCAATAAAGATTTAATCCCCTGATCCCCTCCTGATCACCCCTACACCCCCTGCCACAACGCACACTGTATACAGTATATAGCATTTTCTATATACCCGTATAAGTGTGACTTGTGACCAGGTTTAGCGCTTGCCACCGTTCCTTTTATCCTTAGGATACCCGCCAGTCCCTTCCAATAAAGATTTAAACCCCTGATCCCCCCCTGATCACATCCCGTTAACCCCTACACCCTCTGTCACATTAGCACTAATACACACATAATATACTGTTTTTACTGTATTTTGTATTGGTGTCATTGTGACTTGAGGTTGCGCTAGCTAGCTAGTTTCTTTCCCAAAGGAGGTTTAGGGTCCCCGCCACCCCCCCCAGATCCCCAGCGCATAGTTTAGAAGTAACCCCTTGATTGCCACGCACGCACGCACGCACGCACGCACGCACCTACACTTCCATTTCTAGTATAGTGTTTGAACAGATCAATATCTGATCTGATCAGAACTATACTAGCGCCCCCATAGTTTAGGGTTCCCAAAACGCGGTGTTTGCACGATCAGTACTGATTCCGGCCAGCACCTGCGTTTAACCCTTTCACCCAGGCAAGTGTAGTAATCAATAGATTACTGTCACTTGCAAAAAAACACAAGACACAAAACCGCTGTGTTAGCAGAGTCAGGCCTGATCCCTGCTAGCATTAGCAGTTTTTTTTGTAGCGCTTGAAATAATCTTCGACAACCAGGTGCTTTTATTACCTGTGAGTCGCATCACTGTACGAGTAAATTTAGTTGCCAAAATGACCAAACGTTCGTACAGGGATGAAGAGCTTCTCAGTTATATGCTGACCGAGTCATCTGATAGCGAAGGGGAAGCTACAATGACCGAATTAGTGTCAGTATATGAACCTGATGACGGCAGCGGCTCCCTGACAGATAGCTCCGACGACAGATGGGTCCCTGTTAGACCCAGGCGTACCCGACCCCATTCTGAAGTTGTTGTGATGCAGGAATCGCAGGGTGCTCGTATGGAGCAGAGTGTGGGTACTAGTGCCGCTCATCCTTCTGGCGACCTGGCAAGCGCCAGCGGCCTAGTACAACCTGGACCTAGTACAACCAGCACTGCAGTAAGACCTGGTGACGTGGCGAGTCCCCTAAGTGCAGTTGAAGCTGGTGCGGTGGCTAGCACAAGTAGTGGCCCGCAGCCACCGCGTATTCGAAGACAGGCCCGTAGAGCCCATAGTGCCCTCCCTGATGCGCTGGCATTTCCTAATTGGCAACCCACTGATACTACAGCGCCAGTACTTCCCCCATTCACCGCCCAACCTGGAATCCACGTGGAGACAGCTGGTTTTACGCCCCTGAACTTTTTTGAGCTGTTCTTCACGGAAGATCTTTACAGATCTATTGTGGATCAATCAAATTTGTATGCACAACAGTTCATCGCCGCCAACCCAAATTCACACCTTGCCAGACAATTCGGCTGGAAACCTATAACGGTTTCCGAATTTAAGATCTTTCTGGGCCTTTCCCTCCACATGGGCATAACTAAACAGAGTGAATTGCGGCTATATTGGTCCACTAGCCCAGTTCACCATATGCGCATGTACTCTGCCTCTATGTCCAGGACGAGATACGAGCAAATTCTGCGATTTATGCATTTCAGCGACAATGAACTCTGTCGTCCTCGGGGAGACCCTGCATACGATCGGCTCCACAAAATTCGGCCCCTCATAGACCACTTCAATCAGCGGTTTGCAGCCTTGTTTACCCCCGAACAAGTTGTCTGCGTTGACGAGTCCCTGATTAAATTTACTGGCCGCCTTGCTATGAAACAGTACCTCCCCAGCAAGCGTGCCAAGTACGGAGTCAAACTGTATAAATTGTGTGACAGGGCCACAGGCTATACAGTTAGTTTCCGGGTCTATGAGGGAAAAGATAGCTGTGTGGAGCCCCCCAACTGCCCAGACTACATAGGGAGCAGCGGTAAGATCGTTTGGGACTTGGTGTCACCCTTATCCGGAAAGGGGTACCATTTGTACGTGGACAACTTTTATACAAGCGTGCCACTATTTAGTCACCTTCTTGATTTACAATTTGGCGCATGTGGCACCGTGCGACCTAATCGCCGGGGCTTCCCCCAACGGCTTGTAGATTCCCGTCTTAGTCGGGGGGCGAGAGCCTGCTTGAAAACGGACAAATTACTTGCGGTGAAGTGGAAGGATACACGGGATGTTTATGTTCTGTCCTCCCTTCACCCAGACACGACGATCCAAATTCCTACGGCAACTGGCGTTGTGGAGAAACCCCTCTGTGTCCACGAATATAACCTTAACATGGGAGGGGTGGACCTTAACGACCAGCTTTTGGCGCCGTATTTAGTTGCCCGTAAAGCCAGACGCTGGTACAAAAAAGTGTCTGTTTACCTATACCAATTGGCTATGCTGAACGCCTTTGTCCTATACAGGGCGTCAGGACGAACTGGATCTTTCCGGGAATTCCAGGAAGAGATCATCCTTGCCTACCTGTACCCAGGAGGCATGCCTGCCCAACTTCCCCTTCCAGATGCAGTGAGCCGGCTGCATGAGAGGCATTTTTCACATGTCCTCCCGAGTACCCCTACCCAAAGATGGCCCCAAAGAAGATGTCGTGTCTGTAGCAAGCGCGGATTTAGGCGTGACACCCGTTATTATTGTCCCAAATGTCCTGACCAACCTGGTCTCTGCATCGGGGAATGTTTCGAGCGCTACCATACACTAGTGGATTATTAGCGTAGGGTACAGCACGACACAGTGTAGGGCACATAAACACAGGGTCTCGAAGGATGTTGGATGTCCATCGACATTTTGAGAGACCCAAGCTGGAAGAGAAGATCGCAGATGATCGCAGTCCCTCCCAAATCAAGAAGTAAAGGAACAGTTAGAAAGAAAAATAAAAGGATCCAAAAACTGTTGTGGTGTCAGTAATTTTATATGTCCTTCTACTCCTTCCTACTATACTTTTTTTCAATGTCCTTTGTTTGTTTTTTCATTCTTTTGTGACCTGTTTCTCTTGCAGGTCCCTCGTCGGCTACCACGCATTGATTTTATATATTCTGACACAAACAGCGTTTGCGCTCAGCATATATGGATACCTTTGCTGATAGCAGCTGTGGTGATTTTCTGATTTCAGCACTGCAGTTAAAATCCTATTTTGGTATACGTGGATAGCGCCGTGTATACCCATCATTAAATTCAGTGGGTGGTTGTTTGGGCGGTTAATGATGAAAATCCAAAAACTGTTGTTGTCAGTCATTTTATATGTCCTTCTACTCCTTCCTACTATACTTTTTTTCAATGTCCTTTGTTTGTTTTTTCATTCTTTTGTGACCTGTTTCTCTTGCAGGTCCCTCGTCGGCTACCACGCATTGATTTTATATATTCTGACACAAACAGCGTTTGCGCTCAGCATATATGGATACCTTTGCTGATAGCAGCTGTGGTGATTTTCTGATTTCAGCACTGCAGTTAAAATCCTATTTTGGTATACGTGGATAGTGTCGTGTATACCCATCATTAAATTCAGTGGGTGGTTGTTTGGGCGGTTAATGATGAGTAATACTACGCATTATTCCTGTGCTGATTTCTGATAGGTTCTCTTTTTTTCCGTTCAGCCCACAGGCTGCATGAAAAAAAAAAAAACCTATATGCCAAACAAGGACCAGCAATGTACTGGTACGTTGCTGGACTTTGAGTGGTTATACCAGGATGATGCCTGCAGATTTAGGCATCATCTTGGTATCGTTTTTTACAGCCAGCGGTCGGCTTACATGTAAAAGCAATTCTAGCAGGTAATTGGCCGCTAGACTGCTTTTACATGCAGTGGGAGGGGCCTCCCCCCCCCCCCACCGCCGCCTTCCGCAGCCTTCCATGGTTTTTCTCTGGCTCTCCTGTCCCACCGGTTAACCCGAGAGTGCAGCCGGTGGTTCAATTATCTAACCATAGAGCTAATTGGAGATGAGAATGGCTCCAATCATCTCTATGGCCTAAGATGCCGGAGGCTACGAGCATTTTATGACTTCTGTATCGCCAGAAATAAACAGGGCCATTGGGAAATTGGGAAAGTATTTTATCACACCAATTTTGGTGTGGTCAGATGCGTTAAGGTCAGAGGAGAGATCTAGAGTCTAAAAGACCCCAATTTTTTTTAAAAAGAGTACCTGTCACTACAGATTGCTATCATAGGGGATATTTAAATTCACTATGATAACAATAAAAATGATTTAAAAAAAAAAAAAATTAAAGGAATGGTGTCAAAATAACATAAAAAAGCAAAAGAAAAAAAAAAAAAAAAATTGAGCCCCCCCCCTTACCCCCGGTGCTTGCGCGCAATGGCGCACGCAAGCGGTGGTCTAGTGTCATATGTAAACCACAATTGCAGCATGCATGTGAGGTATCGCCGCGATCGCCAGATCGAGTGCAGTAATTCTTGCAGTAGACCTCCTCTGTAAGTCTAAAGTGGTAACCTGTAGAGACTTTTAAAGGTTTTCAAAAATGTACATACGTTTTTGTCGCTGCGCAGGCATGCGCAATTTTTAAAGCATGTCATGTTAGGTGTCTATGAACTCGGCATAAGATCATCTTTTAAATTTTACCAAAAAAATTGGAATTATATAGTGTATTTGTGCAATAAATTAAAAAAAAATGTATTTTTTTCGCAAAAATTGCGTTTGGAAAATCTGTGCGCAAATACCGTGTGACAAAAAAATTTGCAACATCCACCATTTTATTCTATAGGGCCTCTGCTTTAAAAAAATATATAATGTTTGGGGGTTCAAAGTAATTTTCTAGTAAAAAAAAAATATTTTTTCATGTAAACAAAAAGGCACAGAAAAGGCTTGGTTTTCAAGTGGTTAGAAGAGTGGGTGATGTGTGGATAAGATTGAGTATAAAATGCCGGAACTGTTCAAACACCCCCCTAATGACCCCTTTTTGAAAAGTAGACACCCAAAGCTTTTTTCTGAGAGGCATGGTGAGTCCATGGAGTATTTTATATTTTGCCACAAGTTTCGGGAAAATTATTATTTTTTTTTTTTTTGTTGTTTTTTTACAGAAAGTTGTCACTAAATGATATATTGCTCATGCATGCCATGGGAATATGTGAAATGACACCCCAAAATACATTCTTTTGCTTCTCCTGAGTACAGGGATACCACATGTGTGAGACTTTTTGGGAGCCTAGCTGTGTACGCGCCCCCGAAAACCAATCCACATCTTCAGGTTTTCTAATGGCGTAAATTGCTGATTTTACCCCTGACTACCTGTCACAGTTTCAGAGGCCCTGAAATTTCAAGATGGCACAAAACCCCCCCAAATGACCCCATTTTGCAAAGTAGACACTCCAAGCTACTGGCTGAGAAGTATGGTGAGTCCATGGAATAGTTTATATTTTGCCACAAGTTTCGAGGAAAAAAATTTTTTTTATTTTTTTTTATTTTTTTACACAAAGTTGTCAGTAAATGATATATTGCTCACACAGGCCATGGGTATATGTGAAATGACACCCCAAAATACATTCTGCTGCTTCTCCTGAGTACAATGATACCCCATGTGTGAGACTTTTTGCCAGTCTAGCCGCGTACAGGACCCGGAAAACCAATGCGCACCTTTAGGCTTTCTAAGGGCGTAAATTGTTGATCTCACTCCTTACTACCTATCACAGTTTTGAAGTCCATAAAAAGCCAAGATTGCACAAACCCCCCCCAAATGACCCCATTTTGCAAAGTAGACACTCCAATCTATTTGCTGAGAGGCATGGTGAGTATTTTGCAGCTCTAATTTTTTTTGGAAAATGAAGAAAAAACAGGAAAATGCATTTTTTTTCCTCTTTTTTCAATTTCCAAAACTTTGTGACAAAAAGTGAGATCTGCAAAACACTCAACATGCCTCTCTGCAAATAGCTCAGGGTGTCTACTTTCCGAAAAGGGGTCATTTGGGGGGGGGGGTTGTGCTGTCTTGGCATTTCATGGCCTCCAAAACTGTGATAGGTAGTCAGGAGTGAAATCAACAATTTACGCCCTTGGAAAGCCTGAAGGCGATGATTGGTTTTCGGGGTCCTGTACTCGGCTAGACTGCAAAAAAGTCTCACACATGGGGTATCCCTATACTCAGGAGAAGCAGCAGAATGTATTTTGGGGTGTCAGTTCACATATACCCATGGCATGTGTGAGCAATATATCATTTACTGACAACTTTGTGTAAAAAAAAAAAAAAAATATATATATATATATATTTCCCGGAACTTGTGGCAAAATATAAAATATTCCATGGACTCACCATGCCTCTCAGCAAATAGCTTGGGGTGTCTACTTTCCAAAATGGGGTCATTTGGGGGGGTTTTGTGCTATCTTGGAATTTTAGGGCCTCCGAAACTGTGATAGGTAGTCAGGAGTGAAATCAACAATTTACGCCCTTGGAAAGCCTGAAAGTGGGGACTGGTTTTCAGGGACCTGTACTCGGCTAGACTGCAAAAAAGTCTCACACATGGGGTATCCCTGTACTCAGGAGAAGCAGCAGAATGTATTTTGGGGTGTCATTTCACATATACCCATGGCATGTGTGAGCAATATTTCATTTACTGACAACTTTGTGAAAAAAAAAAAAAAATATATATATATATATATTTCCCGGAACTTGTGGCAAAATATAAAATATTCCATGGACTCACCATGCCTCTCAGCAAATAGCTTGGGGTGTCTACTTTCCAAAATGGGGTCATTTGGGGGGGTTTTGTGCTATCTTGGAATTTTAGGGCCTCCGAAACTGTGATAGGTAGTCAGGAGTGAAATCAACAATTTACGCCCTTGGAAAGCCTGAAAGCGGGGACTGGTTTTCGGGGACCTGTACTCGGCTAGACTGCAAAAAAGTCTCACACATGGGGTATCCCTGTACTCAGGAGAAGCAGCAGAATGTATTTTGGGGTGTCATTTCACATATACCCATGGCATGTGTGAGCAATATTTCATTTACTGACAACTTTGTGAAAAAAAAAAAAAAAAAATATATATATATGTATTTCCCGGAACTTGTGGCAGAATATAAAATATTCCATGGACTCACCATGCCTCTCAGCAAATAGCTTGGGGTGTCTACTTTCCAAAATGGGGTCATTTGGGGGGGGTTTGTGCTATCTTGGAATTTTAGGGCCTCCGAAACTGTGACAGGTAGTGCAGAGGTGACATGCACAATTTACGCCATTAGAAAACCTGGGAGTGTTGATTGGTTTTCGCGGTCCTGTACACAGCTAGGCTCCCAAAAAGTCTCACACATGGGGCATCCCCATACTCAGGAGAAGTGGCAGAATGTATTTTGGGGTGTAATTCCACATATACCCATGTCATGTGTGAGAATTTTATCTTTTAGTGACAACGTTGTGTAAAAAAAAAAAATAAAAAAAAAAAATAGTAATATTCCCAAAACTTGTGGTAAAATATAAAATATTCCATGGACTCACCATGCCTCTTAGCAAACAGCTTGGGGTGTCTACTTTCCAAAATGGGGTCATTTGGGGGGGTTTTGTGGTATCTTGACATTTCAGGGCCTCCTAAACCGTTAGAGGTAGTGAGAAAATGCAATGAAAAATGTACGCCCTTTGAAATTCTGATGGTGGGGATTTGTTTTTGTGGTCCCGTACACAGCTAGGCTCCCAAAAAGTCCCACATATGTGGTATCCCTGTACTCAGGAGAAGCAGCAGAATATATTTTGGGGTGTAATTACACATATACCCATGGCATGTGTGAGCAATATATCATTTCAATGACAACTTTGTGTAAAAAAAAAAAAAAAAAAAATTTTTAGTCATTTTTCAAACACCTGTGACAAAAAAATGAAATATTCAATGAGCTCAACATGCCTCTCAGAACATTCCTTAGGATGTCTACTTTCCAAAAAGTGGTAGTTTGGGGGGGTTTTGTACTGCCCTGCCATTTTAGCACTTCATGAAATGAGATAGGCAGTCAAAAATTAAAGCTGCGTAAATTTCTGTATTTACACCATAGTTTGTAGACGCTATAACTTTTGCGCAAACCAATAAAAATACGCTCATTGAATTTTTTTTTGTCAAAGACATGTAGCTAAATATATTTTGGCCAAAAAAAAATACATAAATTGAGTATATTGGATATTTTTTAAAAGACAAAGTTGAAAATGTCATTTTTTTGCAAAATTTTCGCTCTTTTTTTATTAATATCGCAAAAAATAAAAAGCGCAGAGGTGATCAAATACCACCAAAAGAAAGCTCTGTTTGTGGGAAAAAAAGGACGTAAATTTCGTTTGGGTACCACATTGCATGACCGCACAATTGTCAGTTAAAGTCACGCAGTGCCGAGTCGTAAAATACCCCCTGGTCGGAATGGGGGTAAAATCTTCCGGGGCTTAAGTGGTTAAGGATCCGGTGGATCGAAAGATGGAAGCGGAGTCCCGCACTATCTTCTCCCTGATAGGGTCAGCATTTAGACCAGTAATTGTTATTGGTCTAGTTTCCCAGACACTAACGGAATGGGCGAGATTGGTACGCCAAGACCTAAGGGGAAAAGATATTCCCCAGGGAACATCTGATTTGATGGAACAGATTATCCAAGGGCTACAGTTTGTCTGTGACGCAGCCTTGGATGCTACCCCCCTATTAGGGCATGCATCTATGTCAGCGGTTATCCTCAGACGTGTTTTGTGGTTAAAATGCTGGTCAGCTGACCTAGGTTCCAAAAAGACCTTGACGAATCTCCCCTTTCAGGGGAATCGCCTATTTGGGGCCACCCTAGATGAAATCATTAAGGATTCCACTGGGGGCAAAAGCACTTTCT
Organism: Pelophylax lessonae; assembly: GCF_965119305.1. Lineage (NCBI taxonomy): Eukaryota > Metazoa > Chordata > Amphibia > Anura > Ranidae > Pelophylax > Pelophylax lessonae. The sequence continues at coordinate 477,061,128 of NC_138770.1, read as the reverse complement.
TGCCACAGGCTGCTAAAGCTAAGGGACCTCGCAACAAGCGAGGACCTTTCTTTACCGCCCATAAAGGGTTCGCACGCCCGGCTGGAACAAGCGGGAAAAGCAAGACTCCTCCAGGAGGGTTCAAGAAAGGCTGGTCGGACAAACAGAGGACCGACTCAGCCAAACCCGAAGCAAAGGATTACACAGCCTGAAGGTGCGCCCCCACCCGGGTTGAGGGTGGGGGGACGTTTTCACCGGTATTCAGGACATTAGATCGAGCATCGACTACTACTACCGGTGCGATTCTTCCCTTCCAACATTTAAGTACTACAGGGAGCGGTAGTCACCGTTCCCTGAACAGATCTTTTCCTTTACCTTTTCCTAAGATTAGTCTCAATTCCCCACAGGAATCGGATCTGGTTGACCAGACAGACCAAGAAGCCTCTAGCCGGGTGACTTCGGTCCCTGAGATTCAACCAGGAGAGCTCACCGTTCCTGATAAGAATCGGGTGTTGGATAAATGTGTGGGAACAGAAAACGACCAGACTTTCTCGGATGGTCGGGGCCAGATAGCTCTAGGGACGCCTGGTTCAAATCCCGTCAGTGCCAGTGGTCCTAGAAATTCTAGGCTGGCCTCGTCAAGCCGATTTGGACTTGCTAGTCGCGGACGTTCCGTGGGAACTGCGTCTCAGGGAGTATCTGCGGTCTCAAGGACCAATCTACCATTGTGCTTTACAGTCGCTGGTTTTAATGGCCTGGCCATTGAGACCCAAGTACTGAAGGACAGAGGGTTGTCAGCTTCAGTCATTCCTACCCTTATTAAAGCAAGGAAAGCGACTTCCAGCAGAGTCTATTATCACACATGGAAGACTTATATCGCGTGGTGTGAATCTTTAGGATTTCCTCCACGTACCTATTCGGTGACTCGAATATTGGCCTTTTTGCAAAAAGGGGTTGAGCAGAAACTAGCCTTGAGCACCATCAAGGGTCAAGTTTCAGCATTAGCTATCTTCTTTCAGAAACCTTTAGCTACCAAGTCCTTGGTGCGGAATTTCATCCAGGGGGTGCGGCACCTGGCTCCACCAGTCCGCGCGCCCTTACCGCCCTGGGATCTTAATTTGGTTTTGTCGGTTCTACAGAAACCTCCTTTTGAAAACATCAGGGAGATTCCCTTGCTTACTTTATCCCAGAAGGTGGCCTTCTTGGTGGCTATCACTTCTGCACTCAGGGTGTCAGAACTGGCTGCTTTATCATGCCAGTCCCCATACTTGGTGATTCATAGGGATAAGGTAGTACTTCATCCTAAGCCATCCTTTCTTCCAAAGGTGGTTTCAGATTGTCATCTGAATGAAGATATTGTACTACCTTCCTTGTGTCCTCAGCCCCATCATCATCGGGAACATGCGTTGCATTCATTGGATGTGGTTCGGGCAATCAGGGTATACCTGAAGGCTACGGAATCGTTCCGTAAGACGGATTCACTTTTTGTGATCACGGATGGCCCCAGAAAGGGGTTGCCTGCATCTGCCGCGACTATTGCCAAATGGATTAGACAGACGGTGGTACAGGCTTATTCTATTAAGGGTCGGAGTCCTCCGTTCCCTGTTAGGGCGCACTCCACTCGAGCGCTCAGTACTTCCTGGGCCTTTCGCCATCAGGCGTCAGTGGTCCAGGTATGTAAGGCGGCCACCTGGTCGTCGGTACATACCTTTACAAAATTTTATAAAATTGATGTGATGGCATCGGCGGATGCCTCATTTGGCCGCAAGGTTTTGCAGGCCGCAATTTGAGGAGACCGGTGGTCTACCTCGAGGGGTTTTTTCTGTTGAAAAATTTTTTTTGTTGAGTCTCATCATTGAGGATGAGCATTGTAAAACTTCTAGTTGGCACCGGTTGGGCCTTCTAGATTGGATTTAATTTCCATTCCTCCCACCCCTCATTTGTGGTACTGCTTTGGGACGTCCCGAAGGTGCTGTATCACCGAGGACTACGTCTGTCAATGAGCGATAGAGAAAAATGGATTTTTGTAAAATCTTACCGTAAAATCCTTTTCTCTTAGCTCATTGACAGACGTAGTACCCGACCCTCTGTTTTTTGAGTTGGGTTGGGTTAAATTCTCTAAACACTGCTTTGTGACATAACTGATTTGCTGTGGCAGAGAGAGAGAGGATATACCCTCGGGGACTGCCCCTAGGGTGTGGCCAGAGCATTTTATTTCCTGTCTAGTCCTGCTCCTGTGGAGGCGACATAACCCGAAGGTGCTGTATCACCGAGGACTACGTCTGTCAATGAGCTAAGAGAAAAGGATTTTACGGTAAGATTTTACAAAAATCCATTTTTACTTCACGAAGCTTTGATATAATGCTGTTTTTTTCCTCAAAATAATGAAAACGGCAAATAATGTCTCTGGATAAATCAGAGGACATATTTCGTGGGCGGGATGTTCTGTGCATGCAATCAAATCTCAGAGTCCCTGTCTGCGGTCTGCCAAGAATTGAATTGCAGATTCCTCTAACTGTCTTCTAGGTCATTATCTTTAATCCTCTCTGGAATACCTCTAATGCGGATATTTTTTCTGCGATTTCTATTCTCTATATCTTCCAACTTATACAAAGTGTTACGTTGTGCGATAGTGAGCTGTGTAACTCGCTCCTGCAGTTCATTAATAGCCCCTTCATGTTTATCCGGTCAATTCCAAGTTTCCTCAACTCGCTGTAGTAAGTGTGCCATATCTTCTCTTACTGCCACAATCTTTCTTAATCAATTTTTCCATGCAATTGAACATGCCCGCAAGTTATTTTTTCAACTCATACATGAGAGGTGGCATATCTGCATCTGTGAAATTGGTGGCATAACTGCATTGGTGAAATGATATCCTCCATTGAGTCTGCACCAGCAGATAATACAGGAGAACTCTGCCGTGGATATTGTGAATTACTTTTTAATGGTGTAGCTGTTTCACTTGAAATATCAGCTTTGCTATATGCAGTCTGTGTTATGTGGCTCTCCCCCTGGCTCTCACTTTGAATCTGACTCTGATTCTGACTTTGTGCCTGTGGGAAGTTCTCTGTTTGGCTCTGGCTCTGATTCTGGCTTAAACTCTGAGCTACTGACAAGAACCTTCTTATACTGCTTGCAGTGATGTTAGATATTGCAAATAATTTAGTTACTGGTAGCTTTACTGTAGTGGGACCAGTTATAGAGTCTGTTATAGAATCGGCTATAGAGACCACCTGGCTTGTCTGCCCCTTCACTGTTTTCTTACCAGTCATAGTACGCGATCTAGATGTTTTAGATGCTTTTACAGGCATATCCAGATGTCTAGGTACCCAGGTAGTCCCAATGCTGCAATATTAGAATTCTGAAAAAAGAAAAAAAAACTGCTGCTCAGCGACTTTGCGACTCTAAAGTATAATGCTGCCATATGCCACTGGCTCTACATATAATGCCGATGCGCCTATATTGTATCAATACGGTGTCAGTTACCAAAAAGATTGATAGTGAATGGCACGTAGTAGATAACCAATGAAAACAAAAAACAGATAATTGATAACAAATAAATAAATAACAGATACAGACGTCAAATGCTGAAATTAAGTTCTGTTCAGGGCTCAGAGCTCCGGGCTCAAGAACATTCAGCAGTGTTCAGCGGCATTCAATGATGCAAGATTTCAAAACTAGCAGTATAATCAGCAGAACTCAAAAACAGGGTATGATACTTGATGCTTGATGTTGAGCCTGATATTAAAATTTAGTAGCCCGGCCGCGCTGCAGTATAGCTCAGCAGTTTCCCCTACAATATAAACGTTTCCTCAGTGTACAATGTACAATGCACAGCGATATTCAATATTACTAGCGGTAGAGGGTTAATAAGGCCAGAGCCGGGAGAGTTAATGAGGCCAGCACAAAGGCAGCAAAAAGGCAGTGGAGGCTCTGCAGAAATCTCTGCGGGATTCAGCTCCGGATATTGCCAAATGTTAAATGCTGTGGATGCTGAGGTTACCAAAATTAGCTAAACTTAGCCAAATATACTGGAGCACACTGGGGGCGCATTGGAACTCAATCCGCTGGATAGAGTAATTCTGGAAAATAAGCTAAAGCCAGCTAGAGTCCACACAGAGCACACAAGACTGACAGATACTCAAGGTAAGCAAGATCACGGTACACAGCAAAGCAATAGGTGCAGTAGGTCATATAGCATTTGCATTAGATGCAGCTGGTAGCATTAAGTGTCTGGTGTGTCAAATTTCACATGCTTACAGTTGCTTACATGCTTCACATGCTTACAGTTTCACACGATACTTTACAGGTCCCACAGAACGGCCAGCAGCGACAGAAGACAGCAGGGAGATCAACTCAGACAGCTCAAACTGCAGTTTAACGAATAGCGGTATAGCGAGGCTCCAGTGAGTAGGCAAGTGAGTAGCCGGCGGGGGGAGCCCACAGGGAGCTGGTGGAGCCGGTATAGCCGATGGAGTCGGTTACCAGCAGGCGAGCAGGCGAATTGCAGCAAGAATTTGCTGGTTTGCCGGATTCCGTGGGCGGTTCAGCTGGGAGTACTATGTAGCCGGCGGGGGGAGTCCACAGGAAGTTGGTGGAGCCGATGGAGCAGGTTACCAGCAGGCGGATTGCAGCGAGGGTTTTCCGGATTCAGTGGGCGGTTTAGCCGGGAGTACTGTAAGGGATAGATACGAGCAGTGCCGGGTGCCGAAGTCGGCGGTGCTAGCAGGGACACTCAGTCAGCATCAGACGTCATGCCACTGCCATCCAATGCCCATGTCCTGGGGTCTGATGACACCAAGATAAACTTATTTGGTTCAGATGGTGTCAAGCATGTGTGGCGGCAAACAGGTGAGGAGTACAAAGACAAGTGTGTCTTGCCTACAGTCAAGCATGGTGGTGGGAGTGTCATGGTCTGGGGCTACATAAATGCTGCCAGCATTGGGGAGCCAATGCCAAGATGTATTATGACATACTTAAGCAGAGCATGATCCCTTCCCTTCGGAGACTGGGTCGCAGGGCAGTATTCCAATATTATAACGACCCCAAACACACCTCCAAGAAGACCACTGCCTTGCTAAAGAAGCTGAGGGTAAAGGTGATAGACTGGGCAAGCATGTCTTCAGACCTAAACCCTATTGAGCATCTTTTGGGCACCCTCAAACGGAAGGTGGAGGAGCGCAAGGTCTCTAACATCCACCAGCTCCGTGATGTCGTCATGGAGGAGTGGAAGAGGACTCCAGTGGCAACCTGTGAAGCTCTGGTTAACTCCATGCAAATATTGACACTTTGGGCCCAGTTTGGACATTTCCACTTAGGGGTGTACTCACTTTTGTTGCTGGTGGTTTAGATTCTAATGGCTGTGTGTTGAGTTATTTTGAGGGGACAGCAAATGTACACTGTTATACAAGCTGTACACTCACTACTTTACATTGTAGCAAAGTGTCATTTATTCAGTGTTGTCACATAAAAAGATATATTCAAATATTTACAAAAATGCGAGGAGTGTACTCACTTTTGTGAGATACTGTCTATACATACAGTACTGTGCAAAAATTTTAGGCAGGTGTAAAAAATTACGTTAAGAATAGGCACTAGGCAGGAAAAAAGTTAAACCACGCCTATGGGGCTTTCCCTGCAGGCATAACGCCACGCACTCTATCAGCAATCAGTTTGTTTCTGCCTAGTTTTAGGAATAGGACCTAGCTCCCTGCTAGGACTTCGGTCTTAGCTTTTAATAGGGAAATTTGTGTTACTTTTTTATTTTTTTCACAAGTTAGTTCCTGATGGACCAAGATCCATAGGAACTACAAGCAACAGCCAGCTGTGGTTTTGCACTGGATAATCTAGATCCTTAAGGTCTCCCAGCCTGGCCAGCGAGCGTGAGTAAGTTATAGTTCAGAACTAGGCCGCGCAACGACAGTGTCCCGATGGGTGGGGATGAGCCTGTGAGTGGACCGTCTCACTGGGATGCAACGACCTGGAACGCCCTGAGTCAGTTTCTCCCTGGCTGACTGCACCCCCATCCCAAGTGGGAGGTGATCTGTTCCCATTGTATTGCATGGGCAGCCATTTTCTATAGTTCCCCATTATGAATGCATTGTGCGGCCATTTTCCTGAGATCCACAAACTGGACAGGCGTGCGGCATGGCTTTTTAATTGATAAGGATAAATAAATCGGCGCTAATCTATCACACATGTGAATCTCCTGTGATGACAATAATATCTCCAATATAAAGTAAAGAAATAATATATATGTATAGAGCACTCAAAATAGCAATTGTGATATATAAGTAAAATAGTAAGATCACACAACGGATGTCCAGAACATTCACCCACACATGGAGAATAACATAAACAAATGATGAAAAAAGTGGGGATAGTAGTTGAAATATAAAAGTGAGGCTTAAAGTGCACTGTGCTGAGATAATCAAATAAATGAATTCATCAAACAAAGAAATCTACCATCACAAAGAAAACATCTCCTGACAAGCTGAGACATAGATGTAACGGGTGACAGTGGATCTAAGAGTGCACTGTGCTGAAATAATCAAATAAATACAGTGCCTTGCGAAAGTATTCGGCCCCCTTGAACTTTGCGACCTTTTGCCACATTTCAGGCTTCAAACATAAAGATTTCAAACTGTAATTTTTTGTGAAGAATCAACAACAAGTGGGACACGATCATGAAGTGGAACAAAATTTATTGGATATTTCAAACTTTGTTAACAAATAAAAAACTGAAAAATTGGGCGTGAGAAAATTATTCAGCCCCTTTACTTTCAGTGCAGCAAACTCTCTCCAGACGTTCAGTGACGATCTCTGAATGATCCAATGTTGACCTAAATGACTAATGATGATAAATAGAATCCACCTGTGTGTAATCAAGTCTCCGTATAAATGCACCTGCACTGTGATAGTCTCAGAGGTCCGTTTAAAGCGCAGAGAGCATCATGAAGAACAAGGAACACACCAGGCAGGTCCGAGATACTGTTATGGAGAAGTTTAACCCCGCTAGCGGTAAACCTGAGCGTGACTCGGGGTAGGAATTTTCTGCTATTATCGGTATCCCCGAGTCACGCTCGGGGTGAATGGCAGAGCTGTGCAGACAGCGCAGCGGAGCGTCTCTTACCTTATCCTGGCGATCCAGCGATGAGCTCTCATTGCTGTGACCGCCAGCCGAGATCTCCGCCGCTCGTCTGTCGGTAGGAGGACTTCCTAGTTCCGTTCCCTGCAGCAGCAATGCTGCATGGGAGCGGAACTAGGGAGGGAAACTCAAAAAAAAAAAAAAAAAACGTTGCACAAAACACATAACACATTTTATATTATATATATGCATATATATATATATTTCTCTGTCGCTCATTGACAGACGTAGTCCTCGTTGATTCAACACACTCGGGTTATGCTGCCCTCTACAGGAGTAGGACTAGACAGGAAAGAAAACACTCTGGCCACACCTTAGGGGCAGTCCTAGAGGGTATATCCTCTCTCTCTCTGCTACAGCAAATCAGTTTTTTTTCTGTCTAGTTAAGAGTAAGGACCTAGATACCTTGCTGGGATCTTCGGTCCTGGCAGGATTTTTTTCTTAGAAAAGATTTTTTAGACAGCTTTTTTTCTCCAGTGTTCCTGTGAGATCTTCAAGCAAGAAAGCTGAACTGGGCGACGGGCGGGATGTTGAGATCCAGTGGTCACCCCAGTTCAGCCTACGAGCGCGTGCAGGCCATAGCTCCGCGCTGGGTCGGCCGCGACATAGTCCCACTGGACGGGGACTGACCTGCGAAACGCCTAAGACCATGAGTCACGGCGTCCGTACTGGTCGACAGCCCTCCCACCTCGGTGAAGAGGGGTACTGTCAGGAGTTGGCGCCCGCCTGGTTCCGGTATGGTGAGTAGTATGTTCCCCCTTTCCCCCTGACGGGTCTTGTGGTGAACGCGGGCCCCTCGCTGTAATGGTAAGGATGGGTCTTCCCTCTATCCTATAACATGTCACAGATCCCCCTGTTTGAGTGTGATTTTTGTGAACAAAAAGCCAGGAGGCTTGGTTTGGGAGCTGACAATCTAATTGCAAAGATGTTAAAATGATGAAGTCAGTGGCAGTACTAGAACTTTACTGTGATAGTATAAAGTATCCTACCTGTCAGAAGCCACAGGGCGATGTGTATATATGTATACTGCATTCCAGATCATTCCTCCAGCTAAACAGATGCCTCCCGACGGCCACGGACCGCATACGGCCCGCCAGGGTCTGGTACCGCCGACCACGCTGACCACCATGAGGGTGAAGGGTTGTGAGGCCGAGATCCTTCTGCAGACATGCCGCTATTCTGTGCAGGCCGCCGCCATTGTCTGGTAGATCGCACGAGGCCGCCATTTTGGCATAGCCTCATGTCTCCAGCATGGGGGTGGCCATGTTTGAGGTGACTCAAACACCTCGTGGAGCTAGGGGAGGTGCCGGAAGGCGTGCAGAGGGGCGGAGCCGCCTCCTTTCTTCCCGGGAAGCCAGCCAAGAGACTTCCTGTCTGCTCTAGACAGTGCTGAGACAAGTTGCAGTTGAAACTCTGAGCATCAAGTGGTGAGCCCTGGGGTCTATCTCTCTCGCTCTATAGGGGTCCCTAAGCAGGTACACTGAGGGGCTTTGTGGCGCTGGGGGTCTGGAAAAAAAAAGTGGTTTTATTTTTTTTTTTTGGCAAATTGATTTTTTCCGGGTAGCATCTGGAATTATCATGGACCCTGCCACACAAGTACCCCCACCTGTTTCCCTCGAGGGGGCCGCGGGACCTGCCGGTGCACAGAGTATGGATGCATTTACAGCAGTTTTGGAGTCTTTGGTGGCTCGGGTGGAGACGGCCTGTCCGGAACGGGGGTCAAGAAAGCGACCCCCGCCTACCCCTATATCATCTGATACTTCAGATTCAGATTCTGAGATGGTCATTGCAGCTGCAAGTCCCTCTGCAGGGGCTGTTGTCTCAGGTAAAGTTCCCTCAGACAGTGAGGAGGACGTTCATGCTTCCGCCATAATTCAGGAAGAAGCATTGGTGGACGCACTAGTTGTGGCGGTTCGGGAAACCTTAAGACTTGAGGTTTTACCGGCAGAGGCAACTGAAACAGAGATTCCCTTTGGTACTAACAAACCCACCAAAACGGTGAAGGTTTTTCCTGTACCCAAGTGTGTTGGTAATAAAATTAAAGAAGAATGGGAGCATTCTAAGCGTACCTTTACTATTTCCAAGCGCATTGCTAGACGGTATCCGTTTGAGGAATCCCTCATTAAGAAATGGACGGTACCACAAGTAGTGGATCCACCTATTTCCAGACTGAATAAAGCCACGGTTATTCCGGTGGAGGACGCTTCTTCCTTTAAGGATCCGGTGGATCGGAAAGTAGAAGCGGAGTCCCGCACTATCTTTTCCCTGATAGGGTCAGCCTTTAGACCAGTAATTGTCATTGGTTTAGTGTCTCAGACATTAACGGAATGGGCGAGATTGGTGCGCCAGGACCTGAAGGGGAAAGATATCCCCCAGGCAACATCTGATTTGATGGAACAGATTATACAAGGACTACAGTTTATCTGTGACGCAGCCTTGGATGCTACCCCCCTATTAGGGCATGCATCTATGTCAGCGGTAATCCTCAGACGTGTGCTGTGGTTAAAATGCTGGTCAGCGGACCTAGGTTCCAAAAAGACCTTGACGAATCTCCCCTTTCAGGGGAATCGCCTATTTGGGGCCACCCTAGATGAGATCATTAAGGATGCCACTGGGGGCAAAAGCACTCTTTTGCCACAGGCTGCTAAAGCTAAAGGACCTCGTAACAAGCGGGGACCTTTCTTTACCGCCCATAAAGGGTTCGTTCGCTCAGCTGGAGCAAGCGGGAAGGGCAAGACTCCTCCAGGAGGGTTCGAGAAGGGCTGGTCGGACAGACAAAAGACCGACTCAGCCAAACCTGAAGCAAAGGATTACACAGCCTGAAGGTGCGCCCCCACCCGGCTTGAGGGTGGGGGGACGTCTTCACCTGTATTCAGGGCATTAGATCGAGCATCGACCACTGCTACCGGTGCGATTCTTCCCTTCCAACATCTAAGTACTACAGAGAGCGGTAGTTACCGTTCCCTGAACAGATCATTTTCTTTACCTTTTCCAAAGATTAGCCTCAGTTCCCCACAAGAATCGGATCCGGTTGAACAGACAGACCAAGGAACCTCTAGCCGGGTGACTTCGGTCCCTGTGGTTCAACCAGGAGAAATCACCACTCCTGATAGGAATCAGGTGTCTGATAAATGTGTGGGAACAGAGAACGATCAGACTTTGTCGGATGGCCGGGGCCAGATAGCTCTAGGGCAGCCTGGTTCGGATCCAGTCAGCGCCAGTTGTCCTGGAAATTCTAGGATGGCCTCTTCAAGCCGGTCTGGCCGACTTGGACATGCTAGTAGCGGACGTTCCTTGGGAACTTCTTCTCAGAGAGTGTCTGCGGTCTCAAGGACCGATCTTCCATCGTGCTTTACAGTCGCTGGTTTTAATGGCCTGGCCTTTGAGACCCAGGTACTTAAGGACAGAGGTTTGTCAGCTTCAGTTATTCCTACTCTAATTAAGGCAAGGAAAGCGACTTCCAGCAAGGTCTATTATCGCACATGGAAGACTTGCGTGGTGCGAATCGTTAGGAATTCCTCCACGTACCTATTCGGTGACCCGAATATTGGCCTTTCTGCAAAAGGGGGTTGAGCAGAAACTAGCCTTGAGCACCATCAAGGGTCAGGTTTCAGCATTAGCAATCTTCTTTCAGAAGCCTTTGGCTACAAAATCCTTGGTGCGGAATTTCATCCAGGGGGTGCGGCACCTGGCTCCACCAGTCCGCGCGCCCTTACCGCCTTGGGATCTTAATTTGGTTTTGTCGGTTCTACAGAAACCTCCCTTTGAAAACATCAGGGAGAATCCCTTGCTGAATTTATCCCAGAAGGTAGCCTTCTTAGTGGCTATCACTTCTGCACGCAGGGTGTCAGAACTGGCTGCATTGTCATGCCAGTCCCCATACTTAGTGATTCATAGGGATAAGGTAGTTCTTCATCCTAAGCCATCCTTTCTTCCAAAGGTGGTTTCAGACTTTCATCTGAATGAAGATATTGTACTACCTTCCTTGTGTCCTCAGCCCAATCATCATCGGGAACATGCGTTGCATTCCTTGGATGTGTTTCGGGCAATCAGGGTATACCTGAAAGCTACGGAATCGTTCCGTAAGACGGATTCACTTTTTGTGATCACGGATGGCCCCAGAAAGGGGTTGCCTGCATCTGCCGCGACTATCTCCAAATGGATTAGACAGACGGTGGTACAGGCTTATTCTATTAAGGGTCAGAGTCCTCCGTTCCCTGTTAGGGCGCACTCCACTCGAGCGCTCAGTACTTCCTGGGCCTTCCGCCATCAGGCGTCAGTGGTCCAGGAATGTAAGGCGGCCACCTGGTCGTCGGTACATACCTTTACAAAATTTTATAAGATTGATGTGATGGCATCGGCGGATGCCTCATTTGGCCGCAAGATTTTGCAGGCCGCAATTTGAGGAGACCGGTGGTCTACCTCGAGGGTTTTTTTCTGTTGGAATTTTCTGTTGAGTCTCATCTTTGATTGATGAGCATTGAAGACTTCTAGTTGGCACCGGTTGGGCCTTCTAGATTGGATTTAATTTCCATTTTCCCACCCCTCATTTGTGGTACTGCTTTGGGACGTCCCGAGTGTGTTGAATCAACGAGGACTACGTCTGTCAATGAGCGACAGAGAAAAATGGATTTTTGTAAGATCTTACCGTAAAATCCTTTTCTCTTAAGCTCATTGACAGACGTAGTACCCGCCCCTCTGTTTTTGGGTTGGGTTAAATTCTCTAAACACTGCTTTGTGACATAACTGATTTGCTGTAGCAGAGAGAGAGAGGATATACCCTCTGGGACTGCCCCTAAGGTGTGGCCAGAGTGTTTTCTTTCCTGTCTAGTCCTACTCCTGTAGAGGGCAGCATAACCCGAGTGTGTTGAATCAACGAGGACTACGTCTGTCAATGAGCTTAAGATAAAAGGATTTTACGGTAAGATCTTACAAAAATCCATTTATATGTGTGTGTGTGTATATATATATATATATACCAATATACACACACATATATATATAAAATTATATTATTGATTCGATTATAATTCATGCGTTGAACTGCAGAGATCTACAGCTGAGGTGGGAGACTCTGTCCATAGGACAACAATCAGTCGTATACTGCACAAATCTGGCCTTTATGGAAGAGTGGTAAGAGGAAAGCCATTTCTTAAAGATATCCATAAAAAGTGTAATTTAAAGTTTGCCACAAGCCACCTGGGAGACACACCAAACATGTGGAAGAAGGTGCTCTGGTCAGATGAAACCAAAATCAAACTTTTTGGCAACAATGCAAAACTTTGGCGTAAAAACAACACAGCTCATCACCCTGAACACACCATCCCCACTGTCAAACATGGTGGTTGCAGCATCATGGTTTGGGCCTGCTTTTCTTCAGCAGGGACAGGGAAGATGGTTAAAATGAATGGGAAGATGGATGGAGCCAAATACAGGACCATTATGGAAGAAAACCTGATGGAGTCTGCAAAAGACCTGAGACTGGGACGTAGATTTGTCTTCCAACAAGACAATGATCCAAAACATAAAGCAAAATCTACAATGGAATGGTTCACAAATAAACATATCCAGGTGTTAGAATGGCCAAGTCAAAGTCCAGACCTGAATCCAATCGAGAATCTGTGGAAAGAACTGAAAACTGCTGTTCACAAACGCTCTCCATCCAACCTCACTGAGCTTGAGCTGTTTTGCAAGGAGGAATGGGCAAAAATTTCAGTCTCTCTATGTGCAAAACTGATAGACATACCCCAAGCGACTTACAGCTGTAATCGCAGAAAAAGGTGGCACTACAAAGTATTAACTTAAGGGGGCTGAATAATTTTTCACGCCCAATTTTTCAGTTTTCTATTTGTTAAAAAAGTTTGAAATATCCAATAAATTTCGTTCCACTTCATGATGGTGTCCAACTTATTGATTCTTCACAAAAAATTACAGTTTTATATCTTTGTTTGAAGCCTGAAATGTGGCAAAAGGTCGCAAAGTTCAAGGGGGCCGAATACTTTCTAGTAGTAAGTAGTAAAAAATAAGCTGCGCTGTATGTTGAACCATCAACTGAAATAGTCCATAGAAAAGTCCAATGCCAAATTAAAGTTGTGAAAACTTGTGCAGGTACCCCTTACCAAATAGTTGATATAGAAAAGCCAAGTGATGAATATTCAATTATCCTCACAGACGGGACACACTATTCACCCAATGACATTGGGGCTTCTCAGCAGAGGGCATTAAAGTAAAAGAAAATGGACACCATAGTGTAAATCCAACTTAAAAGAAGTTAAACACCAAAAATTGATATTCAGGCCCTGTTCAGGTACCTCTTACCAGAAATAAGTTGATGTAAGGCCAAACAGTATAAAGAGACTCCAGGTATGCCTCAGATAATGAGGATCGAGGGACCTTAATGATGTCAGTATGGAACTCCAGCAACGTGTAGATTGAGTGATGAAAAATAAAACAAGGCAAACGCCATAGCGTAAAACCAAAAAAACAGGACAGAAAACACCCAAGTGATGTGCACACAACAGGTCTCGTGAGGGGAGAGTCAGTGCATATGGGGGACCAATCACCAAATAAACTCCATAGGTACCCCTCACCAAACACTGAATGGATTGGGAGCAAACAAAGGAGTATGTGGGGTGTCAAACCAATGAAGATGGCTGCTTACCAGATGGATAGGAAACAGAAAAAAGAGGGACACCAAACATGCAGACCAAATGACCAGTGGTGTGTATGGGTACTCTTACCAGCTTCAATGGTTAAACAGGCAGGGATGTGAAACTCAGCTCAGGTTCCCAGGAGAAAAACGACCAGCTCAACAGATGATTGAATGGGTAAGGGGATCCAGTAATTGACACTCAAAACGGGACTTCTCCAAGGGGCTCAGGGCTCATGAGGTAGATGAGAGGGCAGCCGGAGAACACAGAGGAGAGAGCCATAGTGTAAAACCCCAATAACATTTATTGTAGAAAGAGAATAAAACTTACAAGCATCGGAAGAAATAAGGCATGTACAGGGAGATGTGCGAGCCGCCGGCCGGACTGCTCCGCTCGCCCGTCCTTCAAAGGTGGATCACATGGGGATGACGGCAGCACGCCGCGTCCTGACGCGTTTCATCAAAGATGATATTATCAAAGGTACGGGCGGCGTGCTGACGCCACCTTTATATAACAAAAACAATCGATGACCGGAAGTTCACCCAGCGCCATCTTTAGTATGGTAACCCGGAACCGGAACATCTTACATGACCCGGAAGGGGAACTAAGGAGGGACAATAACAATTTGCCATTGGTGAATCCCGATGAATGGGATTAACCCTAAATTGACTCCGTCTAATGCCGTATATGAATCCATATCATACATCAGACCTGGGGGCCAAATAGACCAAGTTCAAAACCCCATTGTCCGAAGAGCAAAAGCAAATATCAATAAATAAAATATAATATATAACGCTAAAAAGTGCAAAATTGAAAATTAAAAATGGGATATATGACCCAATGATTGTGAGAACTTCCAGTGATGGATTCTATTGTGTAGTTCCCACAACATCAAAAATTACTTAAAAATGGCTCAGAATTGTGGGTAAAGGCCATAAACACTACAGATAATATATATTACATAGCATAGTAATGGCAGTAATATATAAATTAAAATAAGTACATACATAAATTGAAAAATACATACATAAAATAAAACAAAAAGTATCACCAAAGCCAATACGATTTGGAAAACAGCAAAACACCAATGACTAAATGAAGCCTCAACCATCCTATAAAAGAGGTGAGGCGACAATGATGAGCAATTAGTCATATCAAGGGGGGGGAGGGGGAGACAAAAAAGGGGGGAAACCAAAATAAAAATGTGTGTGTATATATATATATATATATATATATATATACAAAAAATTAGGAGTTATCAATAAAGGCGTTCACCTCCGTGTCGACATTTAATCCAAAGGGTGTATAGGATTTAATCTTGTGATATGTATGCGTTCCTCAGACATGTGATCGAGGGCGAATACAAATGCGCAAAATGTAAGCACGTTGCTTCCCTGGAAGCCCAGGTCCTGAATCTAGGGAAGCAGCTGGCAACACTGAGACGAATGTCCATACCAGAGGAGAGCCAGGATCGTACCAGTCAGGTGCAGGCAGGGGTCTGCACAGAGGTGGGCGGAGTATTGGAGGTGCAGGCATCAGAGCAGAGTAGAGGGTTGACAGGAGGGGTAGAAGGGGACAAGGCAAGGAGGCTGATCCTGGGCTGGAGCACCTCAATAGATACGCCCCGTTGTGTGATGTTGGGGAAACCAGTCAGGGACCAGCATTGCTGGAGCAGAGTGACGCCCCTAGCTGCCAGGGGAAGAACTCCTCCAGTGAGGCCGGGAGAAAGGGAAAGGAAAGACAGGTGCTGGTGGTAGGGGACTCAATTATTAGGACAGACAGTGTAATCTGTGACAAAGACCGTGTGCGCCGAACAGTCTGTTGTTTGCCGGGCGCTCGGGTTCGGCACATCGCGGATTGGGTGAACAGATTATTGGGTGGGGAAGACCCAGCTGTCATGGTACACGTGGGTACCAATGACATAGGCAGAGGAAGATGGAGAGTCCTAAACGATTTCAGGGACTTGAGGAGTAGAACCTCCAAGGTAGTATTTTCTGAAATACTACCTGTACCTCGAGCCACACCAGAGAGGCAGCGGGAGATTAGGGAAGTTAACGAGTGGCTGAGGAGCTGGTGTAGTAAGGAGGGTTTCGGGTTCCTGGAGAACTGGGCTGACTTCTCAGTCGGCCACCGGCTCTTTGGTAGGGACGGATTGCACCTAAATGGGGAGGGTGCAGCCGTACTGGGTGAGAGGATGGCCACAAAGTTAGAGGGGCTTTTAAACTAGGGAATGGGGGGGGTACAGATGTAGAATTAGCCAGGGGAAAGCAAGATTCAGAGGGCAGAAACGGGGGCATTAGCGGTAGGGTGTTCGGAGCTTCTAAACCCAGGGTGGGTATGGGGAAAAATCAAGAGAGCAGCCTAATAAAAACAAATGAGGATATATGTAACCGATCAAAATTAAGAGGTTTGTATACCAATGCCAGAAGCCTGGCCAACAAGATGGGAAAGCTGGAGCTGCTGATGTTTGAGGAGGACTTAGATTTTGTGGGGATAACTGAGACTTGGTTTGACAGCTCCCATGACTGGATGGCGACCATTCAGGGGTATTCCCTTTATCGCAGGGATAGAGAAGGTAAAAAAGCGGGAGGGGTATGTCTGTATATTAAGAACAGTATACAGGTAAATATGAGGGATGATATTAATAATGGAGCTAAGGACGAGGCGGAATCCCTATGGGTAGAGCTTCAAAGGGAAGGCATGGTGGGGAAGGTAATATTGGGCGTATGCTATAGGCCCCCCAACCAGAGGGAGAAGGGTGAGGAGGACCTCATGTTACAGATAGGATTGGCAGCAAGGATGGGAAATGTCATTATAATGGGGGACTTTAATTATCCAGATATAGACTGGGCAGAAGGAACTGCGTACTCAGCCAAGGCTAGGCAGTTCCTAAATGTTTTGCAGGACAATTTCATGGGTCAGATGGTGAATGCACCAACAAGAAACAATGCGGTACTTGACCTACTGATTACCAACAATACAGACCTGCTCAAGGATATAGAAACACGGGACAACTTAGGAAACAGTGACCATAGGTCAATTGGTTTCAGTATTAATTACAGTAATAGGAAGCAAAAGGGTAATATAAGGACACTGAATTTCAAAAGAGCCAATTTCCCTAAACTGCACTCGCTGCTAGAAAATATCAAATGGGATAGAACCCTGGGAACAAAGAACACAGAGGAAAATGGGAGTGCTTCAAGAGCATACTTAACAAGGGGATTGGCCAGTGCATTCCAAAGGGAAATAAATTTAAAAGAGCAAAACTAAACCCTGGGGTACAAGACTGAGGGGTCATTGGCAGCATTTAAGCATTACAAAGAGTGTAATAAGAAATGTAAAGATTAAATCAGGGCAGCTAAAATAGAACACGAGAGACATATAGCGGAGGAGAGTAAAAAGAACCCCAAGAAGTTCTTTAAGTATATAAACAGTAAGAAAGCGAGGCCAGAACACATTGGCCCCATAAAAGATGACAAAGGAAATATGGCCACTGAGGACAGAGAAAAGGCGGAAGTGTTAAATAATTTCTTCTCTTCAGTCTTCACAAAAGAAAGTGCCGCCATGGCTAACAGAAGATAGACTTAGAGCTAAGCTAGAGAAACTTAACATAAATAAATCCCCGGGACCGGATGGCTTGCACCCGAGGGTTCTTAATGAGCTCAGCCAGGTGATTGCCAGACCATTATTCTTGATCTTTAAGGATAGTTTACAGATGGGTATGGTGCCAGCTGATTGGAAAAAAGCCAACGTGGTACCAATATTTAAAAAGGGGCCGAGATGTATCCCGGGTAACTATAGGCCGGTCAGCCTAACATCAGTAGTCTGTAAAATTTTGGAGGGGATGTTAAGGGACCACATACAAGACTTTAGTAATGAAAATGGTATTATAAGTAGTAATCAGCATGGATTCATGAAAAATCGTTCTTGCCAAACCAATCTATTAACCTTCTACGATGAAGTGAGCTGCCACCTAGATAAGGGAAAGCCTGTGGATGTGGTGTATCTGGACTTTGCAAAGGCCTTTGACACCGTTCCCCACAAACGCTTACTGTGCAAACTAAGGAAGGTAGGTATGGACCATAAGGTGAGTACCTGGATAGAGAACTGGCTCCAGGGGAGAGTCCAGAGGGTGGTGATTAATGGGGAGTACTCGGATTGGGCGGGTGTGGAAAGTGTGGTCCCCCAGGGTTCTGTCCTGGGACCAATCCTGTTTAATTTATTCATAAATGATCTAGAGGAGGGGATATCTAGTACAATCTCAGTAATTGCAGATGATACTAAACTAGGCTTGCCAATATCTTCTATGCAGGATGTGGAAACCTTGCAAGCGGACCTGAACAAAATAACGGGGTGGGCAACTACATGGCAGATGAGGTTTAATGTTGAAAAATGTAAAGTAATGCACCTGGGGGCCAGAAACCAGAAAGCAAGCTACTCACTAGGGGGGGAACCTCTGGGTGAGTCTAGGATGGAAAAGGACTTGGGGGTACTGGTAGACAACAGGCTTGGCAGTGGCATGCAATGCCAAGCCGCTGCAAGCAAAGCCAACAGAATAGTGGGATGTATAAAAAAGTGGATTCCCTCCAGAAATAAAGAGATTATTCTCCCTCTCTACAAGACTCTGGTCCGGCCACATCTGGAGTATGCTGTCCAGTTCTGGGCACCGGTCCTCAGGAAGGATGTGCTGGAACTGGAGAAAGTCCAGAGAAGGGCAACAAAAATGATTAGGGGAATGGAGGACATCAGCTATGAGGATAGGCTACAAGCACTGAACCTATTCTCTCTGGAGAAGAGACGATTGAGGGGGGATATGATATCAATGTACAAATACTGTACTGGCGACCCTAGCATAAGGAACAAACTATTTAGAGAAAGGAGATACAATAAGACACGTGGCCACTCCCTAAAACTAGAGGAAAGGCGGTTTAACCTTAAAGTGCGTAAGGGGTTCTTCACTGTAAGAGCGGTAAGGATGTGGAATTCTCTTCCACAAGCAGTCGTATCAGCAGGGAGCATTGATAGTTTCAAAAAACTAGTAGATGGGCACCTTAGAGACCACAACATACAGGGGTATACAATGTACGGTTAAAAGCAAACACACACACACATCATAGGTTGAACTGGATGGACTGATGTCTTTTTTTTCAACCTCACTAACTATGTAACTATGCTGGTTAATGTCTACTGAAATGTAAGTTTTACTATGTTTTTTAATACATTTTATGGAAAATACTACACTATGAAGTCCCCCTTCTATCCATGGTTTGAGTTCAAACCCCACCAGGATCTGCCCTATACTCATTGGAGGACCGATACCGGTTACAGAGTTAAAGAGATAAGGAGAGAACAAATAGTGATCCCTCTGACCAGAACCCTGAATGTGGAGGAAATACCTGCAGCAGAGATCACTGTGATATTGATTACAAACGCTCTTTATGAGTGCTTTGGAGGTGAGCAGCCATTACACTTATTTATGGATAAATGCTCACACCCTGGTGATATACTCCCCTCCACTGCTGGCAACTTGTGAAAACACCATCACTTACCTCCACTTTATCTCACTTTGAGAGCACATGAACTCATTGATTTATATGCACAAGGACATTTTTTTGTTATCCATTTATGTATCCCCCCCCCCCCCCTCATATGGATTGAACCAGCAGCGGTTACCACATATGGTTATATTTGATATATTTATCGCAATTTAGCACAGTGCACTTTTAGACTCACTGTCACCCTTTAACTGCTACTTCCACGTCTCAGCATCTCTTGTGATGTTTATTTTGTGATGCATTATTTTATTTATTTGATCATTTCAGCACAGTGCACTCTTAGGTCCACTGTCACCCGTTAACTGCTACATCTACGTCACAGCTTGTCATGAGATGTTTTCTTTGTGATGGTATATTTCTTTGTTTGATGAATTCATTTATTTGATTATCTCAGCACAGTGCACTTTAAGCCTCACTTTTATCTTTCAACTACTATCCCCACTTTTTTCATCATTTGTTTATGATGTTATTCTCCATGTGTGGGTGAATGTTTGACATCCATTGTGTGATCTTACTATTTTTGTATGTATGTGGTGACAAAACAGAAATTTGGCTGCCAGTCAGATTTATATCGCACTATATCCACTCTATCTACTCTCCATATTACTACAGCTATATTGGTCAGGGATTGAGGATCCGCTGTGATAGTGGGGGGATCGTGTTTTGGTGGTTCTTAAAGGGACACTGCTCTAATCCTAAATCAGTGTAACATGGAGTCCCAGGATAAAATTTCACCTGCAGACCACCTGGGAGGGACTGTAGAACCTTCTGGGTCACAGTCCCAGCCTGAAATCACAGCCTTTTTGCAAAATCTGACATCTAAGATGGATTTTGTCATTTTAAGTGTTGCAACAGCCCTCTGCCCTTGTCTTCATCGGCGGAGTCCTCAGACTCTGTGGCAGATATGGCTGAAGGGCTGGTGTCTTCGCATTCTGACAGTGAAGAGGACCTGTCCTCATCAGCCGCCACGCGGGAACGCGCATTGGTGGAAGCCCTTATAGTTTCAGTGCAGGAAACTTTAAAATTGGCTGATGATTCCACAGCGCCGGGTACGCAGGTGTCTTTTGGCTCCTGCAAATCCCATAAATCGGGTAAAGTGTTCCCTTGACCCGAATTGTTTCACAATATTGTGGATGAACAATGGCAATGCACTAAGCATATGCTGGTGGCGCCTAAGCGATCTGCATGCCATTACCCCTTTGCGGAGGCAGTGTCCACTAGGTGGACTGTACTGCCAAAGGTGGATCACCCGGTTTCCAGGTTAAAGGTTGTACTCTGGTACCAGTGGAAGAGTCACTAACTTTTAACATATTCCACTATGGCACTACAGATGTAAAATCATTAAAAAAACGTTAAAAAAGCCGCGTGTGAGATCTTTGAAGACGTCCAGTGTGCTGACGAAAAGCGTTATGTGGAACGCATGTAGTGACGTCACATGGGGAGAGTGGAAAGTAAACCAGAAGCATACTGCTACACCGCCGTCCACACTATCCCCGACTCGTGATAGTCATACACACGGCTTTTTCCGTGTTTTTTTTTTTAACTATTTTACATCTGTACTGCCATTGTGGAATATTTTTTACCCATGGATGGGAAATAAAACTTTACACCTACTACACTATCCGGAGCATTTTTTTTCCTTCTTTCTCTGTGCCCAAGTTGGAAACGAGGAGAGGTGGGGAGTTTGCAGTCCCTGGTTGGAGTCACTACACTGGATGAAAAGCCACTGATCCTGGTGGGGGTGACCACACAGGCGCTGCATGGTCTTGTTGCTATATAGCAGTCAGGACCAACAACATTTGGCGAGTGGCCCATTCATAACCACCTTTGAATTATATCTGTCAGTGAAATATAGCCTATACAAGGCTGATGGGGAAGATCGCTTTTTAGCACCTGCACTTCAATCTGCACAGAACTGTCCTTTTTTCACTTTGCACAAGATTTTCTATCAAGCTTGTTTCTTTGGACTATTTATTGCTCGTTATATCATTCATTTTTGTATATCCAGTATATTTATCTATTTATATTTAAATCTAATTTCAGTGATACGAAGCACTTTCACCACGGTTCATTTATGCACATTTGCACTTTATATATATTTATGTAACTTATCATGCTGCAATTTGTCTATCCAGTATAAAATTATTTATATATATTCAAATTAATTTTTATAGACTCTGAGCACCTTTTTATCATGTTTCATTTATGCACAATAGCACTTTATATATATTTATGAATTGTATTTTGTTGTATTAAGTATTTTAGGCAAGCACTGAACGTAGCCCCTCTAATGGGAGGCTAACTATATTTTCACTCACTTTATCATTCCTCAGCTGCTGCATTCTTTCACATTTCCACAAAAGGTTACAGTTTTAGGTCACAACTCCATTCCAGTGGCGCGAGGGATATACCTTCTTTTAGGTATATTCACTGACATCAGGCTTTAGTGCTGCAAGTTTGCAAGGCAGCAACTTGGTCTGGGCATACATTCAATAAATTCTACAAAGTAAATGTGTTGGCATCTTCGGATGCTTCCTTTTACTGCAAGGTTTTGCAGGCTGCTGTTTAAATAGAATCTTTTTTGTTTCTCTTTGAGGGTATATGTTTTTTCAAGGTGAGTTCCAGTTGTTTCTGGTTGAGCTCCATGTTACCTGGTTGGCTGAGTTTAGCCTTTGGGAAATATGGCTTCTTTGCGTTGTCTTCCCACCCCTCATGAATATACTGCTTTGGGGCATCCCAATGCTCTCTGAAGAAATGGAGCTGCATCTGTCGATGAACAATAGAGAACTAGATTTTTGTAAGAAATTACCGTAAAATCCCTTTCTCTGAAGTTCTTCTACAGACGCAGCAACTGCCCCTCTACTTCTGAGTGAATGGGCTGAGTGAATGGGGTCTTTTTGTATTCTAAACACTGCTTACAACTAAACTGATTGCTGATAGAGTGTGTGGGGTGTTGCCTGCCGGGACAGCCCTATAGGCGTGGTTAAACTTTTTTCCTGCCTAGTGCCTATTTCTGATTAGAGGAGCATAACCCAATGGTCTCTGAAGAGATGGAGCTGCGTCTTTCGATGAACTTCAGAGAAAAGTATTTTACGGTAAGTTCTTACAAAAATCCAGTTTTCTCTTTAATTCATTAACGGACACAGCTCCAGAATCTTCATGACCATTGGGTTATGCTGCCCCCTACAGGAATTGGACACTAGGCAGGAAAAAAACTTTACTACGCCTATGGGGCAGTCCCAGGGGGTATACTCCAACACTCTGCTGTAGGCATTCAGTTTTTTTCTGCCTATTTAGGAGTAAGGACTTTGTTCCTAGCTGGGATCTCTGGTCCTACCTTTTTCTTTTCCTTTTTAAACATGATTTTTTTCTTTTATTATTTTCTGTTCCTGTGAGAACTTCAACTGCCAGACTGGGTGACGGACTGGATAATCTAGATCCTTACGGTCTCCCCAGTCCGCCCTAGGTCGGCTGGGACATAGCCCCACTGGACGGGGCCTGGCTTACGAGTTACACATCTCGTGAAGGCGCATATGACCTGTGCTTGGCCTGAGTCGCAGCGTGCCTCCTGGCCAACAGAAACCCCATTCGGATGAAGCAGTGATCTGTCCAGAGCGGTACCCACCCGGTCCCATGGTATCATAACTAGTGTCCCCCCTCTCCTCTGGTGGTCTCTTGGGGTGGACGTGGGCCCCTCCCTGGGAAGGTCAGACCCCAGGGTTACCCTTCTTCTCACTAGCGTCCCCCCCCCCACAAGTCGGGGGTCCCTTTGAGGCCACCCCCCATTGGCCTACACCAAGCTCCCCCTTCCCTCCCACTCTGATGAGGCTCATACCTGTCCAGGTGGGAATTTTGGGGTTGTCGAGCAGGCGATGGGGCCGGGGAGGGGGAAGAGGCGCCACAGGCAGCAGAACGCATGATTTGAGGGGGAGTTACCCTGGTAGGGGCCCCTACCAGGATCTCCCCTTGCTGCTGGATGTTTTTTTTGGGGTCCCCTGTGGGCCCCCAGGAACCACATGTGCGCGGCGGGAGCGGGCATTTTGCCGTGAATGGTTGGCTGTGTAGATCGGCTGCCATGTTTTTGAAGTCCGGCGGCCATTTTTTGTGGTTTCCCATTAATAAAAGCAGTGGCCATGTTCTTGTAGCCCCGTGGGCGGTAAATTCGGCGGCGGGAGCCCCTCTTTTGTATCTAGTACTAACTCCAGGATGTCCTTTTTTCCTCAGATTGCTGGTTGGTGTGCAGTATTCTGGTGCCTTACCTGTGCCTGACCAGTGGTGGTGAGTCCGTGTGGGTGCAATTGGGCTCTCCCTCTGCTGGGGCAGCGGCTGGCTGTGCTGGAACCTGTAGTGCCGCTAGTGTGGCGGTGGGGGGTCAAGTTGCAGTGATAATTTTTTTTTCATTGTAAGGTTCCCCTGGTTAACTCATGGAGTCCCTGGAGCACATTTCACCACCTGATCCCCTCTCAGAGGCTGCGGGTCCCTCTGGGTCCCAGCAATCCCTGTCTGCAATGACGGAGGTCCTGTAGTCCATAGTGTCCAAAGTAGATTTGTTCCTGACCAGTCGGGCTAGCAAAAAGCGGCCTCCGCCTTCACCTGCCTCCTCTGTCTCCTCAGATTCTGAGGCCGCCGCGAACGCGAGTCACCCTGTTGGGTCTACGCACTCTGAGTGCTCCGATAGTGGGGATGATTCCTCTTCTGCTACAACCATGCATGAAAAGGGGCTGGTGGATGCACTGTTTGTTTAGGTGTGGGAAACTATAAAAATGGAGGATAAAGCTGTTGCTGCATCGGAGGAGCCGTTATCCTTTGGTACCGTAAAGCCGGCTCTTCCCTGGATGACATCATTAAGGGTCTTACAGGGGGGAAGAGTACTCTACTTCCACAGGCCACAAGGGGCAAAGAGTCTCACCACAGACGTAGTCCTTTTTTCTCAGCTCATAAGCATCCTTTTTGCCCCACAAGATCTCAGGACAAAGGATCGAAGCCCTTACGGACTTCTGCCGGTGGTTCCAAGAGGACCTGGTCTAGTAAGCCGAGAGTGGGTCCTTCCAGACCTGCAGACAAGCTTTCTTCTGCCTGAAGGGGCACCCTCACCCGTGTCTGGGGTGGAGGGATGTCTTCACTTTTTTCCAGGATCCATGGACCTCCCTGATTCAAGACAAATGGGTCCACAAGTTGATTCGGTCCCGCTACAAGATCGAGTTTACGGCTTTTCCTCCAGAAAGGTTCTTTCCCTCCAACCTACGCCTGTCCCCAGGGGTCTCTTCAGGGGGTACAAGACTTGTTACTTCAAGGGGTGATTGTACCGGTTCTGACTTTGGAAGGTTTTCAAGGATTTTATGCCAATATATGCAAATCACCAGCGTTTCTTCCACTTTGCCGTAGGAGAAGCGCATTATCAATTTGTGGCATTACCCCTTCATTTCGCTTTGGCCCTAGTGTTAGTATTGCTGCATCAGCGGGGGATTGCGGTACTGGGGTACCTGGATGGCCGCCTTCTGCAAGCAGAATCTGCGGCTGCTCTGTTGGACAACATGGAAATCACTTTGCAAACTCTGCAGGAGTTCAGATGGAATTTGAATCTACAGAAATGTGTTCTGGTTCCGTCCACCAGGTTGGACTATCTTTGTCTGACTCTGGACTCTGCCTCAGCCAAGGTGTTTCTCTTTGGGGACAAGCTCTGAAAGCTGCAGGTGGCTTTTCGGATCTTGTTGTCCAGCAGTCGGTCATCTCTCAGGACTTGTATGCGGGTGCTGGGCCTGATGGTGTCTACCTTCGAGGCGGTTCTGTTTGCACAGTTTCACACAAGACCTCTGCAAAGAGAGATTCTTGCCAAATGGGACAAGAATCCAAAGTCTTTGGACAATCTGATCCTGTTGAGCCGGGGTACGAGAGGACCCCTGATCTAGTGGCTTCGTTCTCCGGTGCTTCGAGAGGGCAAGTCTTGGATGGTGGTCACCACGGATGCCAGTCTATCAGGATGGGGAGGCGTTCTTGGCATGGATTGTGCTCAGGGGATCTGGACTCTGGAGGAGTCCAGACTACAGATCAATATACTGAAACTCTGGGTGATCAGTCTTTGCCTGGCTTATTGGACAGATCACCTTCAGGGGTGTCCGGTGAGGTTTCAATCGGACAATGCCACGTCCGTGGCTTATGCCAAATACCAAGAGGGCACAAGAAGCGTCCTGGCGGCTTGGGAAGTAGCTGGCATTCTAAGGTGGGCAGAACTCTTCGTTCCAGCCCTCTCTGCGGTACACATTCCAGGGGGGTAAAATTGGCAAGCGGACTATCTGTCTTCAGGCGTTGGACCAGGGAGAATGTTCACTCCATCCGGAGGTGTTTCATAAGCTGTTTCTCCGGTGGGGAATTCCCGAGGTGGACCTCTTGGCCTCTCATCTCAACAGGAAGGTACAGAAGTTTGTGGCTCGGTCTCGGGATCCTCTAGCCCAGTGATCCCCAACCCCCGGGCCGCGGACCGGTCCGTGGATCAAATGGTACCGGTCCGCCCAAAGAAGATTACATTATTTCCATTTTAGAAAAAAAAAACATTTCAGAAAAGGGTGGACCCAGGGCGCAGAGCAGTGCGCCCTGAGCCCACCCATTTATGTGACAATAGCGAATGAATATTCACTATTGTCACACGGATCCTCCTCCTGGCCTATCAGGAAGCGGGTCCGAGACCTGCTTTCTGATTGGCGGAAAGGCGAACCCATGCCATTGTCAAGGAGGAGGAGGGAGGACTCGAGGAGATGCGGGGGGACTGAGGAGAAGCCGCCGCTGCAAATCAGGTAAGTGCACGGTTCACTGTGCATTGATTGGGGGCACGCTGTTCACTGTGCATTGATTGGGGGCACGCTGTTCACTGTGCATTGATTGGGGGCAAGCTGGTGGCACTCTGCATTGATTGCGGGCACACTGTGGCACTCTGCATTGATTGCGGGCACGCTGTGGCACTCTGCATTGATTGCGGGCACGCTGTGGCACTCTGCATTGATTGCGGGCACGCTGTGGCACTCTGCATTGATTGGGGGCACGCTGTGGCACTCTGCATTGATTGGGTGCACGCTGTGGCACTCTGCATTGATGCCCCCCTCAGCGGGCCACGGAAAAATGGTAAAACGTTGACCGGTCCCCGGCGATAAAAAGGACGCACTAGCCGATGCTAAGGACGCACTGGTAGCCCCTTGGGGTCAGTATCGTCTGATTTATGCCTTCCCCCCTCTCAAACTTGTGCAGAGACTCCTGCACAGGATTGAGGCGGAAGGGATTCCGGTCATCCTGGTGGCTCCAGACTGGCCTCGCTGGTCCTGGTACACCGACCTGCTACGACTGGTCGTCGATGCTCCTCGGAGACTTCCTCTCAGGGAAGATCTGCTGTCCCAAGGGCCAATTCCATCCTGCTTTACAGTCGCTGGCTTTAACATATTGGCTGTTGAAAGCCAGGTGATGAAGGATAGGGGTTTGCCTGCATTGGTGATTCCTTCACTGCTAAAGGCTAGGAAATCTACCTCCTAGGAAGATTCACCATCGTACTTGGAAGACGTACATTGCGTGGTGTGAGTCTCTTGAGGTTCATCCTCATTCCTGTTCGGTGGCACGGATCTTGACCTACCTCCGGTGAGGGGTTGAACGGTGTCTGGCCTTGAGTACCATCAAGGGCCAGGTTTTGGCCTTGGCAGACTTCTTCCAAGGACTGTTGGCCACGCATTCTTTGGTTCGCACCTTTATTCAGGGCGTTCGCCACCTGGCTTTCCCAGTGCGGTCTCCGTTGCCTCCATGGGACCCTAATTTGGTGCTGTCGGTTCTCCAGACACCTCCTTTCAAGAGAGCTTCCCAGCTTATGCTGCCCCAGAAGGTAGCCTTTTTGTTGGTTAGTACTTCTGCGCACAGGGTGTCAGAGCTGGCGCCGTTGTCCTGTTGTTCACATTATTTGGTGGTTCACAGAGATAAAGTGGTGCTTCGCCCTTGTTAGTCATTCCTCCCTAAGGTTGTTGCATGAAGACAATTTTACTGCCTTCATTTTGCCCTAAGCCCAAGCATCTTAAGCAAATTTCTTTGCATTCCCTGGATGTGTATACAATAGTGATCAAAATATCCCACTAGCCGTGCAAAAAAATATATGTAAATTTGTGTGTGCATTCAAACACTGTGAAATGAATCAAGAGTAAAATTACCAGCAAAAGTAACTTCCACTGTGAAAAATCATTAAACCATAATCAACAAGTGAAAAATAGCCCGTTTCCACTGTGTGTCACTCCAATGGGTGAAAAATTATATATAATATAAACAGTTCTCATCCACTAGAGCAGTGTTCACAGATCATTAAAGAATAGTGATAATAGGATGACCAGATGAAATCCCGTTGTGTGCTGATTAAAGAGACACCAGAGAGATCCACCACCTCCGTGCTGCACGCCCCCTCAGCCCAGCAACTCACCCCATCTATTTGCCTTCCATTCTCATGGAAAAGGCCATCTGCGCATAGATATTCCACTGTGGCAATCAGGACAAGGGTAACACTGACACTCCTTTGATTAGGCAATCCTCTCTTGCTCATATATGAAAGATAACAAAAAGGGCCCCACTAGTGTAATAACGTTTATACCCTTTATTAAAATCAATTATCATCTAATATTGCACGTACAGTTAACATATCTTGTAAAGCCCATAGTAGCATATAGAAGGGGATTGGGGTGCTCACGTTGGCTCTGGTGTTGTCCGCAATGATATCCTGGACAGCCCGAGAGACACCGCTGTTCACCATCATTCACCCGATCAATCCACTGGTACGTTGTGTGGCCACGCCCCTAATGTTTTGTCACTTCCTGACTTTATCAAAGGGGGATTGTCTTTTCCCACTCCTCATGTTTAACACTGCTTTGGGACATCCCAATGGTCAAGAAGATTCTGGAGCTGTGTCCGTCAATGAACGAAAGAGAAAATTATATTTCCTCACCTCACCTTCCAGGACGGTCAACGCATGAGAGATGATAGGCTCCTCCCTACAGGAAACATAATCCAGATCTTATTTAAAAGGCCCCACCCTTCCCCTTGTCCCTCAGTTTAGATTGTGTTTCTTCCTACAGCGAAACGTTTGTTTTTTTTCTCTGACCTGAAGACATGGAAGTCTGACGGTGCCCCTGTGAGCCTGGTTCAGGAATGCCGGTGAGAGCTGCACTCTACCTACCGCCTCCTCAGGCTTCTCACAGGTCGCCCTCATTTGCACAGGCGGTCGGTCACCAGGTTGCCCCTCTAGGCCTGTCTCCGGCTATCCAGCAAAGTCTCCTCCAGAAAGCAGAAAAGGCTCAAAGAGCCCGCCGGGACGTGCGCCTCAGGCCGCGCTGTGAGACCGGAACCTCCGGCCGAGCATCAGCAGGTGGAGCATGCATAGTGCCACACACACGGAACAAGAAAAGCAAGGTGGAGGAGACGCCGGACCCGCATGGAAGCGGGAGAGCAGACTCCCAGGCCCCCGGAGCCCGGACAGCTGCAAAAGCAATGAGGCCTGCCGCAACCCACCTCATTGGAAGGAGGAGGGAATGTCGGTTCAGGTGGCTGCAGGTAAACCCAGAGGAACCAGGTAAGTGCCGTGTTTCCTTGGCTGTTTGGGACTGATACCAGCATTAAGCCTAATCCTTGGTAAGTTCCCATATGTTTCCTCAGCGCGACCTGTAGCCAAACTTGCTGTGAGCAGGAAGAGTGATCTGATGGTGGTTTCCCCTTCTCTTGCGGAATCCCCAGATGGGGTATTAAACTGGCTGGTAAAGGGGCCTCAGGCTTAATGTAAGAATCCTCCTTCCATGTGTTCAGGAAGATAGCAAAGCAAGCCCTTGGTAAATTCCCATGTGTTCCTTCAGCAGAGCTTGTAGCCGACTTGCTACGAGCAGGAAGAGTGATCTGGTGGTGATTTCCTCTTCTCTTGCGGAATCCCCAGATGGGGTATTAAGCTGGCTGGTAAAGAGGCCTTAGGTTTAATGTAAGATTCCTCCTTCCATGTGTTCAGGAGGATAGTAAAGCAAACCCGGCGGCCGTGGTAAGAAGGGGGAAAGACAACAGTAGTATATACCTCCTTTTACCTGGGGAGCTTAGCAGCAGCGGTGTACAAATGAATAAGCTTTATTGAACATGTATAAAACATCAGTAATCACTCAAGCAGGCATGTGAAATGTGAAATGTCCCCCCAAAACCCCCAAATCAAGTAAACTTTATTCAAATTACAGTGCAAAGATACAACATATGATGAATAGATAGAGCTTACAATATACAACAGTCAAGCAAAATAAGTTGTAGACACCTTAGTATTAAGCATAAAACATACCCAACATACTTTTATGGTTATTGTTTGCATGAGCCTGCCTTTCCATTTAAATACCATCAAATCAGTAGAACATACAGCTACATAGAGGCATGAAAATAAAAAAAACACATGTATAGATTACATAAAGACACACTTTGCAAAAACTATACAAAACATTTAGAGCATGAAAAGTATTCATCCAACAAAATACACTTACTGCAATATGGGTCCTTAGGCATGCCAGCAACCCCCCCCCCCCGTTAGGAAACGCCCAGCAAAGTAATTAATTGGGTCTGTTGGTTCCTAAACCAAAATCACCAGTTCACTAATGAATGAGTGTTTGGCTGGCCATCCATGATCCAATTTTCTGTCCAATTTTCTTGAAATTTACCTTCAAGTATGTAGTACGAAGGCCTGCCTAATTAGATACAAGTGAATGTGTTGTTTAGCTTTGACCTCACATTATGTGGTTTTTGGTAGATCTAACAAAATTTGAACATGTATGGCTAGCCTTATGGGCCATACACACTATAAGATTTTCTGAACACCTTTTCCTTTAGATTTACCAAAACCATATAATATGAGGTCAAACCTAAACACTTTCAATTTGTATGCAATCTGGCAGGCCCTTGTACTACATAGAAAAGGTAAATCTGAAGGAAAAAGTCTTCAGAAAATCTTATAGTGTGTATGGCCCTTTAGGCTGGCCATACATGTTCAATTTTTGTTGTACAATTTTCTGATCGATTTACCACAAACCACATAATGTGAGGTCAAAGCTAGACAACATTTTCACTTGTATCCAATTAGGCAGGCCTTTGTACTACATACTTGAAGGTACATTTCAAGAAAATTGGACAGAAAATTGTAAGAAAATTGGATCATGTATGGCCAGCCTTAGTCTAAATGAAAAAGCCACTTTGTACTCATGCTGAGATTATTGAAAGCACTTCTTATGTGTGTTGACTTTAAGTAGTATTTTTGTTAAAAAAAAAAGGGCAATATAGCCCTTTTGGAGCATGAGCAGCTGAACCCAGAAATCTTTCAGAAACAAAAAAATATATATATAAATTATATTTTGGAGATATATATACATATATATATATATATATATATATATTTATTTATTTGGGGTTGTTGAGTTCTGGGGTTCCACTGCATATGCTCAATCAATTTGCAAATTCTGAGATGTTCAAGCTCAAACACTTTGCTATTTTTCAGAGTGGAATGTGGCTCTATATAGGAAGCAACACTAATATGGCTCCCCACTAAACCAACCAACAAATAAATGAATTTCACACATATACAATGTTTTATTTTTGGGGATAAGCCATGTTAGTGTTGCTTGTCATATATAACAACAGACAGTTGTAGGTAGTTCAGGGATTTGAACACCTAAATACACTGTTGCACGGCAGATGTGCTAACCACTTAGCTATCTGGAGCTCATGAAATTGCTTCAAAGCATGTGTGATTTGCGATTTCTTTAAAAAAAAATAAAATAAATAAATATATATATATATATATATATATATATATATATATATATATATATATATATATTTGAGAAAATATGTGATCAAGCGCCTTGGATATTCTCTTTGGATAAAAGTAAGGACTATGCATATATATATATATATATATATATATATATATATATATATATATATATATATATATTTCACTATAGTCGGTTTATATTTTGTCACACCACTGCCATCTAGTGGTCAGTTTATTTAATCAAGCTCAATTACAAATAGTTGTATTTTGGGTACATAATTGCAACATTTTGCAAAACACAATTTACACAAACATAATTACTTTGTTACATTTATTTCATAATATATGCCACTGATAGTTTCTTAGCCTAATATATGCCACTGATAGTTTCTTAGCCTAACAACTTATATTTAAAATACTCATTTTTCACAGAAATAAATGTTTTAAACACCTATATTTAATTTCCAGCATGCAGTATTATTTTTATAAATTTGTTGATTTTATACAGTTTCACTAAACTAGGTTAATTATTTGGGAATTGTGGTCTCTGCGGTTTTTTTTTTTTGTTATCTTTATACCAAACATACATGCACTGGCACCTTTAAAAATTAATATAGTTTGATTCGATTAGTCCATCAAAAAATTATAATTAATAAAAATTATTTGAGCTTGAATTGGGTTTAAATAGAATATATATATATATATATATATATATATATATATATATATATTGTAAGGGATTAGCTCGGTGGTAGGCGTGGATGACCCCTTTGGGGTTGCGTTTTCACAGAGAGATAGCCGACAAGTGCTTGCAAACAAACAGTGTGGTTTATTAAATGGTGTTTTCTTCACCAGGCTGTATGCAGCAAAACATCCAAAATAAAATAAAACACAAAATAAATCCTTGCCTCTGTGGGCGGCTACCTTCTCACAACTGGAACCTACCTAAGAAGTCTTTCCAACCTACTGTTGGGCCGACACTGCTGATCCTACAGCAGACACTCAAATGTCCATTTGTTTGCTTTTCACACAGCACAAACATTGTCCATTGAACATGTCCCTTTGTTTTCTTTCACACAGCACATGTCCATTTATAACAGGATCCTTTACTCTTCACACTCTTCACATGGAACACTTTGTCTTCTCACCTTTGAGACGTCTTCACTCGTGGTTACCCTCCTTAGCTTCACATCGCTGTAGGGGGTCTTCTCCCATGCTCACCAGCTTGTCGGGAGGCACACATCCGACTGTCCCCCTCTCCCAGCCTACACGGCGACAGGCGGCAGCAGTCCTTCTCCCATGCCCACCAGCTTCGGGAGGTACACGTATGTCTGTCCTCCTCTCCCAGCCTACACGGCGACAGGAGGCAGCACTCAATAGATTTTCTCTGGACAAATTATAGAGGCCTTGATCTCCTCATTCTGAACAGCTGAAGGCCTTTCAACTTCCTGCTGGCTAGCTCTGTAGCCAACACCCTAAATTAATTAATGGACTTTCTAAGTCAGCTGGAAATGTATCTCCTTCCTGTGACTACATTCCCAGATTTAGCTGACTTCCTGTTACATACCCCCCCCTCTTGTTTCAACCCTAGGGTTGGGACACAGATTTCCAGGCACGCATGTGTCAAGCACTGCTGACTCACTGATAAGCCTCCTATTATCCTCAAGCTTCCGGATGAAACTGTTTTGTCATCTTCATTGACGGATTTCTCATAAATGCCACACAGTTTGTCTCTCATCTCATATACACATTCTTCAACTGCATTTTTGGCATCATTTTGCTCCTTCTCGTTTCTGTCATCTTCATTGACAGCTTTCTCATAAATGTCAGACAGCTTGTCCCTCATAACCGTCTGTCCAATCCACCATGGAGGACCGTGATCCATAGGCAACTCAATTGGGCTAGTCTTAATGTCTTCAACATTCTTAAGACGCCTCTCTCTGCAATCCATAAATGTTTTCCACAAAACTTTGAGAACCTTTGCTTCACTAAGCTTTGTTCCAAGTAGGGACTCTTGACATCCCTCTGTGACTTGAGTTGCCTCTCCATACAGCTGTACACAATCATTGACTTTTTGTTGTAAAAGGGAATGATCTTCCTTCTTGAGCTTTGCTTGCTCTAAGATGCTGTGCAGAGGATTTTCCAATTGAGACAACAGGCTGTCACACATTTCTTCAAAGTGACCCCTGTTCCTTTTCCCAGAGATATCAATATCATTCAAACATTTCATATTCATAGGCAGATCTGAAGCATTTGCACTCATCAACTTCTTAAACTTTTCGCCCTCCTGAGCGAGTCGCAGTAAAGGCCTACTACTTGATTTGATATTCAGTTTATATTTCTTGCCAAACTCTTCACAGAAGTAGCCAACCAGAACATCATCAACTTTCCTTCCACCAACATAGGGGTCAAAGGCAACAACACAGTTGAACCCAGCGATCTGGGTGGTATCCATTATAGACCTCCTCTCTGCATCAGTGAAGAAGCATGGAACTGCAACACATTCTTTTACAGGTTTCTTCAATGCACTTTCTGCTGAACTATTTGACCGCTCAAGGTCACCTAGTTCTTTTTCTCTATCTGAATTCCACATGGAATGCATCTCAAGATCACGATCAAACTTCTGCCACCCGTCTTTCACCAGTTCCATTTTGGAAACACTCCCTGAAAGGCACTTATTCATTTGCTTCACGTTTTCACCAACAGCCTTAGTTTTCTCCACTAGGTTTTCAGCCTGAACTGAGAAATCACCACATTTCTTACTCAGCTCCTTTGTTTGCTGAAGTTCTAATGATACATTTTCCAATGCTTGAAGTTTTTGAGGGAACGGTTTATTCCAAAGGGGTGATTCAAGCCACATGTCGTCACATTTCTGAGGCTCACTCAGGACAGACCCCAAAACACTGATCCTTTTAAAAACTGCATCAGGCACACTATCCCCTCTTTGGGACAGATCCTCTGTTGCCTGGAATTCCTCTTCCAGTTCCTGCAACGGAATCTTCATCTCTTCTACTTGCTGTTCTAAGGCTCGCTTAGACTTTTCTAGCTCCTGAACGCTTTTCACAACATCATCCTTGGAGCTGACCAATTCTTCCATTTCTGTACGCAGCTGTTTAACACTTTCTAGTTCACCCTTACACTCTAGAGCTTCCTCCAAAGAGCGAGCCAAGAACAGGGCTTTGCTCTCGTTATCACGCACCTCCGTTTCTGCACGTGCGCGTTCTTCTGCATATTTTGCAGACACAGTCTTCTCTTCACCAAGCATCTGATCAAACTTCTTTTTCACATCTTCAACACACTGTAATGAACCAACGCTTTCTTCCATGCGTTTTTTCATATCCGCTATCTGAGCTTGCAATGTTGCGACTTGCTCTGATAGGTTTTTCTTTGCTTCCGCCTCCTCTTTTAATTGTTCCAGGAAGCCATTTTTCTCATCTTCCATTTGTTTGAGCTTTGTGCTAAAACTCAGCCTTTGACACCTCTCTTCCTGTAAGAGTTCCTGCGTGTCTTGCAGCTGCGATTCCAAGATAGAAAAATCTTCCGCAATTTCTCTAGATTTGCGGTCTGCTTGAGAAAGCCGATTTGTGACACTGTCCAACTCAACCTGCAATCGGTTTGCCTTCTCTGACAGCTTAGCACACAATCGGTCACCTTCTGACACCTTGACTTGCGATTCCAGAAGCTGTGCCTCTACTTTTTCCCTCTTATGTTCACAATCTCCTTTTCCCTGCATAAGAGCTTTCACCTCATTGGCTAGCTTCTGGGAATGAGACCGTAATTCTGCCACACAGGCTTCTTTCTCCTTTAACTGCTGCTGGAAACGTTGGGCTTCACCTTTCCAACTTTCACAGTCTGCACGTAATTCATCTACCACATTGCTCAAAGTGGTGAGCTCATACACAGTACTCAGTAATTTAGCCTCTCTTTCACTTTTCTCGTTGTCGCTGAGAGACAATGTCGTTTTCAGAGCAACATTCTGTTCCTGCGACTCCTGCAGGTCTATTTTTGTAACTTCCAAACACTGAAGACTTTTTTCCAGCTGATTACGCAACTCCAACATATCAACCATACTTTGCTTCTGCAAAGTCTGAATTTCACTTTCCTTTTCCATGAGGATGGTATCTTTCTCCATTATAGTCTCTCTGCGTTTTTGCAACTCGACCAAAAGAAGAGCAGTGGATTCTTCCCACTGTGACACATGAGACTTGAGTAGTTCATTCATTTCCTGCAAGTTTCTATGCTCCATTTTAAGCAATTCCAAGGCTTGTTCCTTTTCTTCCATTTTCTGTTGCAAGGCATCCAACTCAGCCCTGCACACATACTCTGTTTCCTCCAAACCGATGGCCTCCATTGGCTGCTGGCGTCTCTGTTTCCAGCCTGCCATGCTCTCTTGATGAGCCTTTTGTTGAGCTGCAAAGCTCCGTTGTTTCAGCATCTCCCCCATTTTGGGTTTACTTTTCATCTGAGCACACTGCGTCTCCATAGCAGTTTCATCAGTTTTGCTAGGGACAACAACCTTCCTCTTTAGTAGACTCTCTTTAGGCATGGATGGGGCTGGTTCAGACGGTAACATCCCCTCCATCCATAGAATCCGGTCTCTCATTTCATCTATCTTTGCATTTTTCAGGCGTTTGGATCGCCCCATCTTCAATAACTCCACAAACAAATTTTTCACAGTCCAGCAAACAATTTTCAGACCACTGTCTCTTTAACACATGTAGTTTTTCTCTCTCTTGCAAGATCTCTTTTCCTGCGCACACAGTTTGTGCAGTCACTTGCACCAGACACAACAAAGTTCATCAAATAATTTTGAGACCGCTGTCTCTTTAAAACACTTTTTTTTTTTTTTTTTTTTTTCTGTCAGGATCTTCTCTCCTGCACACATAGATTGTGCAATCTCATGCACCAGACAAAGTTCATCAAACATTTGCACTTCCTTGCAGGGATCTCTGCTTATGCCCACTGCATACCTCCACCATATGTAAGGGATTAGCTCGGTGGTAGGCGTGGATGACCCCTTTGGGGTTGCGTTTTCACAGAGAGATAGCCGACAAGTGCTTGCAAACAAACAGTGTGGTTTATTAAATGGTGTTTTCTTCACCAGGCTGTATGCAGCAAAACATCCAAAATAAAATAAAACACAAAATAAATCCTTGCCTCTGTGGGCGGCTACCTTCTCACAACTGGAACCTACCTAAGAAGTCTTTCCAACCTACTGTTGGGCCGACACTGCTGATCCTACAGCAGACACTCAAATGTCCATTTGTTTGCTTTTCACACAGCACAAACATTGTCCATTGAACATGTCCCTTTGTTTTCTTTCACACAGCACATGTCCATTTATAACAGGATCCTTTACTCTTCACACTCTTCACATGGAACACTTTGTCTTCTCACCTTTGAGACGTCTTCACTCGTGGTTACCCTCCTTAGCTTCACATCGCTGTAGGGGGTCTTCTCCCATGCTCACCAGCTTGTCGGGAGGCACACATCCGACTGTCCCCCTCTCCCAGCCTACACGGCGACAGGCGGCAGCAGTCCTTCTCCCATGCCCACCAGCTTCGGGAGGTACACGTATGTCTGTCCTCCTCTCCCAGCCTACACGGCGACAGGAGGCAGCACTCAATAGATTTTCTCTGGACAAATTATAGAGGCCTTGATCTCCTCATTCTGAACAGCTGAAGGCCTTTCAACTTCCTGCTGGCTAGCTCTGTAGCCAACACCCTAAATTAATTAATGGACTTTCTAAGTCAGCTGGAAATGTATCTCCTTCCTGTGACTACATTCCCAGATTTAGCTGACTTCCTGTTACAATATATAATACTGTATATATAATTCTTTTTTTTTTTTTTTTTTTAAAGCACAAGTCACACATGCTTTGAAAAAATTACATTAGCACCAGGTAGCTAAGTGGTTAGCACGTCTGCCATGCAACAGTGTATTTGGGTGCTCAAATCCCTGAACTACCTACAACTGTCTGTTGTTATATATGACAAGCAACACTAATATGGCTTTGCCCCAAATATAAAACATTGTATATGTGTGAAATTCATATATTTTTGGGTTGGTTAGATATTGGAAGTGACAATAATATATTGTTTTTTTGCATATATACAGTGGGTACGGAAAGTATTCAGACCCCCTTAAATTTTTCACTCTTTGTTATATTGCAGCCATTTGCTAAAATCATTTAAGTTCATTCTTCTTCCTCATGAATGTAAACATAGCACCCCATACTGACAAAAAAACACAGAATTGTTGACATTGTTGCAGATTTATTAAAAAAGAAAAACTGAAATATCACATGGTCCTTAGTATTCAGACCCTTTGCTCAGTATTTAGTAGAAGCCCCCTTTTGATCTAATACAGCCAGGAGTCTTTTTGGGAAAGATGCAACAAGTCTTTCACACCTGGATTGGGGGATCCTCTGCCATTCCTCCTTGCAGATCCTCTCCAGTTCTGTCAGGTTGGATGGTAAACGTTGGTGGACAGCCATTTTTAGGTCTCTCCAGAGATGCTCAATTGGGTTTAAGTCAGGGCTCTGGCTGGGCCATTCAAGAACAGTCATGGAGTTGTTGTGAACTCACTCCTTCATTATTTTAGCTGTGTACTTAGGGTCATTGTCTTGTTGGAAGGTAAACCTTCAGCCCAGTCTGAGGTCCAGAGCACTCTGGAGAAGGTTTTTGTCAAGGATATCCCTGTACTTGGCCGCATTCATCTTTCCCTCGATTGCAACCAGTCGTCCTGTCCCTGCAGCTGAAAAACACCCCCACAGCATGATGCTGCCACCACCATGCTTCACTGTTGGGACTGTATTGGACAGGTGATGAGCAGTGCCTGGTTTTCTCCACACATACCGCTTAGAATTAAGGCCAAAAAGTTCTATTTTGGTCTCATCAGACCAGAGAATCTTATTTCTCACCATCTTGGAGTCCTTCAGGTGTTTTTTAGCAAACTCCATGCGGGCTTTCATGTGTCTTACACTGAGGAGAGGCTTCCGTCGGGCCACTCTGCCATAAAGCCCCGACTGGTGGAGGGCTGCAGTGATGGTTGACTTTCTACAACTTTCTCCCATCTCCTGACTGCATCTCTGGAGCTCAGCCACAGTGATCTTTGGGTTCTTCTTTACCTCTCTCACCAAGGCTCTTCTCCCCCGATAGCTCAGTTTGGCCGGACGGCCAGCTCTAGGAAGGGTTCTGGTCGTCCCAAACGTCTTCCATTTGAGGATTATGGAGGCCACTGTGCTCTTAGGAACCTTAAGTGCAGCAGAAATCTTTTTGTAACCTTGGCCAGATCTGTGCCTTGCCACAATTCTGTCTCTGAGCTCTTCAGGCAGTTCCTTTGACCTCATGATTCTCATTTGCTCTGACATGCATTGTGATCTGGAAGGTCTTGTATAGACAGGTGTGTGGCTTTCCTAATCAAGTCCAATCAGTATAATCAAACACAGCTGGACTCAAATAAAGGTGTAGAACCATCTCAAGGATGATCAGAAGAAATGGAAAGCACCTGAGTTAAATATATGAGTGTCACAGCAAAGGGTCTTAATACTTAGGACCATGTGATATTTCAGTTTTTCTTTTTTAATAAATCTGCAACAATGTTAACAATTCTGTGTTTTTCTGTCAGTATGGGGTGCTATGTGTACATTCATGAGGAAGAAGAATGAACTTAAATGATTTTAGCAAATGGCTGCAATATAACAAAGAGTGAAAAATTTAAGGGGGTCTAAATACTTTCCGTACCCACTGTGTGTGTGTGTGTGTATATATATATATATGTATATATATATATATATATATATATATATATATATATATATATATATATAATTGTTACTTTCTATATCTAACCAACCCAAAAATATATTAATTTCACACATATACATTAATTTCACACATATACAATGTTTTATTTTTGGGGAGAATCCATATTAGTGTTGCTTTTCTCATATATATATATATATATATATATATATATATATATATATATATATAGGCAAATCAATAAAAAAACACATATATATATATATATATATATATATATATATATATATATACACACACATATATAATTACTTTTTTTGGCAGCATATATACATAGATATGCGCATTTCTCTTATTAGCGCCGGAATAGCACCGTTTTACTGTGAATTTGCGGCGGTATTTGCCGCAAATTCACTATAACTCGCACTAACGTTTTCAAAAATGTTATTTTTAGCCTACTTTTTGGTATGGAGCATGCGCATATGGGCTATCTGCCAGAAAAAGACTCTGGAGCTATTTTTGCGTTTTATACTTTTATTAAAATCTTTTTTTCTACTTAACTTTTTCACACAGTTTAAAAGCCGTTTAGCTCAAAATCATATAACACCTCTTTCCCATGCATTTTTTAGTTTTTTCCTGCCATATTTTGTGATTTTTGAACAAAACAGTCCACCTTTTAGCTGGACTGTTTTTAAGTCCAGTCCTGATGTAATTTGATCTTAGTGAATTTGACACTGCTCATAACGTTTCTGATGGAGTTATAGTGAATTGCATTTGCACCTAAAAATAATCAAAATTGAGGTAAAATAGAACTAGATCAGCGTTGGAGGTACAGTGAATTAGGCCCAGAGTCTCTTACAGGCTACTACTTCCACTGAGCAAGTTAGACATTCCTAAGGGCTTAAAAACAGCCATAGCATTGGTGTGTAAGGCTACATTTACACTGGTACAACGCCAAAGTCACGCGATTTGCAGTGCGACTTGGATACGCCTTTTAATGCAATTTTTCATATGATATTGCAGTCTCTGACTAGAGGGCGTGTCAGGGTAGTGCAGGCACCTTTTCAGAGCTGCAGCTTTAATTCGCAGAGGACCAGGGAAGGTCACATGACAAGTCGCACCAGTAGAAACAAAACCTAAGTTAAGTGCAACGCTAGTTGATGATTTTTTTTAGGTACAAAAATCTCTGTACAAACAGCTACATACTGTATATATATTAACCTGTATTTAATGGTTGCTTGTCCAGTCCTTCAGGGGTCTGATTGCCTCAAAGCAAAGATTATGTCCAGCCCTTCCTAGAAAGAGGCTGAGGTAATTGATCTCCAGACCTATGCTTGTTAAGATCTTAGATGCTGGGAAACTTGGATTCCCACCTGGGTGGCAAGGTAACAGCTGCTACTAATGTGATGTATACACCCACCTTAGACTTCCATTATTTGGAACTACCCAGGTTCTCCGGGGGGAGGAAGGTTTAATATCTAGAGTCCTCTGCTGGCTATTTTTTTGTTGAAATCCCCATGACTCTGACTTTATGCCTGGGTTGGCGGCATCTTACAAATACACAATGAGGAAGCTTATTGGTGTCTTTGGAGTGTTTTTTTGTCGGCTATCAAAAATACGCAACATTTTTTTCTGTTTAGTTTGGCTATATGGTTCTTTTTCTTACTAAAAATGCTCCACATGGAAAGTTGGGGGTGTCTGCGGTAACCTGACTGCTAAATTATTACACCTTTTTCTTCCGTATATTAGAAATGCACTACGTTGTTGGTAGCAACATTTCTGTTGTACTTGGCGGTAACCTGACTGCTAAGTTAGAAATGCACAAAGGTCCCCAGAGTCAGTTCTGTTATAACTACACTGGTGCTAATCAAAGGAGCAACTTTAAAGTGATTGTTAGTAACATCTGTTACACAGCTGTACCAGGTTGCTATTAAGAAATACGCAACCTTAAGTTTTGCTAGTGGCATTTCTAGTATCATTTCGGTCAGGTCTACAACTTTTTCAAAGTACACAAACTTTGAAATTTTATTGGTAACTTTTTAGTTACATGGCTATACCATGTGACCATTCAGAAATGCATGGCATTAATGCACAACATTAATAAGATAGCTAAGTGACTTCCCTGTTAGGGCTACCCAGTTACTTATGAAATAACACAAAATTGTAAATTTTGTTGTAACTTTTGTTGCATGCCTAGTACGTGCCTATACCATGTTACCATGCAAAATGCACACCATCAAAGATGGATAGTCAAGCTGTACCCTGTTGCTAATCAGATATATGCACAATTGATGTTAGCAGTGCATTGGCACTATATGGCTATACCTGGTGGCCAATTGTAAACGCACAACATTAACATGGCTAGTGTCTTCGGTACCTTGTTGACTATCAAAAATGCACGACATGGAAGTCTAGTGGTTTTCTGACTATAACTATACCTTGTTGCTCATCAGAAATGAGAAAACTTGAAAGTTTGTATCTTTTCTGGTATGTTTTGTTATATGAAGGTACCTGGTCAGGTATCAGCAATACCACAGCATGGGGGTTTGCGTCCCTTCTGTCTTTACATGGGCTTTGTTGCTGATCGTGTTACATTTAAAAAAATACACAGCAGGCATGTTCTTGTGTCTTTCGGTTTCTATCTTTACATTTGGCTGCGCATCTGTATGCTCAATAAGGCAGACGCTCGGGTCTTCCTATTTTATAACCCGTGTTTATTACACTTTTAAAAAATACACAACTAAGAAGTTTGTTGTGTCTTGTCGGGTCTAGTTTATCTAGCGGCACTTCAGAAATACACATGTCTGTCTGCATCTTTTTTTCTGGGGTTGTGCTTTAGTAACACACAATCAGTAGCCTTCTATATGTGTGATATTAATTATACATATATCACCTTTGTTACAGACCTTATATCCCCAGGGAAATGGAAGGGCCAGAAGCTCTGGCTGCAGAAGCGTCAGATGCTAGAAGACACAGTCCCTTTTGTTAAGTCATACCAGAGGTCTTCCTCTGCTTAAAAACCTGGTAAGGTCGTAGGACCGTAGAAGAGGGGGATAAATATCCTCCTCTTCCCTTTAAGAACTTTGTGCATAGGAGTTTGGTAGTGTAAAGAGGTGGTATCAGAACCTGTCTGACCCATATACCTTACACTATAGGTTTACATTTCGGGATGTATCCCTCTTGGGTACCCTATGGTATTGAAGGGGCTTAGCTCCTTTCCGCTTAATTGCGGACAGATCTATAAGGAGTGGTTTATGTTTCAGACATCAGGTAGGATACCTGATCACTAGGATATGGTTAAAAGCATTCTTTAACCGGTTGCCGACCGCCGCACGACTATGTACGTCACTCGCCTGTCACTGACTTGCGAGCCAATTGCGGGCGCGCGCGCGCCCGCCCGCCCGCCGAGGCTCACTGACAAGTCAGTGCGTGTGACCGGTGGACCCGATGTCCGCCGGTCACACTACGATCGCTCCGGCTTATGTAAACAAGCCACCCGTCATTCTCCCTGGTGTAAAAATGAAGATCAGACGGTTCTACTACGTAGGACCGTTGATCTTTGTTTTTACACCAATTACACCTGTATTGGTGTTTTTACACCAATACAGTTAACCCCTTCCCTGCCAGTGTAATTTTTGCAGTAACAGTGCATATGTATAGCACTGATTACTGCAGTAATGTCACTGGTAACCCCAAAAGTGTAAAAAATGTCAGTCAAGGGTCCGATCTGTCCGCCGCAATGTCGCAGTACCGGAAAAAAAATCGCAGATCCCCGCCATTACGCGTTAAAAAAAAAAAACACCAAAAATGACAATCTTTCCCTTTGTTAGTAAATGCGATAACTTTTGCGCAAACCAATCAAAATACGCTTTTTGCGTTTTTTTTTTTTTTTTTAACAAACATATGTAGCATAAAACAAATTGGCCGAAAATGTTAAAAAATTTAGATTTTTACATTTTTTTGGGGGGGGGGGGGGAATTTCATATAAAAAAATTTGAAAAATATTGTTATTTTTGCAAAATTGACGCTCTTTTTTTTGTTTATAGCGCATGATCAAAAAATTGCACAGGTGATCAAATACCATGAAAAGAAAGCTCTGTTTGTGGGAAAAAAAGGACGTCAAATTCGTTTAGGTACAGTGTCGCACGACCGCGCAATTGTCCGTTAAAGTCACGCAGTAAAAAATCACAAAAAACCCCCTGGTCTTTTAGCAGCCAAATCCTCCGGGGCTTAAGTGGTTAAACAAACTCCTTTTTTCCCGCATTTGCGGGCAGGTGTATACGTTTTTGTCAGGTATATAGAACTTTTTTTCACAACTAACATGTCAACATTCAGTTGTGACGGAAGTCATAGGTTTCTGTACCTTGGGTATATACCAGTCCAGCCCTTTTGAACCTATGGAAGAGGTTCCTTTAAGTTTTGGTCCTCAAAACTAGCTTTCCTGTTAACTGTTACTTCAGCCAGAGGTGTAGGGGACTTACAAGAACTTTCTAGGAAAATACCTTTTTATGTTTATCTTCCCAGATAGGATTATTCGCAGTCCAGATCCCTTATATCTGCCCAAGGTAACCTCTTCCTTTAACAGGAAGCAAGAAATCATTTTACCATCTTTGGGTGGTAACCCTAAGAATGTAAAAGAAATTAAATTTCACGGATTAGATGTGAGGAGTCGCCTCCTCACCTAATTACAGAGGACCAGGGAATTTAGGAGATCTAATCATCTGCTGATCCTCTACTCTGGACCAATAGAAGGACTGCGGGCCTTAAAACCTTCAGTCTCTAGGTGGATTAAATAAGCCATTAACATGTCTTATGAAGTTTCAGGTGCTCCGGCACCAGCAAAGCTAAAAGCACACTCAACAAGAAGCCCTGGAAACATTCTGGGCCGAAAAAGCTGGAGCATCTGGGGAACAGATCCGCAATACAGCCACCTGGTCCAGACATGGCACGGTTCTGAAACATTACCGTGTAAAAGGACCTAGACTTTAGCCAAAAGGTCTTACAGTCAGTAGTCCCACCCTAAGGGATACGGGGCCCTCCCAGGGTTGGTAGGTCTCATAGATGACCTTCCAACCCATGTCCCCCCCCCCCCCACTAGCGGGTTCTCCCTGCATTAGCTCACCCTCCCCTATTCCCGTGGGATGCCGGAGCGGTTCACTGGTGATTTTAATTATTTTTCATGGGGTTAATAAACTGTCATTCCTCAGTGAGGTGAGGTGAGCTGTGTCTGGAGGGGGGGCACGCTAAGCGGCTCTGGATGCCTGCTTTTGTGTGTTTAGTCCTGCGGGGGGTCCCTACAAGGTCTTCTGGCTGATTACAGTACCTCAGGGGGTCCCGGGAATCGCGCGCCTGCCGTGCGGCGCCACCATTTTCTTGTAGCTGCATGTGCTGCAGCTCAGGGGCCATTTTCCAGGAGATCGGTGGCCATGTTTTTGGTGGTTTCCAACGCGGCGGCCATTTTCTTGAAGCCGCATGAAGCGGTACTCGGCAGGCAGCCTCGAGTGACAGCCCGGCCGTTTCCTCTTCCTTTCGAATCGGCGTGCTGCAGGCTGTTGGCGCCCTTCCCCTTCTCTCCCTTCCCCTTCTCTCCCTGCTGAGATTCGTTTGGTGGTGAGTCCTGGGGTGGTATCTTCCTGCCTCCTCTTCTATTGTAGTGTTGCTGGGACCTGTGGTACCACGGAAGCCAGCGGTGAGGGTTGTGTTCACAGCTTGTCTGATAATTTTTCA
The DNA here is from genome assembly GCF_965119305.1 of Pelophylax lessonae. NCBI lineage: Eukaryota > Metazoa > Chordata > Amphibia > Anura > Ranidae > Pelophylax > Pelophylax lessonae. The sequence goes on along the minus strand of NC_138770.1, from coordinate 477,016,504 downwards.
CTGGGTGCCATGGAGCCTCTAGAACACGTGTCACCACTCGACCCGCTCTCAGAGGGGGGGGGACACCCTTGGGGTCCCACTCGGCAATGGTGGCCATGACGGCAGCCCTGAAGTCTCTGGTGTCTAAAGTGGACATGGTCTTACAAAAGAGACCTGGTAGAAAGCACCCTCTGTCTTCACCTGTTTCCTTTGCCTCCTCAGATTCTGAGGCTGATTTGGCCATTGCGGACGCGAGTCACCCGAGTACTCTGATAGTGAGGATGGTTCCTCTTCCACTACCTCTGCGCAAGAAAAGGCGCTTGTGGAGGCACTGATTGTATTGTAATACTACCAGTGGAGGACGCTCCGTCCTTTAAAGACCCTGCAGATAGGAAGGCTGAATCTTTGGTCCGCCATCTTTTTAACATGGCAGGTTCAATCCTGAGGCTGGTGTTTGTCATAACCTTGGTCTCCCAGACCTTGACAGATTGGGCGAAGCTTTTACACCAGGAGTTGAAAGAGGGTCAGCATCTTCATGAACTGGCAGAGCTGGCGGACCAGTTGATATAGGGGTTTGAGTATATTTGCCTCCCTGGATGCAGCTCCTTTAGCCTGCAGGGCATCGGTGACGGTGGTGACTTTGCGCAGCATGATTTGGTTGAAATGCTGATCTGCAGACCAGGCCTCCAAAACGGTGCAGATGGATCTCCCCTATGAGGGGGATCGCTTGTTCGGAGCCTCAATGGAAGAGATCATAAAGGGTCTCACGGGGGGTCAAGAGCACCCTGCTTCCGCAGGTTACAAAAAACAGAGAGCCTCACCGCAAATGTGGCCCTGTCTTTTCATCTTACAAGCAGCCCTTTTGTACCGCAGGGTCGCAAGACAAGGGTTCTAAGTCCTCCCACTCCTTCGCTGGGGGCCCCAAGAGACCCTGGGGTGGTAAGTCTAAGACGGGCTCCTCTGGTCAGGTGGAGAAGCCCTCCTCCGCCTGAAGGGATGCCTAGTATGGGTGGGGGGGGGGGGGGAGTCTTTGTTTTTTTCCGGACCCATGCATCTTGTTCATCTAAGACAAATGGGTACTCGAGTTGATTCGGTCCGGTTACAAGATCTAGTTTCGATCCTTCCCCCGGCAAGGTTCTTCCATTCCAATCTGCGCCTGTCCTCGGATTGGCTTCAAGGCCGCCTTGGAGGGGTGCAGGATTTGTTGTCACAAGGTGTCCTAGTACCAGTTCCATAGTAGGAACGTTTTCAGGGGTTTTATTCAAACCTCTTTACGTTCCCCAGGAAGGAGGGGAAGGTTCATCCAATCCTGGATCTCAAGGCCCTTAACCACTTTGTGTGCGTTCTGGAATTCAGAATGGAGTCCATTCGCACAGTTGTGGCTTCCCTTCATCAAGGGGACTTTCTGGCCTCCACCAATATCAAGGACGCTTACCTTCATATTCCAATTTATATCGGGCATTAGCTTTTTCTTTGTTTTGCCATAGGCGAGGAGCATTATCAATTTGTGGCGTTACACGTGGTCTAGCCTCAGCTCCTCGGGTGTTCACAGAAGTGTTGGCCCTGGTGTTAGCCTTACTCGGACAGCGGGGGATTTCAATACTCGGGTACCTGAACGCTCTTCTGAGGGCAGAGTCATCGTCTATCCCGAAGAAAGATCTGGACATCACGGTGCGTACTCTGCAGGAGTTCGGCTGGACTCCTAATTTTCAAAAGTCAGCCTTGATCCCATCCAACAAGTTGGACTTCCTGGGGCTGACTCTGGATTCTGTCTCAGCTCAGATGTTTCTCCCAAAAACGAAACTTCTGAAATTGCAGAATGCGAATCGCCTCCTGTTTTCCAATCACCGGTCATATCTCAGAAATTTGAATGTGAAGGTTTTCACTCTGGCGCCAGAAAGTACTATGGCTATGCTGGTAGTATGCTTAAAGGTGTAAATGCTGCTGATAGGCTACAAAAAAAAGCAATAAGTTAAAGTGAAAAAAAATCAGCGCAAAAAAAAAATCTCTAATAGTGTGTGCTATAAAAATATTAATAATTCTAATAAAGTGCAATGTGCTGCAATATGTTGCTAATAAATCCTCAATCTATTATTTATATTATTTATTTTTTTGATATCCACTAGAGATAGTTTTCAAAATATTTGTGCAATTTATGCAAAAAAACTATGTGCACCATCAGTAATCCATTGTGACGAACTATCAACAATTCATACATATAAAAAATAAAACAAAATACAAATTCAAATTCATGAAAAAAATTTTTGTAGAAAAAATAAAAATTAAAAACAGATGTGATTAAAAAAGTCCCAAAGAAAGTTCAATAAAGTGCAAATTCGTGCAGAAAAATAAATATCTGTCAGCCAATCTCTCAGAACTTGCATGCAGGTGCTGGGCCTGATGGTTTCCACCTTCGAGGCTGTTGCATTCGCTCAATTCCATACCAGACTTCTGCAAAAGGAGATTCTAACCAACTGGGACAAGAATTTACCGTCCCTAGACAATCTGATCCTGTTGAGTTGTGGTGCGAGAGGGTCTCTGCTTTGATGGCTCCGCCCCCGATGCTTTGACAAGGGAAGTCTTTTCTCCCCTTGTTCTGGACAGTGGTTACGACGGATGCCAGCCTGTCTGGGTGGGGAAGTGTCCTGGGCACGGAATTTGCCCAAGGGTTCTGGTCTCGGGAGGAGTCCAGTCTGCCTGTCCCAGTGGACGAATCGTCTGCAGGGGTGTCCGGTAAGGATTCAATCGGACAACTCCACGGCTGTGGCATATATCAATCCCCAAAGGGGCAGCAAAAGTGCCCTAGCGGCCAAAGAAGTGGCCGGCGTTCTAATGTGGGCAGAACGCCTTGTTCCAACCCTCTCTGCTGTGCACATTCCAGGGGTGGAAAAGGGGCAGGCGGACTACCTCAGCCGACAGGCACTGTGTCCGGGCAAATTATCTCTTTATCCGGAAGTGTTTCAACAACTGTCTCCCCGGTGTGGAACCCCCGATGTGGACCTATTGGCCTCTTGTCTCAACCGGAAGGTTCAGAGGTTTGTTGCAAGGTCTCGGGATCCTCTGGCAGATGCCGCAGACGCCCTGGTGGCCCCTTGCGGCCGGTATCGTCTGATTTATGCCTTTCCCCCACTGCAACATCTGCCAAGACTTCTGCGCAGAATCAAGGCAGAAGGGATTCTGGTGGCCCCAGACTGGCATCGTTGGCCCTGTTACGTGGACCTGGTAAGACTGGTAGCCGATGCCCCTTGGTGGCTTCCTCTCAGGGCAGATCTTCTGTCTCAAGGACCGATATTCCATCCTGCTTTACAGTCCCTGGCTTTAATGGCCTGGCTATTGAAAGCCAGGTATTGAAGGATAGGGGGTTGTCGGATTCCATGATTCCTACTCTGTTAAAAGCTAGGAAATCTACTTCTCGGAAGATTTACCATTGAGTTTGGAAGTCGTATATTACTTGGTGTGAGTCTCGGGGGGTTTCCGCTGTTCCTTTTTGGTATCACGTCTGTTGGAGTTTCTACAGTTTCTAGGGGTGTAGATCAGCATTTTTGCTTGGGCACCATTAAGGGCCAAATTCCAGCCTTGGCAATTTTCTTCCAAAGACCACTGACCACAAATTCCTTGGCTCACACCTTCTAGTACGGAGTTCGCCACCTTGCTTCTCCGGTATGGTCTCTGGTGCCTCCATGGGATCGTAATCTGGTACTGTTGGTTCTTCAAAGACCACCTTTTGAGAATATTCATGCAATTCCTCTGCTTACCTTGTCACAGAAAGTGGCTTTCTTTGTGGCTAGCACTTCTGCACGCAGAGTCTCGGAGCTGGCTGCGTTGTCCTGTCGGTCGCTTTACCTGGTGGTTCACAGGGACAAAGTCGTGCTCCATCCCTGTCAGTCGTTCCTTCCTATGGTCGTTTCGGGGTGCCACTTAAATTAAGACATTGTGTTGCCTTCGTTATGTCCTAAGCCAAAGCATCCAAAAGAAGTTGCTATGCACTCTTTGGATCTTTTACATCACGGTGTACAAGATGCCGACTGAGCCTATTCAAAAATCGGATTCCTTGTTTATTCCTACAGATGGTCCTCGTAAGGGGCAGGCTGAATCTGCTGTGACCTATTCTAGATAGATCAGGCAGACGGTGGTGCAGGCCTATTCGATTAAGGGTCAGGTTCTTCTTTTCCCTGTTAAGGCGCATTCCACGAGGGCGATTAGTGCCTCTTGGGCCTTCCGTCATCAGGCGTCAGTGGTCCAGGTTTGCAAAGCGGCCACCTGGACGTCTGTACTCACATTCACCAGGTTCTACAAGGTGGATATTTTCGCATCTGCAGCTTCTGCCTTTGGCCGCAAAGGCTTGCAGGCCGCTGTGGCAGAGACTTCTGCCTCTTGAGGGTGTTTTTTTTTCTGATAGGTGAGCTCCGGTTGTTCCTGGTTGTGCTCCTGGTTTACCTTTTTGGCGAAATCTATCCCTTTTTTGGAATTTTTTTTATTGCTGTGTTTTTTTCTCACCCCTCATGCTGATACTGCTTTGGGACGTCCCATCTGTGAAATAAAATATGAAGCTGTGTCCGTCAATGAACAAAAGGGAAAACTGGATTTTTGTTTTACCGTAAAATCCTTTTCTCTGATGTTCATTGACGGACACAGCACCCACCCCTCTGTGTAGTTTCATTATGTATTCTTCTGACACTGCTTATTACAAAACTGAGATCCTAGAGCAGGAAGTGGGAGTATACCACCTGGGTCTGCCCTTTAGGCGTAGTTAAGCTTTGTTAACCCTTTTCTGCCTAGTGTCCTACTCCTAGGAAGAGCAGCAAAACCCATCTGTCAAAGAAGATCTGAAGCTGTGTCTGTGAAGGTGGCGGGTATCAGATCCCTGCCCCTCTCGCTAACTCGTGACCAAGGACCAGCCAATCTCACCCCCTGCCGTCACTTGCGTAACAATGCCACTCTCAGCTGCACCCTCCACAAAGATTTTCCAGCTTGCGGGACCACAATCTAGATGCCAGCAGGCTGAGAGCGATTGTCACCGGGCTAATTAACCACTTTGCCGCTGCTCACTAGAGCTCTACTGCGGCAAAGTGGCTCTTGTAGGTCTGACGACGTAGACCTACGTCGCCAGACACTCCCCCTTCTCAGCGGCGCGCTCCCGCTGTATTCAGTCACAGCGGGAGTCGGGCCAGGGGAGGAGCGATCGCTGCTGCTCTTCCCCGATCGTCGAGGAATCGAGTCTGGAGATCCGCACGCTTGTGTAAACAGAGCGGGCGGATCTCCTCAGTGACAAGGAGTGACAGATTGCAGTGTTCAGCATAGCGGAACATGCGAGCTGTCCTTGTGTCACTCAGTCACCTCCCCCCACACACGTTAGTAAGCACCAGGCATACATTAACCCCTCCTTCTCCAATAAAATTAACCCCTTCCCTGCCAGTGTAATTTTTACAGTAACGGTGCATATATATAGCACTGATTACTGCAGTAATGTCACTGGTACCCCCAAAAGTGTCAAAAATGTCAGTCAAGGGTCCGATCTGTCCGCCGCAATGTCGCAGTCCCGCAAAAAAAATCGCCGCCATTACGCGTTAAAAAAAAAAACCCCACCAAAAATGACAGAAATCTTTCCCTTAGTTAGTAAACGCAATAACTTTTGCAATAACTTTTGCGCAAACCAATCAAAATACCCTTATTGTGATTTTTTTTTTTTTACCAAACATAGGTAGCAGAAAACAAATTGGCCAAAAATTTAAAAAATTTTTGATTTTTACATTTTTTGGGGGGAATTGCATATAAAAAATGTTAAAAATATTGTTATTTTTTCAAAATAAACGCTCTTTTTTTGTTTATAGCGCAAAAAGTAAAAATCGCACAGGTGATTGAATACCACCAAAGGAAAGCTCTGTTTATGGGAAAAAAAGGACATAAATTTTGTTTGGGTACGGCGCCGCACGACCGCGCAATTGTCAGTTAAAGTCGCACAGCGCCGAATCGCAAAAAGTGGCCTGGACGTAAAACAGCAAAATCCTCCGGTGGTAAAGTGGTTAAGCAATTAACCCTTTCACTGCCACCACCTCTACGTTATTATGAGCCCAGAGGACGCTCGAGAAATACCAATTATGATTTTAGAATAATCGCCTGTAACACGCACTGTCACCACAAACAGGAATGTTCCCAGGATTTATTCTATACAGTAGCACTCTTCAAGAGACAGGTTCGTGGTTAGTTTGCATTTAAGACCTTAGGGACAAGGTTAACACTTTTCAAAATAAAGTTTAATAATAAAAAGGTTAAAATTGGTGCAAATCAAAATATTTACAGAAAAAGGTGTTTCAAAGAAATAGAGACACAATTCAGCAATTAGAAAAATAAGGTAGAATTGAGAAGTAAGAATACTTGCATTCATTGTCTTTGGTGTTATCAGAGTCCAGAGTTCAATAGCTGAGCCAGTTGTGATCGTTTCTCAAACTTGATAGATGTTCCTTCTTGATGTTACCATGAGAACTTGTGATAACTGAGTTTTAGTCAGCCTTTTCTCTAGAATCAAAGAGGGTGTTGAAGGACACCCCTGACCAATTACAACAGAGTGGCAAAGGGCTGTCCTGGGGTTTTATGACCATTTCAAGACCTCCTCTGTGGACAGATTCATACTACAATTCATATCTTGAAATATGTAATGGTTACCTTCTTTAAACTGCTAGTTTATCATTCAGCATGTAATTTTGCATCAAGAGATACCAAATATGGATAACATTATCTCACAGGGAATATATTATCGCTATCTTCTATTCTATATGTGATAGGGTGGTCATGCATGGTCTTAATTCGATCAGTATGACATTTCTCATCCAAATATCTACTTATTGTTAATGTGTCATGTTCCTGTCTGAATTTATGAATCCTGTGTGTATTTGTTAAGTCTTTTAATGAACAGAGCTGCTGCTGATTGCCATTTATGACTCCCATTAGTTCTGGTTCTCTCTAATGGATTTTCAAGTTTTTACGACAGGCCTGGATGGAAGAACTGCCAGGATTCAATTAAGATAAGGCTCTTTTGAAGTGTACAGAACCTGCATTCTTTGAGTTAATTGAGGTGGGGGGGGGGGGGGAGAAAATATCACCGAGTACACATTTGGCCTGTCAGACTGAACAAAATGGTTGCTCCTGAACAAAATGGTTGCTTGCGACAGCTTTTGTATATCCAGTGCAGGATATCATTACACCTCCCCCTCAGGTGGGTGCATGGGAGGGAACCACAATTTCCCTCCTGACGCAACCGACTCCTGCGGGCTCGGCTTGTCGCAACAAACCATCAGCATTGCCATGGGTGCTGCCTTTCTTATGCTGGATGGTGAAATCGTATTGCTGGAGAATTAAGCTCCACCAAAGTAGTTTGCTATTCTCCCCAGCAACACAATTTAGCCAGCTCAAGAAATTGTGATCGGTGAACACAGTGAAGCGCCGTCCATACAGGTATATCTGCAACTTCTGGAAGGCCCACACGATCGCAAGACACTGCTTTTCAATCGTGGCGTATGCTACTTCCCTGGGAGCAGCTTCGGGCTCAGAATGAGGATGGGATGTTCCTCCCCGGCATCATCCACCTGGCTCAGGACTGCACCTAATCCATAAGCAGAGGCATCAGTCTGCACTAGGAAGCGGTGGGTGAAGTCTGGAGCCTGTAGCACAGGGGCGCAGGCCAGCGCCTGTTTCAAGGCCTGAAATGCCCTCTCACACTCTGGTGTCAATGACACCACCTTGGGCAGTTTCATTTTGGTTAAGTCAGTCAGGGGTTTTGCCAGGCTACTGTAGTTACAGACAAACTTCCTGTAGTAGCCAGCGGTTCCCAGGAATGACATAACCTGCTTTTTGGTTTGAGGGGTAGGCCAGGCCAGGATGGCCTCAACCTTCCCAGTCTCGGGTCTCAAGGACACTTGGACATCAGTCATGCCTATCTGACACTTGCTGGGTTTGACAGTCAGATTGGCAGCTCTCAGTCGGTCCAGGACTTGTGACAAGTGCCCCAGGTGTTCTTCCCAGGTGGGGCTGAACACGGCAATTTCATCCAGGTAGGCAACTGCAAAGGTTTCCATCCCCTGCAGTAAGTCATTCATGACCCTCTGGAAGGTGGCTGGGGCATTCTTCATCCCAAACGGCATGACCGTAAATTCGAACAAGCCGAATGGGGTGATGAAGGCCGACTTTTCCCGAGCCCCAGGGGCTAGAGGAATTTGCCAGTATCCCCTGCTCCAATCCATGATTGTGATATAACAGGCAGCCGCCAGCCTATCCAACAACTCATCAATCCGTTACATGGGGTAGGCGTCTGCAGTGGTGATAGCATTCAGCTTCCGGTAGTCCACACAGAACCTGGTCGTCTGATCCTTTTTTGGGGACCAGGACTACTGGGGACACCCAGGCACTGTGGGACTTCTGAATCACCCCCAGCTGCAGGATTTCCTCCACCTCCCTTTTCATGTCGGCTAGCACCTCCATAGAGACACGATAGGCCGACTGTTTAACCACTTTAGCTCCGCTCACATTGCTGCTACTGCAGCAATGTGGCTCGTTATCGTCCAGCGACGTAGACGTACGTCGCTGGACTCCGCCCCTTGTGGGCGGCGCGCGCGCGCCGCCGGAGGCTCGCTCCCGCTGTGTTCAGTCACAGCGGGAGTCGGGCCAGGGGAGGAGCGGCGGCGGTGATCGCCGCCGCTCTTCCCCGATCGTCGGGGAATCTAGTTTGGAGATCCGCCCGATTGTGTAAACAGAGCGGGCGGATCTTCTAAGTGACAGGCAGGGACAGATAGCATGGTTCAGCATAGTTGAACATGCGATCTGTCCCTGACTCACTCCCCCCCCACTCGTTAGTAAGCACCAGGCATACATTAACCCCTCCCTCTCCAATAAAATTAACCCCTTCCCTGCCAGTGTAATTTTTACAGTAACAGTGTATATATAGCACTGATTACTGCAGTAATGTAACTGGTACCCCCAAAAGTGTCAAAAATGTCAGTCAAGGGTCCGATCTGTCCGCTGCAATGTCGCAGTCCCGCAAAAAAAATCGCAGATCGCCACCATTACGCGTTAAAAAAAAAAAATCACCAAAAATGACAGAAATCTTTCCCTTAGTTAGTAAACGCAATAACTTTTGCGCAAACCAATCAAAATACGCTTATTGTGGTACATAGGTAGCAGAAAACAAATTGGCCAAAAATGAAAAAAAAAATTTAATTTTACATTGGGGGGGGGGGGGGGGAATTTCATATAAAAAAATGTTAAAAATATTGTTATTTTTTCAAAATAAACGCTATTTTTTTGTTTATAGCGCAAAAAGTAAAAATCGCACAGGTGATCAAATACCCCCAAAAGAAAGCTCTGTTTGTGGGGAAAAAAAGGACATAAATTTCGTTTGGGTATGGCCTCGCACGACCGCGTAATTGATAAGTTAAAGTCGCACAGCGCCAAATCGCAAAAAGTGGCCTGGACGTAAGACAGCAAAATCCTCCGGTGGTAAAGTGGTTAATGGGAGGATGTGCCCCTGTATCCACCTGGTGGAAAGTGAGGGGTGTCCTCCCAGGTTTTCCTGTAAACCTGCTACCATATACTGCCAGCACACTCTTCATTCCAGGTACCTGATTGGGGGTAAGATTGGAGTTTATCGGGAGGTCCGAGTCCACCTCCCTGGTGTCAGCTAGCAGGTCTAAAAGTGGATCAGCCTCCTCAGGCTCCGGCCTGCTGCAGACCGGCAGGGCATAGGCCGTACGCTCATGATGGGCTTAAATCATGTTCACATGAAAGGCCTTCTGCCTTCTACTCCCTTCTCCCAACCTGACTAAGTAACTGGCATTATTCAGACGCTGGGTGATTGTGTACGGGCCTTCCCATGCTGCTTGGAGTTTGTTCTGCCGCAGGCAAAGCAGAACATACACCTGCTGACCAACGTTAAATGTCCGCTCCCTAGCCTTACGGTCATACCAACGTTTCTGCCTGGTCTGGGCCTGTGTCATGTTTTCATGTACAATTTCCACCAGCGTCTCCATTTTGTCTCTGAATTTTAGGACGTAATCCACAACAGAGACTTCAGGGTCAGCAATTTTGCCCTCCCAGGTCTCACGGATTAGGTCCAGGGGCCCTCTTACCCTACTTCCGTACAGAAGTTCAAACGGCGAAAAAGCCTGTGGACTCCTGGGGCGCCTCTCTGTAAGCAAACAGCAGATGAGACATATATCGTTCCCAGTCCTTTCCTTGTAAATCCACAAAGGTGCGCAACATTTGCTTTAGGGTCCCATTGAAACACTCACACAAGCCGTTGGTTTGGGGATGATAAGGACTGGCCATGATATGCGTCATCTGTATTTTTTGACAGAGAGCTTGCATCAAGTCAGACACAAACTGGGGGCCTTGATCGCTAATGAGCTTGGCCGGATATCCCACTGAAGATCCCCAGCAGACAATCATCAACCTTATTTGCTCGGAGGGAGGAGAGAGCCACAGCCTCTGGATAACGCGTGGCATAATCTACAACTCTATACAGTATATAACGTTTGCCTGAACTGTTAGGGATGGCTAGGGGCCCAGGATATCCACTGCCACCCTCTTAAAAGGTTTGTCAATCACAGGCAAAGGTTGTAGTGGGGCCCTGTGTACCTCTCCTACCTTGCCAACTCGCTAGCAGGTAGCACAGGACCGACAGTAGTCAGCTATGTCAGCGAACATGGTAGGCCAATAAAAGTTATGTATCAACCTCCCCCCGTATCTTAGTGATCCCCAAGTGCCCTGCTAGGGGAATCTCATGAGCCACTTTTAGCAACTGTCCCCTGAATTGACTGGGTACAACAAGCTGCCTTCTACCTAGTTTACACTTGTTTTTTCCTGCAGGAAAACCCTCTCTGTACAGTTTCCCTTTGTCCCTGTAGACCTTCTGTTTGTCATTCTCTGCAGGGGGGCGATCAGCTACACTCCTCAGCTGCTCTAGTGTTTGGTCTGTCTGCAGTGCTGTCTCAAAGGCAGAACAACAAGTCCCAGCCAGCAGTCCTGTGGCAAACAAGGACAGCTGCTGAGGCTCAACAGAGGTGGAGTCCACTGGGACAGAACAAGGAGAGGGCCTAGAGACCTCCTCCTGCTGTTCTGTGATCAGGGCCTGCATCTCGGCTGCCTTTGCAGCACTGCCAGGAATGGCTTGGCACCAGGAACTTCAGGTGCTGGCCGCTGAGGAACTTGGTTGGCAGGTGGAGGGAGGGTTGCCATGGGTGATTTCCCTCCCTTCGAACCATACAGAGGAGCCTTGCGATGGTCAGATACCCTAGTGTGGATGTAGGTATCTGCCAGTTCTGCTGCTGCTTGGGCAGAGGTTGGCTTCCGTTCCAACACAAACTTTTTGACGTCTGTAGGACAGATGTGCAAGAGTTGATCTTCAATCATAAGATCCTCCAGGGACTCAAAAGAATTGGCTTTCAAGCCTCTAGTCCACTGCCGGAATGTGGTGCGTAAGCGAATTACCACAACCATATAGGAGTCCCCAGGCCCCTTTTGCAGGGACCTAAATCACTTCCGGTACACTTCCGGGGTCAACTGGTATTTTTGGATGATCGCAGCCTTTATGGCTTCATAATCGCCGTCCTGCTCTGCTGGCAATTCAACATAAGCATCCAGGGCCTTGCCTCGCAGCCCTGGCGCCAGGTACCGGGCCCACTGAGCTTGAGGCAGATGGTACTGACGGCAAGTTTTTTCAAATGACAATAGATACACGTCAATGTCACTGTTCTTTTCCATAACTGGAAATTTGGCTGCCTGGCTCACAGGCAGAGAGGTGTCCCTGTGCTCTAAGGATCCGAGGTTCTGAACCTGTCGCTGCTGCTGGAGCCTAGCCATTTCCAGTTTGTGCCGACGTTCAGCCTCCACAGCCTCGCTCTCAGCCTGGCATTCAAGAAACTGCAGGTACACCATAGGATCCATCTCCCTGATACGTTGTAGTGTTTCCTGCATTTGAGGAGAGTCTATGCTGGTTGTAGGCAATCTGGGGCTGGTCTGCTCATGCTGTGGCTTGGAGGTGACTTCCAGTGGTACTCCAGTGTCAGTCTCTGCTGCCCATGCCCTGCGAGGCCGTTTCTGAATCACTGGGCTCTGAAGTAACGGAAACCCTTGCTTCTGGTTCCCCCAGGTTCTGGCTTGCCTGGATATCATGCTCCTGCAGGGCATGAATCATTCCTTCACGATTTTTGCCACTGACGTCAAGTCCTCCAAATGCGCACTCAGGTCACGTTTGCTCATTTTCTTATATTCCGATAAACCAGGCATGTTTGCAAGCAGAAAAGATAGAATGGAAAGCAGAGATAGGAAAGAGCTGTAGAAAGTAGAGGTTGCTGTATGTCTCTTTTAAAAAAAACAAAAAATATGCATCGGCTTGTCTCTAAGCACGGTTTTCCACAAACGTTACAATCCTTCAGTGCAGAGCTCTGAATGCTCTTAATGCAAGACTATCCCACGTACGCTGCCAGCCAATATACGACGGTGGCGGGTATCAGATCCCTGCCCTTCTCACTAACTCGTGACCAAGGACCAGCCAATCTCACCCCCTGCCGTCACTTGCATAACAATGCCACTCTCAGCTGCACCCTGCACAAAGATTTTTCAGCTTGCGGGACCACAATCTAGATGCCAGCTGAGAGCGATTGTCACTGGGCTAATTAAGCAATTAACCCTTTCACTGCCACCACCTCTACGTTATTATGAGCCCAGAGGACGCTTGAGAAATGCCAATTATGATTTTAGAATAATCGCCTGTAACACGCACTGTCACCACAAACAGGAATGTTCAGAGGATTTATTCTATACAGTAGCACTCTTTAAGAGACAGGTTCGTTGTTAGCTTGCATTTAAGAGCTTAGGGACAAAGTTAACACTTTTCAAAATAAAGTTTAATAATAAAAAGGTTAAAATTGGTGCAAATCAAAATATTTACAGAAAAAGGTGTTTCAAAGAAATAGAGACACAATTCAGCAATTAGAAAAATAAGGTAGAATTGAGATGTAAGAATACTTGAATTCAGAGTCCAGAGTTCAATAGCTGAGCCAGTTGTGATCGTTTCTCAAACTTGATAGATGTTCCTTCTTGATGTTACCATGAGAACTTGTGATAACTGAGTTTTAGTCAGCCTTTTCTCTAGAATCAAAGAGGGTGTTGGAGGACACCCCTGACCAATTACAACAGAGTGGCAAAGGGTTGTACTGGGGTTTTATGACAATTTCAAGACCTCCTCTGTGGACAGATTCATACTACGATTCATATCTTGAAATATGTAATGGTTACCTTCTTTAAACTGCTAGTTTATCATTCAGCATGTAATTTTGCGTCAATAGATACCAAATATGGATAACATTATCACACAGGGAATATCTTATCGCTATCTTCTATTCTATATGTGATAGGGTGGTTATGCATGGTCTTAATTCGATCAGTATGACATTTCTCATCCAAATATCTACTTATTGTTAATGTGTCATGTTCCTGTCTGAATTTATGAATCGTGTGTGTATTTGTTCAATCCTTTAATACAGTGTTTCTCAACCTTTTTTCAGTCGAGGCACACCCCAGAAATGATGGACAGTCTCGAGGCACCCTTTAAAATTATGGACAGTCTTGAGGCACCCCATACTAAAATGTAAAAACGATTCTAGTAGTTTTACATGCAGCAACATCCACACACGTAGGGCGCCCAACAATAGAGGTGAAAGTTTGTACTGACTAGTATTCCAATGTTTCTCTTTTTCCTCAGTTTTCTCTATCACTCAGCTAATATGACCCCAAAACTTATGGAGAGAAAAAGGGGAGAGAGTCAAACAAGCATGCTATGCAGGAGACTGACCTCCTCCTTATCAACTGATGATGTCATTGGTCGTTCGCAGGTTGGCAGCGAGAGGGTCGTAACGGTGCATAATGAAAACCTGTGGCTTTGTGTAACGTAAAAGACAGGCTTCATCCACCCGCTGCCTTGTATACAATTTATGGGAAATTTTTGGGGCATTTTGCTGAGGCACCCCTGAAGAAACCTCAAGGCACACCAGGGTGCCTGGGCACCCTGGTTGAAAAAGGCTGTTTTAATGAACAGAGCTGCTGCTGATTGCTATTTACGACTCCCATTAGTTCTGGTTCTCTCTAATGGATTTGTTCAAGTTTTTACAACAGGCCTGGATGGAAGAACTGCTAGGTTTCAATTAAGATAAGGCTATTTTAAAGTGTACAGAACCTGCATTCAATTAGTTAATTGAGTTAGGGAGAGGGGGGGGGGGAGAAAATATACCCCCACACAGAGGTGCACTCCCCTACAAGCCAGGGCCCATAGTCCGTGGGCAGGAGGCTGGCCTCCACACTCCTCCAGTAGCCCGTGGCGAGCGTCCCAGCAAATGGGCGTTCGTCACATATCTCCCTCCTCCTAGGGAGACTAACCAGACTCGAGACCTCCAACTGGTTTGGGTCTGTGTTAGTCTGGTGTCTTTTGCCAGGCTGTGCCATTCTCCAGAGGGCCTCCTGCCCTATGTCCCAATTAAAATATCCAGGGTCTTCCTGGGCAGGGCACCAGCTATAATCCACTCCAGTGGCATTCCATGGTTGCTGGAGGGTCAAAATCAGGGTGGCATGGGCCAACATACTAGGGGGTTGGGGATCTGGGCTGATTGCCCAGCATCTCTGTAATTCAGGGGTGGAGGCCACGGCCCCATCCACCCCTTCCATGCCAAAAGCTGCATGGACTGGTGGGCAGATACCAGTGGGGTTTTGCACGGCTGCCAGCTCTTCCGCTGGGTAGGCACTCAGCTGCTGGGACAAGGGACCTACAATCGCCTTGCCTGCTAATGCTGGCTGGTCCTGGGTAGTGGGCACGACCATCTCCACCCCCAGTGCTGTTGGCTGCTGCTGGGACGAGGGACCTACAATCGCCTCTCCTGGTAATGCTGGCTGGTGCTGGGTAGTGGGCACGACCATCTCCACGCCCAGTGCTGTTGGCTGCTGCTGAGACGAGGGACCTACAATCGCCTCTCCCGGTACCACTGGCTGGTCCTGGGTAGTAGGCATGACCATCTCCACCCCCAGTGCTGTTGCTGGAACCAGGGACCTACAATCACCTCTCCTGGTAACGCTGGCTGGTCCTGGGTAGTGGGTACGACCATCTCCACCCCCAGTGCTGTTGGCTGTTGCTGGAACCAGGGACCTACAATCACCTCTCCTGGTAACGCTGTCTGGTCCTGGGTAGTGGGTACGACCATCTCCACCTCCAGTGCTGTTGGCTGCTGCTGGGACGAGGGACCTACAATTGCCCTTGTCCTTTGCTGACATATGGCCCTGTTCCTTTGCCAGTATGTCTTGTAGTCTCCGCTGGAACTCCACCTCATATGGGGACACTGCCTGGGGGCTAGCTCGCTCCATCTCCTGAATTCCTCCTTAGACCGAGATGCTGCTGGGCTCCTCACTGCATTCCTGGTTTGGGATCTATTCCGAGAAGAATCCCACCACTTGCCACCAGTGTAACAGATCCCCAATACTTGGACCAAGCATTTCTGTCTTAGGTCTCCAGACTCTCATGTGATGCAGTGACCTGGCCCCTCAATTCCCCCCCCCCCAAACATCAACCGAAGCTTAATGAAGGGTAAAACAATTGACACTTTATTCACCAACTCACTTCCAATATATATCCAGTAATTAACATACCTGGCCATCTGGACAGACACAGGTGAATGAGACTGCAACATTATCATAATTTTTTTTTAAATAGAAAATAAGTTTATTTGTGCGGCAAAAATACAATACAAAATACTAAAACTCATTAACACGTACACACTTGTGAAACACATAAAGTGAAATAAGTGAAACGAGATATACCTTCAATTACATCCTGTCACTATGAGCAATAATCAAACAATCATATCCATACCCCAGCCCCACCGCCTCCCCCCATCCCCCAAAGACTTCAGAAAAATAAAATCACAAAAAATGTATATATTAAATGTACGCATACTCTCTAACCACCGACTCCAGATTTTATCAAATTTCTTGAGACACCCCCTGTGTTTATAAATCAGTCGTTTATAACGAAGAGCAGAATTTATTTCCTGCAATCCAGTCCTGAAGAGTAGGGACTGATTCACGCATCCACTGTCTGGCTATAAGTTTGCGAGCGCTAAAAATAGATTCCTAAAGAAAAATGTTAAAAAATGTATCAATGTCACAGTCGGGGAACAAACCTAACACACAGGGCAAAACATCCAACTGTAAGGGGGAGCCCATATGATCGTGCAAAAACTTAATAACCTGTGTCCAGTAAGGCTGAATATCCGGGCAAGACCAAATGAGATGTATAAACGTACCCTGTTGCAGGGGGCAACGAGGGCAGGAGGAGTTATATGACCGCCTATATTTCGATATTCTAAGCGGAGTAAGATAAGCTCTATGCAAGATGTACAGCTGAGTCACACGCTCAAAGTTTGGGCGAAGCCAACCTAGGGCCCACCAAGATATCGTCCCAATCCATCTCATCCAGGGGACCCGTATCCACAGCCCATCGAGCCCTTTATCCGGGTCACCTGGAGATCATCCTCAACACCACACAATTCAATGT
Organism: Pelophylax lessonae; assembly: GCF_965119305.1. Classification (NCBI taxonomy): domain Eukaryota; kingdom Metazoa; phylum Chordata; class Amphibia; order Anura; family Ranidae; genus Pelophylax; species Pelophylax lessonae. The sequence goes on along the minus strand of NC_138770.1, from coordinate 476,999,937 downwards.
ATTAGGATGAGATAAGACCCTCATGTGTGTCGCCCAACAGCACCTCAAGCAGAGGGATATCTTGTAAAACGGGAAATTGTGTCAAGAATTGTGCATGTAATGCGTGACGCAACTGTGCGTATCGAAAAAACATATGCGGAGGGAGATCATACTCAGCTTTAAGTGATTGAAAGGAACGAATGCCTGAATCACAAAGCACCTGGCCCAAATACAGTATGCCCCTAGTTGCCCACAACTGACAATCCGGGATAGATGGAAGCTCTCGCAGGCCTGAGTTATGCCATAAGGGGGTCCTGGTGTGTATCTGAAGGTAATTTAACTTTTCTCTTACGTCCTCCGACAGTCGCCGCCTCCTCATCACTATTGGGTATTGACTTCCGCTCCGCAGGAGTAGCTAGGCATAAGACTTAGTCAAAAGAACAAAAGCATTTAGCATAGACACACCCATGGGGGCTGTCCCACTGGTCAATACCCCCCTGCAGTGATCCCTCCCAACTCAGTTTGTTTCTGCCTAGCGTCAGGAGTAGTTAGGCTTCCCTGTGCTGGGGCTACAGTCTCAGCCTTTCTAATCTTTTTTTCTTTTGATTTTCTTTGAAAATGTCAGTTTTTTCTTTGATTTACTAGCTGTTTATTTTGTCAGCTTTAGTTTAGTCGGATCTTCGGATGAAGACGGATTCTTGCGGAGCTGGGAATCTGACTGACCGCCCTGGTTTCTCCAGGGCAGAGGGTCAGAGGGACCCCCAGCCCGCCATCGAGCGTTCAGCCATGCGTTCGTCCTGGCATTATGAACGACCCATTCCTGCTCGCAGCAGGGATGCAGCCTGTGAGGTGGCTACCTCACTGGACAAATCTGCGGTGCTGCAGTGTCCTGTCCTTGGCTAACGGCATTCCCTGTCAGATGAGGACAGCGGCTTTCCGTTCATAGAGGCACCCCACGCCGTCCTGTACAGGTAAGTACTTTCTGTGTGGGGCCTCTGTCTGGGGTGGCAGTCCTGTGTTGCTGCGTGTTCCCCGTGTCTGTGCATGTGTGGGGCTCCCTGATGCGATCCCTGCGGGGGTCTCCTTTTACATGTGCTGCGGTGCTGTGTGAGTTTGGGGGCCCCTTCCCCTGTGTCACTGCGGTGTTTTGGGGGTGCAGACTGTGTGTGCGGCGACCGCAGCGGGTAAAAACCGCGCGGTCTGCCATTTTAAGTATGGGCAAGCATGTCTGGCTTCACTGTGGGCTTAACTGCATGCTGTTTTGGCGCCATCCGGCGCCATCTTGTGTGTGGCAGAACGATCGTTCCGAGCACGTTTGGCGGCCATCTTGCCGAAGCCTCCCATTCAGTTCTATGGGCAGCCATTTTCCCTGGGTCTTGCAGCTTATAGTTCAGCCTCTGATGACCTCACTTTCTTTTCCTCTGAAGCAGCGATCGGTGTGGTAACACTCTGTGGGGGCTCTGCAGACTGTCTCTTCCATAACTCTCTGTTTTGTCCTTCCTGGCTCAGTTTTGTCTCCTTTTGGGGGTCTGTGTTCACTGTGCATATAGCGGTGGGCTGCGCACTCCGCAGCGATCTTAAAGGGCCAGTACCTTTTATTGCATTTTTTTTATATAACTTGGGCAATGGAGTCTCAGGACTGCAAATTCCCTACAGCCCTGGTGGGGGACCTCAGTCCTACTGTACCCCCTGTCATACCTGATTTGGCTGCCGTAGTGGCGTCTTTAGTGTCCAAAAGGGAGGTGCTGATGGCTGAACGAGCTGCTAGGAAAAGGCCTAGATTATCTATCTCCTCTGATTCAGATGGTGTTGTGGCTGCTGTGGCGGGCATGCCCTTTTCAGGGTCTCGCTCATCCCTGGACCCACTGGGGTCTGAGGGGGAGGCGGAGGTGGAGGGGGTTGATGATTCTCCCCCGGGGTCACCTGAAGAATGCGTGACTATGGATGAGTTGATTTCTTCTGTGAAAGAAACACTACATTTGCAGGATGAGCCCACTCCTCCGGGCATTATGTCTTCATTTGGTACACACAGGACCCGCAAGTCAGCGTAGGTTTTTCCCTGCCCCGCTGAATTTCATTACACGGTGAATGAGCTGTGGCGCACTTTAAAACGTCTATTCACGGTGCCTAGTCGGTTTAAACTGCTTTATCCCTTTGCGCCGGCTACGGACTCGCGCTGGTGTGTGCCTCTGCAGGTGGATCACACTGTGGCCGTCTTAAACAAGGCTACCTTGATTCCCACTGAGGACACCCCGGTGTTCGGGATCCCACGGACAGGAGGTTGGAGTCTCTTGCCCGCCATTCCTACACGGTAGCGGGTTCCTTGCTCAAACCTATTTTCGCGTCCGTTTTGGTGGCTCAGGCGGTCGCGGATTGGACTAAGGTGCTTAGACGCAACCTCGCGTCTGATTCTGCCCCACCTGCCACGCTGGCTATGGTGGATCAAATTCACCAAGGAGTCATGTATTTGTGCGATGCGGCCTTGAATGAGGCCCCTTTGGCTGCACACCTGTCGAGTGTCGCGGTGCTTAACTGTCGACTGATCTGGCTGAAGAGCTGGTCGGCTGACCAGACATCACGGAAAACAGTTGCTGATTTTCCATATGCAGGTTCTCGCCTTTTTGGCGAGGCGTTGGATACCTTGGTAAAAGGCGTCACGGGGGGCAAGAGCACGATGCTGCCCCAGAACTCGAAGAACAAGTCCTTTTCGTGGCAAGCGGGGTTCCGCCTCTCGACCCAATCAAGGGTCCTTTCGTGCCTTTAGGAATCAAACCAAGGGCAAGCCCTTCAAGGGCCAAGGTAGCCAGAAGAAGCCCTGGGCGGGCAAGCAGAAGTCCGGCAATGCCGGTGCGGCGGGTCAATCCGCCTCTGCCTGAAGGGGCACCCTCACCCATTTCAGGGTTGGGGGGACATTTGCAGGGTTTCCTCCAACCTTGGCTGCTCCGAATTCCGGACAGGTAGGTTCAGGAAATCATTCGGTCTGGGTACAAGATCGAATTCCTTTCCCGGCCGGCGGACAGATTCTTTCCCTCAAATCTTCATTTGACCCCAGGGCGCCCACAGGAACTGCATCAAGCGGTGCAGGACCTCCTTGCCCAGGGGGTGATTGTCCCGGTGCCTCATCGTGACAGGTTTTGGGGATTTTATTCCAATCTGTTCACTGTGCCCAGAAAGGAGGGCAAGGTGTGTCCAATTCTGGACCTGAAAGCGCTGAACCGCTTTGTGCGCGTTCGGAAGTTCCGTATGGAATCTCTCCACTCGGTGGTGGCCTCCCTGAGCCCAGGGGAATTCCTGGCCTCTATAGACCTGAAGGATGCGTACCTACACATCCCCATTTTCGAGGGTCACCAGAGGTACCTTTGGTTCGCAATAGCGGAGGACCACTATCAGTTTGTGGCGTTACCTTTCGGTCTCGCTTCGGCACCAAGTGTCTTTACCAAAGTGCTGGCGTCTGTTCTGGGCCTGCTAAGGGCACAGGGCATTGCGGTCTTGGGATATCTGGCCGATCTCCTCTTAAGATCGAGTGCCAGCCAGAACCTACTGTGTGATCTGTCCACCACAGTACAGACGCTCCAGGAGTTCGGATGGACCATCAACGTACAGAAGTCGACCTTGTCTCCTTCGGTTCGCCTTCCCTATCTGGGAATGATCCTGGACTCTGCTCAGGCAAAGGTGTTCTTGCCGGCGGACAAGCTCCGTACCTTACAGGACAAGATCAGGTCCCTCAGGGACCAGCCCTCCTCGTCACTCAGGACCTGCATGCGGTCCCTAGGGTTGATGGTATCGGCCTTCGAGGCGATACCCTTTGCTCAGTTTCACACACGGTCTCTTCAAGCGGAGATCCTGGCCAGGTGGGACAGACTACCTCAGTCCTTGGATCTGAGTGTCTCATTGAGTCGCCGGACCAGAATGGATCTTTGGTGGCTCCAGTCCCCGGCTGTGTCAGAAGGGAAATCCTTCCACCCGTTACTGTGGACGGTGATTACCACGGATGCCAGCTTGTCGGGCTGGGGTGGGGTCCTGGGCAACCTGTCTGCCCAGGGCACTTGGTCGGGGGAGGAATCCTCCCTTCCGATTAACATATTGGAATTGAGAGCGATCAAACTGTGTCTCTTCCAGTGGTCGGATCGACTTCGGGGCCGTCCTGTTCGGGTACAGACGGACAATGCTACCGCGGTGGCTTACATCAACCACCAAGGGGGCGCCAGGAGTGCCCGGGAGGTGACCGACATTCTGTCTTGGGCCGAGACTCAAGTCCCGGCTATTTCAGCAGTTCACATTCCAGGTGTGGAGAATTGACAGGCCGACTATCTGAGCCGCCAGACCCTGGACCAGGGGGGAATGGTCCCTGCACCCGACATTCTGTCTTGGGCCGAGACTCATGTCCCGGCTATTTCAGCAGTTCACATTCCGGGTGTGGAGAATTGACAGGCCGACTATCTGAGCCGCCAGACCCTGGACCAGGGGGAATGGTCCCTGCACCCGGAGGTCTTCCAAATGCTGTGTGCGAAGTGGAGATCCCCAGACGTGGATCTGTTCCCGTCTCGGCTAAATCGCAAGGTGAAAAGGTTCGTGGCAAGAACGTGCGATCCTCTGGCAGACGCCTCGGACGCGTTGGTGGCCCCTTGGCATCAGTATCGCCTGATGTATGCCTTTCCTCCGATTCTGTTTTTGTCCAGGTTCCTTCGCAGGTTAGCCTCGGAACTGCACTTGGTGATTCTGGTTGTGCCGGACTGGCCACGCCAGTCTTGGTACGCCAACGTTGTTCACCTGGCAGTGGCGCCTCCTTGGCGGCTGCCAATGCGTGAAGATCTACTGTTTTAGGGACCGATCCTCCATCCTGCTTTACAGTCGCTGGCTTTAACGGCCTGGCTGTTGAAAACCAGGTCCTGAGAGACAGGGGTCTCTCCCCAGAGGTCATTCTTACTCTAATTAAGGCTAGGAAAGCCTCACCTGGTAAAATCTATTACCGTACCTGGAAAGCTTATTTCGCCTGGTGTGAGTCCAGGGGGTTCTCCCCTCACTCGGAGTCGAGTACTTGGTGTCGAGTGTGTTGGCTTTTCTCCAGACTGGTGTAGACCACCGCCTGGCGCTGGCCACGATAAAGGGCCAGGTATCTGCACTGGCTATTCTTTTCCAACGCCCTGTGGCGTCTCATTCCTTGATTCGCACCTTTATTCAAGGTGTGCGACATTTGGCCCCTCCCCGGAGGGCGCCTTTACCTCCATGGGACTTGAACTTCTGTCCGTGTTACAGTGTTCTCCCTTTGAAAACATTCGGGAGATATCGTTGCCTCTGCTGTGTAAGAAGGTTGCTTTTTAAGTGGCGATCACTTCGGCTCGCAGGGTGTCGGAGTTGGCGGCGTTGTCTTTCCGCTCTCCTTACTTGGTGGTTCATAAGGATAAGGTGGTCTTGCGACCTAACTCTTCCTTTCTTCCTAAAGTGGTATCTGATTTTCACCTGAATGAGGACATTGTGTTGCCTTCGCTCTGTGCGAAGCCCAAACATCCCAAGGAGGTTGCGTTGCATTCCTTTGATGTTGTCAGGGCGATCAGGGTATACCTGTCGTCCACTGAATCCTTTCGGAAATCGGATTCCCTCTTTGTCCTTCCTGAGGGATCTCGGAAGGGCATGGCTGCGTCTGCGGCAACCATTGCCAAATGGATCAGACAGACGATTGTACAGGCCTATGCTTTGAAGGAATGGGTTCCACCCTTCCCTATTAAGGCGCACTCTACTATATCGATGAGTGGCCCAGGTGTGCAAGACTGCGACTTGGTCGTCGGTGCACAACTTTTCCAAATTCTATAAGATTGATGTTCTGGAATCAGCTGATGCCTCCTTTGGCCGCAAAGTTCTCAGTACAGCAGTGCCATAGGGGACCCTTTGTGTTTTTGTGGGTCCCTGGCTGTTGAGGTGTTTATCCCCTGGATATTTGTGTTCCTGGGTTGTTGCTCCTGTTGAGCCTTTTCTATTGCCCAGAAGGTTCTCTTACTGTGCGTGTAAGGTTCCTTTCTCTGATGTGGGTACTGCGTTGCCTTTTCTACGGTTGCGTTTCCCACCCCTCATGTCTACACTGCTTTGGGACATCCCAATAGTGATGACTTAGAGGAGGCGGCGACTGTCGGAGGAGGTAAGAGAAAACAGAATTTTTGCAAAATCTTACCGTAAAATTCCTTTCTCTGAGTCCTCCGACAGTCGCCGCCCCTCTTTTGGGGTTTTTTTCTTGTACACCTACTGCTATTCTACCAAACTGAGTTGGGAGGGATCACTGCAGGGGGGTATTGACCAGTGGGACAGCCCCCATGGGTGTGTCTATGCTAAATGCTTTTGTTCTTTTGACTAAGTCTTATGCCTAGCTACTCCTGCGGAGCGGAAGTCAATACCCAATAGTGATGACTTAGAGGAGGCGGCGACTGTCAGAGGACTCAGAGAAAGGAATTTTACGGTAAGATTTTACAAAAATTCAGTTTTTTGCAGCCATCGTCCAAATCTTCAGGTGATGAAACAACAAATTATTCATCACCATCGCTCGAGGCGAAGAACCACATTTTCGTAAAAGTAACTGCATAGGGGTGTAAACAGCTTGAAGAAATCCATGACAAACTAAGGTTTGGTATCTAGTAGCCTCCAATTTATTAAAATAAAAAAAATGGGAAAGTTGCGACGCAAGGTAATTAGATTAAAAATCCGGTATAGCCACACCCACCTTATCCGTAGGGTTTTTAAGTGACACCCATGTTAACTTATGACGCTCAGATCCCCAAACAAAGGAATTCAGGATACGGTCAATAATTTAAAATAATTTCAGTGGAATTGGGACAGGGGAGTGCTAAAAGGCATAAAGAAATTTTGGTAATAAAATCATTTTAATAAGATTCACCCTACCCATTAATCCCAATGGCAACCTAGCCCATGCTTAAATAAATTATTATTGGGTTTTCCAAAATACAAGGCACAGAGTAACAACATCAAACAGTAACCACGTGCATGTAAACAAGATTAGCAAGTAATTCTAGATGGGGTGGTCCATCCATATATACAATTTCTAACATGTGAACATAGAAGTGACAATCATATTCGAACATTAGTCTCTTAGAGATAATCATGTGAGCAGTCTGTGGTTCAATAAGGTTCTGAGAGCGTTAGTTCACTGGCAAGTGCAGCCCCCACGTGGCACCTAGCCCATGTTTGAGTACGTTGTTTAAGCATATCAATTAGAGGTTCAATATTGTCCTGCACATAGTCTGTAGGAAATTTGGTAATCGTAACACCAAGATACCGAATCGCCGCAACTCGCTGCAAAGGGAGGGAAGCAGAAACTTTTGAGGATGGGGATGGGTCCAGTGGTAATATTTGAGATTTAGACCTGTTGATACGTAGGCCTGAATGGGATCCAAACTGTCCTATTATACGCAACGCGGAGCATAAAGAGTCATCTGTGTCTTCCAAATATAGGAGCATATCGTCCGCGTAAAGACCGATCTTTTCAGTGAGGTCCAAATGACCCAATCCATGGACATCAGGGTGACACCGAAGCTGGGAAGCCAAAGGCTCCACAGCCAACGCATAAAGCAAGGGTGATCAAGGGCAGCCCTGTCTGGTACCTCGGCCTAGAAGGAAAGAATCTGATGTCCATCCATTGACCGATATCCTGGCTACAGGTTTATAATATAGTACTTGGACCCATCTAATAAATTCTGGACCAAATCCAAAAGCACGCAGGCATTCCCATAGATAACTCCACTCAACTTTGTCAAAGGCCTTGGCGACGTCTAGCGCCACCAAGGCTCTAGTACCCACCCCATCATGAACAGCCTGCAGATTCATATATAAACGGCGAATATTCATTGCAGTATTTTTGCCTGGCATAAAGCCAGTTTGATCAGAGTGTATCAAGGAAAGTATGGCCTTATTTAGGCAAAGCGCCAACAATTTAGCTAAAATTTTAATATCCGCCTGTAGTAGGGAGATGGGACGGTAGGATTCTGGATATAAAGGGTCTTTACCAGGTTTTGGCAGAATAATAATATTGGCTTCAGAGTCTGGCAGACGGCCAATGTCATGAACATGGGTATAAAGGGAAAGGAGCGCCGGGGATATGGATTCAGAAAAAGTTGCACAAAAATCGAGGGGTAAACCGTCGGAACCGGGGGCTTTACCCATGGCCAAAGAGGCAATGGCAGTGGCAATTTCATCTACTGATAAAGGAGCATCCAATTCCGCTCGCTGGTCATCGGATAACTGGGGCAAGGATATACTGTGAAAAAATTCTCGGGTGTCCTGGGTGGCAAACGACGACTGAGAAGTATATAATTGAGCATAAAAAGAACGAAACGCAGCAGCCACCTGCGGCGGTTCAGAAAGAGTCCCATCAGAGTCTCTAAGCTGAACCACAACCGGAGGTTTAGTATCCCGATGGGCTAGATATGCCAAAAGTCTACCTGCCTGCTCTCCCTGTTCAAAAACCCTTTGTTTACTAAAAAACAACTTCTGTTTAGCTTTCTCATATAACATCTGGTCTACTAATCTTGTCTGAGTTTTCAGTGCAGAAACATTACCAGGTGACGGGTCAACTGAACAACTATTTGTCAGGGAAGTCAAATGTGCTTGTGCAGCAGCCAGAGCAATACCAGAGGACCACTTGAATCGATTGATTCGCGGGCCAGAATATCCCGAGCATGAAGTTTAAAAGCTTCCCACACAATCCCCGCGGCCGCTGAGCCAACGTTAATGGAAAAAAAATAAGACCACTCCCGAGCCAGACCCTCCTGGTCCTCTATAGCAGTAAGCCAAAAAGGATGGAGACGCCAAGGGCGAGGGATCGCCTGGGGTGCTATACAAAAAAGGACCAACAGGGTGCATGATCAGACGGGGAGCGGGGCTCAAATCCAGAATCCCGGAGCATAGGAAGTAAGTTTGAAACTATAATAAAATCTATACGTGACATAGTTGAGTGGGTGGCTGAGAAGCACGAGTACAGGCATAAATGGGGGTGCTGATAACGCCAGGTATCCGTCAGGGCAAAATCCCTGAACAGACGTCCCAGCCGGGTGAGGGGCTGAGACCCCTGAACTGTCACAACACATTGACGGTCAAGGGCCAGAGCCAATACCATGTTAAGTCCCCCATCCAAACAGCCGGGACATCAGGGTGCTGAGCCACAAAGGACAAGCCCTCCTGAACCACCTCCAAGCTGTAAGGAGGGGGGACATAACAAGCCAGAAGCAGATACTGCTTGTTGTATAAAACCACATGCAGAAAAACAAACCTGCCCTGGGAGTCCAACCGAACAGAAATAAGGGAAAAATGCACATGCTTAGAAATCAAAACCGAGACCCCTCGGGAAGCAGAAGTGTAGGTGGCATGATACGTCCATCCAATCCATGGACGCTTAAGCGCAAGCTGGAGTTGTCCAGTAATATGCGTCTCCACCAAAACTACAATATCCGCTCTATATGTTTTAAGGCAACTAAAGATGGCGGAACGTTTCACTTTGTCCCGAAGGCCTCTCACGTTCCACGTAAGAAACTTCACATTAGCCATCACAGCATAAAGATAAAAAAGAAAAACAGCATATATGTGCGGGGAACTCCCAAGGCAGGTGTACACATCTCATTATATTTAGAAAAAGCATGTAGTAAAAAACGATCATTGTATCCATTAAGCAACCACATCAAGTGCATAATAAGTGAATTAAACTGTGAGAAAACATAAAAAACAACTGACCCCACCTACCCCTCCCCCCTCTCCACAACATCAACTGTGTGGGAGCATAATACCCCAACCACATGACGAGCTGGCATATAAAACAAAACACGAATGGGGCTATTGCCTGAGCAAAAAACCCATATTTAAACAGTGAAAAAAAATACCAGCTCCTCACGACTATCATTTGGCAATAAGGGGCGACCATACACTGGATTGCACCGGATTGGTTGTAGAACACATAAAATTATACATGTAATTGATGGTCCTATTCCTGTGCATAATAAATCAAAACTTAAAGAAGGATACCATCAGGAGTAGGAACCCTTTAACAAAATTAATTTGAAAACGTGGTGTCCACTAAAGTATAAAGTGGGATTCCATTCTCCATGACCAATATTTCACATTGGTTCACTGACCAAAAAACAAACAACAAAAACAACAACAAAAAAGAAAAAAAAGAAAAAAGGGATTTGCCTTATAACAAAGTCAAGTACAATTTTGACACGCAGAGAGATTAGCAATAAATCTAGAATACTTCAGCAATAAAAAACAGTATTACATCTCTGGTAATCAGGCAGGATGATTGCGGTCAGCTCCCGTTGATCCAACCATTCCGAGGCCAAAGAAGGATCTACAAAAAATATAGCTTTATCATCACAGATTACCCGCAGCCGAGCTGGAAACAGCATAGCATACTTCAAATGTTGCACACGTAGGCGCCGTTTAACATCTGTAAAGCGAGAACGAAGCTTTTGTACTTCCGCAGAGAAGTCCGGGAACCCCGCGATGAGACCATTTTGAAAGGAAATATTGCCCCGTTCTCGGGTTAACGGTAATACAGCATCGCGGTCACGAAAGTTTAGCGTTAAGAGTGCATGGAGGGGGGCCCTCGGGTGGGCAACGAGCCAGCATGCGATTAGCTCTCTCCACTGCAAACATGACAGAAAAGGCTTCCCTGCTAAAGTGCTTTATCAATAAGTTCTCCAAAAATGTGGCTGCATCCGAGCCCTCAGCACCTTCAGGCAACCCGAAAAAACGCAGATTACTGCGGCGTGCCCTATTTTCCAGGTCCTCTTGCTTCTGCACTAATTGCTGGAGCTGACGCTGCATGGAGTTTGCAGTATGTTGAAGAGGGTGTAAAACATCCTCAGCTCTGCTAATTCTGGTCTCCGTCTCAGTCACCCTGTCTCTCAATTTAGCCATGTCTTGCCGGATAAGTAATACACCTGTTTTTACCTCCTCAATCTTAGTTGTATGTTTTGACAGGTAGCTATGGCCTCCAGGACACGGGCGGTGTCTGCAGCAGGAGTCTCCGACGGAACGGCACCATCTTGGGCCTTTGTATCCCGATCCAGACGGCGGAATTTATCGAGCTGTTGTACAGCCGCTGCAGTCTTTTTCGGCGGGGACATATCCCTCGGAGTGGCGGCGGTCTCCCCAACAATTAATGCCAATGTATAAGCAGTTGAGGGACCCAGGATAGTAGAACATGATATAGCAGGAGCAGAGCTCAGCTCATGTGTGTCCTACACCATTGCCGTCCAGGCCCCGCCCTTTCTCAACCAACATTATCATAATTAATTCAACAAACAACAAGCCCAAAACATAGCCGAATACACATTCCTAGAAGTGTGAACACACTTCACCTCTAACAGATGGAAGCAGAAGACATAGGCTCTCAGACTGCACGTCTTCGCTTTCAAAACACCTCACTATAAATGTCAATACACATCCCCACAGCAGACGTCGTTAGCATCTCTTTAGTCTCTCAATGTGTGGAGAAGTCCTCTGCTGTAATATGCAGCTTTAGGCCTGTAACATTGATCCCAGTCTGAGTCTGTATCTTGAGGTGACATGGATTTGAGTCCAATTCAACACTACTCCCATTGTCCCCCAGCATATACCCCCACACAGAGGTGCACTCTCCTACAAGCTAGGGCCCATAGTCCATGGGCAGGAGGCTGGCCTCCACACTCCTCCAGTAGCCCGTGGCGAACGTCCCAGCAAATGGGCATTCGTCACAGATGGGTTACACAGATATATTTCAAGCATTTATTTATTTAATTTTTGATGATTATGGCTTACAGCTAGTGAAAACCCAAGATTCAGTGTCTCAGAAAATTAGAATATTACATAGGACCAATAAAAAAAAAAAAAAAAAAAAAGATTTTTAATACAGAAATGTTGGCTTACTAAACAGTATGCCCATGTACAGTATAGTATGCTGTCAATACTTGGTCGGGCTCCATTTGCTTGAATTACTGCATAATGCGGCGTGGCATGGAGGCGATCAGCCTGCGACACTACTGACGTGATATGGTAGCCAGGTTTCTTTGATAGTGGCTTTCAGCTCATCTGCATTGTTGGGTCTGGTGTCTCATTTTCCTCTTGAAAATACCCCACAGATTATCTATGGGGTTTAGGTCAGGCTAGTTTGCCAGCCAATCAAGCACAGTGATACCATGATCATGAAACTAGGTATTGGTACTTTTGGCAGTGTGGGCAGGTGCCATGTCCTGCTGGGAAATTAAATCAGCATCTCTATAAAGTTAGTCAGCAGAGGGAAGCATGAAGTGCTCTAGAATTTCCTGGTAGAGGGCTGCACTGACTTTGGACTTGATAAAACACAGTGGACCAACACCAGCAGATGACATGGCTCCCCAAATCATCACAGACTGTGGAAAATGTTGCATTTCATTTGGAAATCAAAGTCCCAGAGTCTAGAGGAAGAGTGGAGAGGTCTGGATCCAAGTTGCATGACGCCCAGTGTGAAGTTTCCACAGTCAGTGATGAGTTCTACAGATTATGGTTCTACAGTTATATTGAAGACAAGAGCATTTATCTTTTAAATCAGACAAACCTGTCCATCTATGACTAGCCTTGCATACAGAAATAATTATAGGGATGTAAATAGTTTAGCATTGACAGAAATACATATTCAGATTAATAAGTAATTGATTGTGAACCATCATCATTGATTGCTTATTCATCTGATAGTGACGATAATCCATATGGGCACTATTAGGTGAATAAGTAATTGATGGTGATGGTTCACATCAGTGTCTCATGTTGAATAAAAAAGGAATTTAGGATTTATTATAAACTTTTTTTCTAAAGACTTTTCACTTTGTCACAAATTGAACTGAATGGTTTATTGCACTTTATTTTCCAATAGCATCACAGTATATGTTTGTTTTAAATGTACGCCCCCTTACAGTTTCCATTGATTTACAGTAAAGATAGTTACTACACTATTGGGGAGCAGCTTGTGTGTATTTTTCATACTAGTTTAAATCCTCTTTATTACGTTTTTTTTTAGTAGTGGGGCAAGGTTATTTTTAACAAGGTTGAATAAAGACAATAGTCCATCCAGTTCAACCTGTTTGGGTTTGTGTTCATGTAGATAATCATTTCCCATATTCCTGTATATTCTGTTCGATGAGATGCATGTCCAAGAGTCTTTTAAAACTATCAGCACTTCCTGTTGACACCACTGATTGTGGAAGAGAGTTCCACATCCTTAACTCCCTGACCGTGAAAAACGCCCTACGCAGCTTAAGGTTATACCGCTTCTCTTCCAATCTCATTGTATGGCTCCGTGTCCCCTTACACTTCCCGAGACTGATTGGTTTCCTACCTACACTGGAATTAAAATTAAGATATTTGTATATCACTATCGTATCTCCTCCCAAACGCCTCTTCTACAAGGAGAATACAGTTAACGCTTGTAGTCGTTCCTCGTATTTAAGATCCTACAGCTCTCTTATTAATTTTATTGCCCCTCTCGGAATTCTCTCCATTTCCAGCACATCCTTTCTGAGGATTGGTGACCAGAACTGGACAGAATACTCCAGATGTGGCCAAACCAGAGTTTTATAAAGTTTTAGAATTATCGTTTTATCTCTGGAGTAAATCCCTTCTTTAATGCTTGCTAATATTCTGCTGGCTTTGCTTGCCGCAGCTTGACAATGCATGCTATTGTTCAGTCTGTCATCTACCAGGGCATCCCTCTATATCCTGGAATTATGAGCACGCCAAGAATCAATCAGTTGATTTGAGTAGAAATGTTTTAATAGGGATTTAGAAGATGGAGTGGTTTTACTTCTATCCAAGGTTGGATGAGCCACTAAATCAAAATCTCCACTTATCTACATATGTGGGGAATGATAGTACTTTAACCGCCTTAGCGGTAATCCCGAGCGTGACTCGGGGTTGATTTTTCATTGCAGGAGCGGTAACCCCGAGTCACGCTCGGGGTGGATGTGCAGAGAGCGCAGCGGTGTTCTCTTACCTTATCCTGGCGATCCAGCGATGATCTCTCATTGCTGCGACCGCCAGCCGAGAGTCCCGCCGCTCCTCCGTCCTCCGTCGGTACGATCACTTCCTAGTTCCGTTCCCTGCAGCAGCAATGCTGCATGGGAGCGGAACTAGGGAGGGAAATTCAAAAAAAAAAAAAAAAAAAAACGTTACACAAAACACACTTTATATTATATTTTATATATATATATATGCATATATATATGCATATATATAATATGCATATGCATATATATATATATATATATATGCATATATATATATATGTATGTATATATATATATATATATATATATATATATATATATATATATGCATGCATATATATATATATATATATATATATATATATATATGCATGTGTATATATATATATATATATATATATATATAATATGCACACACACACATATATATATATATATATATATATAAAATTATATTATTGATTCAATTATAATTCATGCGTTATATATTATATATATATGTGTGTGTGTATATATATATATATATATATATGTATATATATATATACACACACACACACATATCTATATATAATATATAATGCATGAATTATAATCTAATCAATAATATAATTTTATTATATATATTATATATTAAATAATAAAATAATATTATTGATTCGATTATAATTCATGCGTTTGTGTTTCAAATTTATCACATCTGGGATGTCTACTAGAGTCTTATTTTGGTCAGGTTTAAGTCAGTAATTACTAAGAATTGTAGGCCTATAATACATAACGCCAAATTTCCATGAAAAGAATTGTACCGCTTTTGGTATGTAATTCCAGACATAATCATACCGCCAGGGAGGTTAATATGTCAAAATAAGAGTTAAAAAAGTTTCTTGAGATTAGGAGCATAAATGCTTACATTCCTTACCTTGTGTCTCCTCTATAAATATTTTGTACTGTACATCAGTATATCAGCAACTGACAACACTGCAAAGCATTGACAACCTGAAAGGGAGTATGGACTGTACCCATCAGGTGCAAGCAGGGGCCAGTACAAAGGTGGGTAGAGATATGGAGTTGCAGACACCAGTACAGGGTAAATAGTTTAAAGTGTCATCATAGGGTGACACTATGGTATACCCGTGCCTCATCCTAATTTGTATAAAGAAAAAAAGACTTTGTTGACAAAAGGAAGAAAGCCTTCATTCACTACAAAAAAATAGGGGCTATGGTTATTCTCCTTCAAGAAACGCACTTTGCAAAAGAAAATCACCCCACCTTCTTCCAAAAATCTTAAAACCAGTCCTTTGATACACTAGTGTCCACCAAAACTAAAGGTGTCGCAATCTTTCTCCACCACTCTAAAGGTGTCGCAATCTTTCTCCACCACTCTTTTCAAATGATTGTCCAACAAGTGTATAAAGAAGATAGCAGATTCATTATTATTACAGGTTATTTAGAAGGCAGAGAATTAACAATTGCTACCTTATACGCCCCAAGCGATGCTCAATCCTCCTTTTTTACACAATTTTTCGATTTTTTTTTTTTTTTACAGCGCTTCCATTCACCACATATTATTTTGGGTGGCGATTTTAACTCAGTGGCTCTTCCTTCATTAGACCGCAGTAAACAAACTCCATACTCCAAAGCTTTCTCCAAATCTACTTGTACACATCTAAATACACTACAATTAATACACTCATGGAGATCGCATAACATAGGAGCCCGTGACTATACCTTTTATTCCCTTCCACATGACTCCTACTTGAGAATGAACTATATCTTTTGCACACCAATCATCCTATCAAACACAGTGGACGCCACTATACACCCTTGTGTTTGTGGTCAGACCATCACATAAACGCCCTTACCACAAATTTATAGGCCTCTCATCCACTCCTTACTCCTGGAGACTGAATGAATCGCTACTAACTGATGTTAAATGTCAACAACCGATTACAGATTTGATTGGTGAATATTTCTGTTTTAATACTTCCCCAGATACTCTTCCCCTCTACTCTTTGGCTGGCCCACAAAGCAGTCCTCAGAGGCCATCTCATTAACCACTTGCCGACTGCCTAACGCCAATCTACGTCGGCAGTCAGCCCCTCACAGGCAAAGTGACGTAGGGCTACGTCACTAGCTTTTGAGGGTCTAGGGAGCGCGCCCCCCCGCGTGGTCACGGACCCCCCCGCGTGTGTGACCGGCGGACCCGATGTCCGCCGGTCACTCAGCGATCGGCGGGGGAGAGGGAGAAAGTCAGGCGGCTTGTGTAAACAAGCTGCCTGTCATTCTCCCCGGTGTATGAAGGATGATCATACGGTTCTACTATGTAGAACCGTTGATCACTCTTCATACATCTGAAGCCACAGCCAATCACAGTAGAAAGCACGCCCCTAGGGACACACAGCCCCTCCCTCTCAAATAAAGTTAACCCCTTCACTACCAGTGTATTTTTACAGTAACAGTGCATATGTATAGCACTGATTACTGTAGAAATGTCACTGGTAACCCCAAAAGTGTCAATGTCAGTCAAGGGTCCGATCTGTCCGCCGCAATGTCGCAGTACCGCAAAAAAAATCGCAGATCGCCGCCATTACGCGTTAAAAAAAAAAACAACAAAAATGACAAAAATCTTTCCCTTTGTTAGTAAACGCGATAACTTTTGCGCAAACCAATCAAAATACGCTTTTTGCGATTTTTTTTTTTTTACCAAACATAGGTAGCATAAAACAAATTGGCCGAAAATGTTAAAAAATTTAGATTTTTACATTTTTTGGGGGGAATTTCATATAAAAAAATGTGAAAAATATTGCTATTTTTGCAAAATTGACGCTTTTTTTTGTTTATAACGCGTGATCAAAAATCGCACAGGTGATCAAATACCACCAAAAGAAAGCTCTGTTTGTGGGAAAAAAAGGACGCCAAATTCGTTTAGGTACAGCGTCGCACGACCACGCAATTGTCCGTTAAAGTCACGCAGTGCCAGATCGCAAAATACTCCCTGGTCAGGAAGGGGGTAAAATCTTCCGGGGCTTAAGTGGTTAAATTAGCAGCAGACCAAAACAAAGAAAAATGGAAAAATATTTTAGCAAATACAAATATTACACATATGACCCTAGAATTGCAGATTTACTACGTCAAAAACGCTTGGAATTGGACTCTCTCCTCTCATTCAGGGCCGAAAAGGCACTTAGATGGTCTAAAGGGAAATTTATTTTATCAAGTAATGCTTATTCAACAAAGTTTGCTCGTAAACTTAATCAATCCGTTAAACTCACCCTCAAGAAATTCTCTTTTTTTTTAATTTTTTACTCAGACCTCCTATCGAGTCCCACTTCCTCTATTACATCCTCAGATATTTCCTGGCTAGACAGGATTTCCACCCCCTCGGTATCTTCTAGTCAACTTGAAAAACTAAATGCCCCTTGTACGGATGATGAAATTATTCAAATTATCAAATCGCTTAAAAAAAAGTTCAGCACCTGGTCCAGATGGATTTTCCTCATTCTGTTCTAAACAATTTCCCCCTCTCCTCGTCCCACACCTATCTTCCCTATATAATAATATTTTTAAAGACGGCTCATTTCCAGACGAAATGTTGAAGTCCAATATGTCTTTGATACCAAAACTGGATAAAGACCACACATTGCCAAAGAACTATTGTGCCGATTTTAGTTCTAAACAATGACTTAACATTGGTAATAGATTAGCCTCAATTATCCCCTCTTATATCCCCATATCAAAGGGGTTTCATTCCAGGCCGTCAAATAACGGGCAATATTCGATTAGTTACAAAAATAATTCAAGATGCGAATATAAATGCTAAACCGTTTCTCCTTCTAAGTTTGGATAATAACAAGGCGTTCAATAGTGTCTCATGGCAATATTTAAATTTAGTTTTACAAAAATATGGCTTTCATGATGAGTTCCTCCACGCATTTCAGACACTATATAACAAACCACAAACGAGAATAAGAATACCAGGATTTTTTTTAAACAGGTAGGGGAACGAGACAGGGATGTCCACTATCCACCCTCTTATTCTCATTAGCCATAGAACCTCTGACCATAACAATTTTATCACATCCTGATATTAATGGATACACTGCCTCCAATAAAACATATAAACTTAGCATGAAAGCAGATGATATGTTGTTTCTCACCCAGCCCATAATTTCCCTTCCAAACGTATTCAAAACATTAGATGTGTTGGGAGGGTGCGCTGATAGATGTTAAAGCTGCTACCGGTATTCAGTGCCTAGTGAATGTAAATGATATAAATATATGATGGGTGTGCTAAAACCAAGTGTATATGCCAAATGAATCACTCAAAGGTGTTACAATGTGGAAAAAATGTTTAACAAAAACACAAATAATATAGGTGGAAATTATAAATGCAATAAGTCATAGTGTTTTTTGCTGGATTTTACAAGCGCTTATTATCTGCAGTTCGGTAAGGGACCAATTTGGGTGGTTTTCACTTGGAGATTGGAAGCACCTGGGATTGCTGTGTTTCTTAGTTCATTTGTAATATATCTGCACCTTATTTTCCGTCTGGTAAGGAGGAATTTCACCTGGTGGTGGGTTTTCACACTGAATTTGAGAAGTATTGTTTCAGTTTTTTCATCAGTTTGAGTCACCACTTATGGACTTTATGAATGTTTTATGGAATCATGAATTCATGCATTTATAATTTCCACCTATATTATTTGTGTTTTTGTTTCACACATTTTACACCTTTGAGTGATTCATTTGGGATATACACTGGGTTTTAGCGCACCCATCATACATTTGTATTCAAAACATTGGAAGATTTTTCCTCTCTCTCTGGATTATCCGTATACATCTCTAAATCTATCGGTATGCCAATAAATATCCCAACCTCACAAAATAACTCCCTTAAAAACGAATTTACATTTACATGGTCCTTGGAGTCTATTCCCTATGTAGATATTCATCTTACCCCTTAGCTCGAATCCTTGTTTTCCAAAAACTATGTCCCACTTTTTATTAAACTAAGAAATATGCTGCTGGAAATCTTGTCATATATCCTTTTTAGGTAGAATCACAGTCGTCAAGATGACCATACTTCCTAAGATTCTGTACCTTTTCAGAGCAATACCCATCAGAATCAACAAAATCTTTATTACTAAATTCCAGAAGGAAATTAATAGATTTGTTTGGTTGGACTCTAACGCTCGCTTCTATAAATATGTGCTATACACCTCACAACATAACAGTGGCTTCGGCCTTCCTGATTTTTGGCTATATTATTTAGCCGCAAGATTTTCGCAAATTGGGCAGTGGCACATTTCAAGATCAGATGTTTCATGGGTTAATTTTGAGAAAGATTCCATTGCCCCTTTCTCACTTTTTGGAATTTTGTGGTGAAAAGGAGTCTCACTAAGCAGAATTGCCCCTTTGAATCACTTGGTATTTCATTCTCTACAACTTTTGGAGACTATATAAAACAACGTTTAGATTGACCCCTTGTTCCCCTCCTCATCTATCATTCCTAGGGGACCCAAAATTTCCTTTGGGGCTATATAAGACAGACACATTTTCCTGGTGGATAGATAATGATCTTATTTCTCTACACAAATGTATTAATATTTCCACCTTTACTACATTTTTAGCAATTCAAGCCGTATACCAGACCCCCCACAATGAACATAGGAACTTCTTACAAATTAGACATTTTTATTTTTACCAGTTCCCAATCACAGCTATAGAGCCTCCTTCATTTTATGAAACTATTTGTCTTAAAAACCCTAAAGGACAGGGACTAATATCGGAGATTTATAACAATCTTATAAAAGCAAACTCACAAGAAAAGCCCCCATACATGTTAAAATGGTAATCAGAATGTAACTCTACATATTCCAAGGAAGATTGGACACGGCAATCAAGCTCTTTACAAGGTGGTACTACACCCCCACCAAATTAAAGGCCATATTCCCTTCAGTTCTACTAACCATTTTTAGAGGTTTCCCTGTCCCAGGTTCTTTTTCACACATTTTTTGGGATTGCGATAAAGTCTCTCATATTTGGAATCAATTATCTAATTTTGCATCGACAATCTCTGGTAATCAGATTAGCCTCACTTTGATCAACCGCCTTTTATTTAGTACCATTGCACAACTATCCATACCTCAAATGAGACTGATCCATACCATTAGTGTTTCTATACTACGGCTTATTGCATCACACTGGAAATTCCTTCACAGTTCCTATTATACAATTGAAACCGAGACTGAATGCTATAATTTTAGCAGAAAAGATTTTTCATACTCTATATAACTCTAAAATTTTCTGATAGAAAATGGAATCCTTGGTTTAGCCATTCAGAGATCTTCTTTCATTCGATGGATGATTAGAGAGTGCTCATTTTACTCTTCCTTCGTTATTAAGATCTATAGAATGCTATAATGTCCATGTTTGTACCTATAGAAATCCCCTTTTCAATTGACAGTTATTACCATTGTATTATAAGTATGTTAATTACCCGATAATGCATTCTGTCTTATCATACTGTTTTGTTATCTTATAATACATCCATGTTAATGTATTTATATAATTGCACTGCCTTTTTTTTACCCTAAATAAAAGTTTGTAAACAAAAAAAAAATAGAACTTTTGTAAGAACTTACCATAAAATTATTTTCTCTGAATCCTCTGACAGCCGCCGCCCGTTCAGTCAGCCTTCACTATTGGGTAATGGCGCCCTCTGCAGGAGCAAGCTAGGCAGTTTGAAATGTTAATAAAAAACTTTATATACTTAGACACACTTCTAGGGGGGCATTATCCTGATCCAGTTATCACTGTTCCTCAGTTTGTAGCAAGCAGTACCGGAAGGCAAAACCCCCAAATCCAAGAACCAGAGGGGCGGGGGCGGCGACTGTCAGAGGACTCTGAGAAAATAATTTTACGGTAAGTTCTTACAAAAACTCTATTTTCTCTTATGTCCTCTGACAGTCGCCACCCGTTCAGTCAGCCTTCAATAGTGGGATGTCCCAAAGTAGTGCAGGTGTGAGGGGTGGGAAGTCGCAACCTACCAAAAAGGTAACTAAAAAGGTAACTAATCAACCAGGCCAGAAAACAACAACTGAGCCCACAACAACAAACACCCCAGAAAGAGACAGGGGAAAAAAAAACACGTCTCTTCAAACAACCGCCACACTCAAAATCTTGTGGCCAAAGGAAGCATCCGAGGATGCCAGCACATCAATTCTGTAGAATTTTGACGATCAGGTCGCCGCCTTGCACACCTGAGCCACAGAAGCCTGATGACGAAAAGCCCAAGAGACACTGACCGCTCTAGTAGAATGTGCCTTTACAGGGAAAGGAGGAACCTGACCCTTGATTGAATATGTCTGAACAATCGTCTGTCTGATCAACTTAACAATAGTTGCCGCGGACGCAGCCAAACCCTTCCGAGGTCCCTCAGGAAGGACAAACCGAGAATCAGACTTCCTAAAAGACTCTATGGCAGACAGGTAAACCCTGACTGCCTGGACCACATCCAAGGAATGCAAGGCAATATCCTTGGGATGCTTGGGCTTTGCACAAAGCAAAGGCAACACAATATCCTCATTAAGGTGGAAAGTCGAGACCACCTTGGGGAGAAAAGACTGATTGGGTCGCAGAACCACTTTATCCCTATGAATCACCAGATAAGGCGAACGGCAAGACAGAGCTGCCAATTCAGGTACTCTGCAAGCAGATGTGATAGCTACCAGAAAAGCAACTTTCTGGGACAAAAAAGGCAGAGGAATGTCTCTGATGTTCTCAAAAGGAGGCCGTTGTAACACAGATAACACCAAATTTAGGTCCCAGGGAGGCAAAGGAGCCTTCCTCGGGGGAGCCAGATGCCACACCCCTTGGATGAAGGTGCCAATCAAGGAATTAGTCGCCAAGGTACGCTGGAAGAGAATAGCTAAGGCCGACAACTGACCCTTTATTGTGGTCAGCGCCAAACGCTGATCCACACCTTCCTGCAGGAATGCCAAAATCCTCGCCACCGAAAAGGAGCGGGGATGGAACCCTTGTGAATCGCACCAGGCAATATACGCCTTCCAGGTGCGATAATACATTTTTCTAGTGGTAGCTTTCCAAACCTTCAATAAGGTAGGAATGACAGCATGCGGAAGACCCCTTTCTCTCAAGACCTGGCTTTCAACAGCCACGCCATCAGAGACTGTAAAGCAGGATGGAAGATCGGCCCCTGAGACAGAAGATCGTCTCTCAGCGGAAGCCGCCAGGGAGGCTCCACGACCATCTGCACGATGTCCGCGTACCAGGACCGACGCGTCCAGTCTGGGGCTACCAGAATGACCGGCATCCGTTCCGACGCCAATCTGCGGAGGAACCTGGATAACAGTTGAATCGGAGGGAAGGCAAAAATCAGCCGATACCGGTGCCAAGAGGTCCGTGGCGTCCACCAGAGGATCGCGAGTTCTGGCCACGAACCATCCCACCTTGTTGATGAGACGGGACGCGAACAAGTCAAACACCTCAAACAAGGCGAAAAACCTCCGGATGCAGGGACCATTCTCCCTGGTCCAGGGTCTGGCGACTCAGTCTGCCTGCCAGTTGTCCACACCTGGAATGTGAACGACGAAATTGCTGGAACCTGCGTCTCGGCCCAAGCTAGGATCTCAGCCACTTCCTTGGCCACCCGGGCACTCTTGGTGCCCCCTTGGTGATTGATGTAAGCCACCGCCGTGGCGTTGTCCATCTGTACCGGAACCGGGCAACCCTGAAGCCGAGTTGACCAATGGAAAAGGCAGAGTTTGATTGCTCGGAGCTCCAAGACGTTGATCGGTAAGGAGGCCTCCTCCGTCGACCACGTCCCCTGGGCACAAAGCGTGCCCAAAACTCCACCACAGCCCGATAGGCTGGCATCTGTGATGAGCACCGTCCACAGCTGAGGCCAGAAGGACTTGCCTTGTCAGAGTTGGTGACCGGAGCCACCACAAAAGATCCGATCTTGCGAGGTGGCTCAGAGAAATCCTCCTGTCCAAAGACTGACCTGGCAAGGATCTCCGCTTGCAGAGTTCTTGTGTGAAATTGAGCAAACGGAATGGCTTTGAAAGACGAAACCATCAGACCCAGGGACCGCATACAGGCCCGCAGGGAAGAGAGATCGCTGTCCCTGAGGGACCCAATCTCGTCCCGCAGGGTCTAGAGTTTTGTCCTCCGGGAGAAAAACTTGTGCCTGAGCTGAGTCCAGGACCATTCCCAGGTACTAAAGGCGAACCGATGGGGTCAGTGCTGACTTCTGAAAATTGATTGTCCACCCGAACTCCTAGAGCGTCTGAACCGTGACGGACAGATTGCTTGTCAAAGCTGCACACAAGCTCGACCTTAACAGGAGGTCGTCCAGATAACCAAGGACCGCAATCCCCCTTAAACGCAGTAAAGCCAGCACTGGAGCCAAAACCTTGGTGAATACCCTGGGAGCTGAAGCGAGACCGAAGGGCAACGCCGCAAACTGGTAATGCTCCTCTGCCACCACGAAGCCGAGGTATCTCTGATGACCCTCATAGATAGGGATGTGCAGATATGCATCCTTCAATTTGATGGAGGCCAGGAAGTTCCCTGGACTCAACAATGCCAACACCGACCTGATGGATTCCATCTGGAAATTCTGTACCCACACAAAGCGGTTCCGAGACTTCAGGTCGAGAATCGGACACACATTGCACTCTTTCCTAGGCACCGTGAAACCTGTCCCGTGAAGGCACTGGCACAATGACTCCTTGGGTGAGCAGATCCTGTACTGCCCCCATGAGATCTCTGAAATGATCGGGAGTCAGATGGAGATCTGATGGAAAGAACCTGTCTGCGGGGCGAGATCGAAACTCGATCTTGTACCCTGAACTAATCAGTTTGTGAACCCTCCTGTCCTGAATTCTGGACAACCAGAGTTCCTGAAAGCAACGCAGACATCCCCCCACCCCTGAAACGGGTGAGGGTGTCCCTTCAGGAAGAGGCAGACTGGGCCACCAAACCGGTCTGGCTGGCCTTTGGCTTACCCGACCACGGCTTCTTGTGACCACCCGAGGGCTTGAAGGATTTTCCTTTATCCTGTGCCCCGAAGGTATGAAAGGACCCACGCTGAGCTTTAACAGAAGGCCCCCGCCCCGGCGCGGGTGGACATTCCCTTAGAGACTTGGGGCAAAAGAGTACTCTTACCCCCCCCCCGTAAGCCCCTTGATCAACTCATCCAGAGTCTCCCCAAAAGACGACTCCCCACATAAGGGACATCAGACACAGTATTTTTGGAAGCGTGGTCAGCCGACCAGCTTTTCAGCCAAATAATGCGGCGGACCGCGACCCCGACCGCAGACAGCCGAGCAACTAATGGAGCCTCATCCAAGGCCGCGTCACACAAGTACATCCCGGCCTGGGTCATTTGATCCACCATGTCAACGGCTATTGGAGAGGCTGACTCCACCCCCAGGGTGCTCCGAAGCACCTTGGACCATGCCGTGCCAGCCTGAGAGACCATCACCGAGGCAAACACAGGTTTGAGCAGGGAGCCCGCCACCAAATACATGTAGAGGGAAAGCAGCTCCACACGCCTATCTGCCGGATCCTTGAACACCGGAGAGTCCTCCACCAGCATTAAGGTGGATTTATTTAGCCTAGAAACAGTGTGATCCACCTTAGGTGACACTGCCCAATGTTTGTCCACAGCATCCGCAAAGGGATAGCGGTAGTGAAAACGCTTAGGCACCACCAGCATATGTTTGATGCGACGCCATTGGTCATTCACAATTTCGTGAAACTCCTCGGGGCAGGGGAAAACCTGACCTGACTTCTGGGCCTTTCAGAACCTGAAGGCAGTCCACTTGACTGAGATGACTCATCGTCAAGATTCAAAGTCTCCTTAATGGAACGAATAAGTGCATCCAGCACAGCACGTTCCCGCGCCACCGAGGAGGAAGACTCTTCCTCCTCCCCCTCGGAAAGTGAGGACAGGCACCCCTCCGGGGGGACGTTGTCCGTGGCAACCAAATCAGGCTCTGAGTCAGAGGACTGGGAGGGCATAGGCCGTTTTTGAGAAGTGCGTTCTGACATCAGCAGATCCACCTTGGACGCTAAAGTTGCAAGAGCAGCAGATAATGAGGCCATGGAAGAGGATTCAGGAGTACCTGAAGCCACAACCAAGTCTGTGGGGAATTTGTTATCCTGGGAGTCCATTATTGCAATTTAAAATTAATTGGACGCTGGCCCTTAAAAACGGCAGTTCCCGCGGACCCCCCACCGCAACTCGCACTACTTGAAAAGCCCCTTCAGAACAGGCAATAGCCACAAGAGAAAACCGTTTTAACAGGAAAATACCAGAGAAAACAGTAAAAATCCCCCCACAGTGTCAGTACTTGCCACACGCTGCTCAGTGAAGAAATGGAAGGGAGGGAGGAAGTGACCTCACACCCATAAAGGTCTATGCCCACCCTAAGCCACAAAAAAATGGTGCCTAATAAAAGTCAATGGGAGGAATCACAGGCAAAATGGCTGCCACCCTTACTAGGCGTTTCCCCACAGCCAAGATGGTGCCCGATCGGCGCCAAGACAAGGACCTAAAATGGCTGCTGCCCTTAACACTGATCCCATACAGCCTGCCTTCATCCATGATGGCGGCCGCGCTAAATGGCGCCAAAATAAGTACACACCTACGATCTGGCCACCCCAGGGGACCCCAGAGAGAACCCCTTGATGCTATGGAGCCTCCCATGCCCCCCCAGGTACAGCAAGTGCACCACACAGCGCCCCCAGAAGGGCCAGGAGGGAAACTTACCACGCTGGCCAGAAGGGGGATATCGCAGAGACCACCAGCATTGCCATCCCCTAAGAGTGGGCCCACAGAACCCACCTACAGGTCCTAGTCCCAGGGACAAGGGGGTAGTAGTACTCACCAGTCTAGCGAATGTGGGCACCACTCTGATATGGGAGACCTCCCACCCTGAGTGGGGGTGCCGTCAGCCAGGGAGGGATGCTAGCAACACACAGTCATTCCGGAGTTGAGACACCCCCAGCGAAGTTGGAGATCCGCAGGCTCGTCCCCATCCCGAGGGGCACTGTCGTTGCAAGGCCTGGGCGCACCAGTGACCTGCGACGCTCGTTGGCAGGGTGGGACTCCATAAGGATCTATATTATCCAGTGCGAGGCCCAGCTCTGCTGTCGCTTGTAGTCCTCCAGGAAATTCCCTGACTAACTAGCGATAGTGAGAGAAATAAAAAGCTTTTTTCAAAAGAAAAAACATTTAAGAAAAAAACATAAAGGAACTGAGACGCTCGGTCCTAGCAGAGAAGAGCTAGCCTACTCCTGATGCTAGGCAGCATAAAACTGAGGAACAGTGATAACTGGATGGCCCCCAAGAGGTATGTCTAAATATAGAAAGTTTTTTATTAATATTTCAAACTGCCTAGCTTGCTCTTGCAGAGGGCACCATTACCCACTAGTGAAGGCTGACTGAACGGGCGGCGACTATCAGAGGACGTAAGAGAAAAAGAAAATCCCCCCAAATATGGTTTACACCATGTATAGTGAGGGGAAAAAAGTATTTGAACACCTGCTGATTTTGTACGTTTGCCCACTAACAAAGAAATGATCCAGTGAGAGACAGAATAACAACAGAAAATTCAGAAAAACGCATTTCAAAAAAGTTATAAATTGATTTGCATTTTAATGAGTAAAAAAGGTATTTGACCCCTTCGCAAAACATGAATTAGTACTTGGTGGCAAAACCCTTGTTCGCAATCAGAGGTCAGAAGTTTCTTGTAGTTGGCCACCAGGTTTGCACACATCTCCGGGGGGGATTTTGTCTCATTCCTCTATGCAGATCCTCTCCAGGTCATTTAGGTTTTAAGGCTGACTTTTGGAAACTCGAACCTTTAGCTCCCTCCACATATTTTCTATGGGATTAAGGTCTGGAGATTGGCTAGGCCACTCTAGGATCTTAGAGTGCTTCTTCTTGAGCCCTTTGAGAGTGCTCTTAATCTTCTCTCGTTACCTATATAGAAGACACCTGGGAGACAGAAATCTTGCTGATAGGGGATCAAATACTTATTTCACTCCATTAAAATGCAAATCAATTTCTAACTTTTTTGAAATGCGTTTTCTGGATATTTTTGTTCTGTCTCTTAGTTAAAATCTACTATTAAAATTAGACTGATAATTTCTTTGTCAGTGGGAAAATTTACAAAATCAGCAGGGGATTAAATACTTTTCCCCCTCACTGTAGGATTATTCATGGTGCTAGACAAAGGTGTATTCCCTAGGTCAGTGATGGTGACGCCATCTCTGTTGTGGTTGTCACATTCAGGGTTTGGGGAAAAAACCTCCAGTGGAGATAGATCAGCTGGGAGGCAAAGTAGTAGGCCCTCAATTTTGGCATCGCCAGCCCCCCGGACTATAACTTTGGTGTCACTTTAGGATATAAACTGAAGATAAAATTATAGCCACTGATGCAGAAATCAAGAAAACTCCCAAGTTTGTCAGATTCAATTTCTTATGATAACCTTTTGACATTAGAGTGTGTTGAATTGAGATTACAGTGCTTTCTCTTGGTTAGTGGACTGTGTAAGCATTTCCCCTACCTCACAACTTCCCTTGCAATAGTTTCTTGTGTCTTCTGCAACCAAGAATTGTGTTTAATATTTTTTATTTTATTTTATTTTTAGTGGCAAAAGAAAGGTCTGGCATTCCTCTTCTGTATCTTGCAGTTCCTGGCAATGACATGGCAAGTATTTGTATCTATAGCTTCAGAAAAAAATGTATTTAAATGGAAAACTGATTGGGAACTTATTGTTTACTCATCCCTGTCTTTCAAATTCTAACCATCTTCAAAAAAGTACAGAAATCTAGTGTAATTGCCCTTTTTTCCACTGCTGGGTCTTTTCATTGTGAAAACCTTGTTTGGAGCGAAACCCATGATGAAAAGTGACCTCACAGATATTTTATTCACTATGCATGATTTAATTAGATATAAAATCCAGTGAATATGTTTGTGAGTTTTGACCAGCTTATTGCATTTTAAGAAGTTTACACATCCATAATTACACTGCTCAAAAAAAGATGCACTTTGAAAACACATCAGATCTGAATGGGGAAAAATCTCATGCGGGATATCTTTACTGATATGGACTGGGTACTGGGTTAGGCACAAAAGGATGCCACATCGTTTGATGAAAATGATTATCAATCTACAGAGGGCTGAATTCAAAGATACCATGAAAATCAAAGCGAAAAAATTATGCAGCAGGCAAGTCCATTTTGCTAAAATGTAATTGCAGTAACTCAAAATGGTACTCAGTAGTTTGTATGGCCCCCACGTGCTTGTATGCATGCCTGACAATGTTGAGGCATGCTCCTAATGAGATTACGAATGGTGTCCTGGGGTATACCCTCCCAAATCTGGACCCAGGCATTGCTGAGCTCCTGAATAGACTGAGGTGCAACTTGGTGGCGTCAGATGGATGAAACCTAATGTCCCAATCGTGTTCTATTGGATTTAGATCAGGCGAGCATGGGGGCCATTCAATGATATCAATTCCTTGATATCTATGCAAACAAACATCCTCCAGGAACTGGCTGCATACTCTCGCCACATGAGGCTGGGCATTGTTGTGCACCAGGAGGGACCTAGGACACACTGGATCAGCATAGGTTCTGACAATATGTCCAAGGATTTCATCCCGATATCTATTGGCAGTCAGGGTGCCATTTTCAAGCCTGTAGAGGTCTGTGCGGCCCTTCATGGATATGCCTCCCTAGACCATCACTGACCCACCACCACAAAACCGGTCATGATAAATGATGTTACAGGCAGCATAACATTCTCCACAGCTTCTCCAGACCCTTTCACTTCTGTCACATGTGCACAGGGTGAACCTGCTCTCATCTGTGAAAAACACAATGGCGGACCTACCAATTCTGGTTTTCAATGGCGAATGCCAATCAAGCTCCATGGTGTCGGGGAGTGAGTATAGAGCCTGCTAGAGGACGGCCTGAGTGAGGACCACCTTCATTAAGTCTGTTTCTGAATTGTTTGGTGAGAGACATTCACACCAGTGGCCTGCTGGAGGTCATTTTGTAGGGCTCTGGCAGTGCTCATCCTTTTCCTCCTTGCACAAAGGAGCAGATACCGGTCCTGTTTATGGGTTAAGGACCTTCTACAGCCCTGTCCAGCTCTCCTAGAGTAACTGCCTGTCTCCTGGAATCTCCTCCATGCTCTTGAGACAGTGCTGGGGAGACACAGCAAACCTTCTTGCAATGGCACGTATTGATATGCCATCCTGGAGGAGTTGGACTGCCTGTGCAACCTCTGTAGGGTCCAGGTAATGCCTCATGCTACCAGTAGTAACACAGACCCTAGCCATGAGTGAAAAACACTCAGAAGGATGAGTAGGGGAAAAAATGGCAGTGGCCTCCACCTGTAAAAACCATTCCTGTTTTGGAGGTTGTCTCACTGTTGCCCATCTAGTGCATCTGTTAATTTAATTAACACAAAAGCAGCTGAAACTGATTACCAACCCCCTCTGCTACTTAACTGACCAGATCTATATCCTAGGAGTTTAATTGGCTTGATGCTATACTCTGATTCAAAAGTGTTCCTTTGATTTTTTTGAGCAGTGTTTTCATGTCTATCCTGCACCAGTTGTCTCTGAGGACCACAATAAATAACCAGTTGCAGACTCTGGGTGTCCAATCCTTTTGCCCTGCTGCCGGGATCCCACCTGTCCCAGTACACAGCAATTCAGCTCTGATAAATCATAGCTGCATTGCGGAGTACACAGAGAAGGTCCAGGCGGCTGGAACTGTAAAAAAAAAAAGCAGACTGATTATAGTTTTTGGGAATATCAGAAACTTGGTTTGACAGCTCACATGACTGGCTGGCAGCCGTTCAGGGGTATTCCCTATATCGTAGGGATAGGGAGGGTAGAAAAGGGGGAGGAGTATGCCTGTATTATTATTATTATTATACAGGATTTATATAGCGCCAACAGTTTGCGCAGCGCTTAACAAAATGAGGGCAGACATTACAGTTACACTACAATTTGGAACAAAAGGAATCAGAGGGCCCTGCTCGTTAGAGCTTACAATCTAAAAGGGAGGGTCAATTGATACAAAAGGCAATAGCTGTGGGGGAAGAGAAACAGCGTTATTAGTTAGTAGCCGGGTAGGCTTCTTTAAAGAGAAGGGTTTTCAGGGATCGTCTAAAGATGGATAGATTAGGGGACAGTCGGACAGATTGGGGTAGAGAGTTCCAAAGAATGGGAGAAGCTCTGGAGAAATCCTGTAGGCGAGCATGGGAAGAGGTGACAAGGGAGCTAGAGAGCAGGAGGTCTTGGGAGGACCGAAGAGAGCGGCTAGGTTGATATTTTGAGATCAGGTTAGTGATGTAGCTGGGGGCAGAGTTGTGGATGGCTTTGTAAACTATTGTTAGCACTTTGAATTTTATTCATTGGGTGAGTGGAAGCCAATGAAGGGATTGGCAGAGAGGGTTGGAGGACACTGAACGGTTGGTAAGGTGGATAAGTCTTGCAGCTGCATTCATTATGGATTGAAGGGGGGATAATCTATGTAAGGGTAATCCAATGAGGAGGGAGTTGCAATAGTCGAGGCGAGAGATAACCAGGGCGTGAATTAAGAGCTTGGTGGTGTCATTGGTTAAAAAGGGCCTTATTCTAGCGATGTTGCGGAGGTTAAGGCGGCATGATTTGGACAGGGATTGGATGTGAGCCTGAAAGGACAGTGCAGAGTCCAGGGTTACCCCTAGCACCCTGGCATGTGTGGAAGGACTAATAGTTATTCCATTGATCTTGACAGAGAATTCCGGGGAAGGGGCACGTAGAGGAGGAAATATTATGAGCTCGGTTTTAGATAGATTCAGTTTGAGGAAGTGGTGAGACATCCAGGCTGATATGTCTGTTAGTAGATCAGTGATGCGGGAGGAGACTGATGGGGTGAGCTGAGGGGTAGAGAGGTAGATTTGGGTGTCATCAGCATAGAAATGGTAGTGGAAGCCATGGGAGGCTATTAGCTGACCCAGGGAGGAGGTATAGATTGAGAATAGTAGCGGTCCAAGGACAGAACCTTGGGGGACCCCAACAGTAAGAGGAGTTGCAGAGGAGTAAGTGGAATTGTAAGTGACACTGAAGGTGCGGTGAGATAGGTAAGATTCGAACCAGTGGAGAGCACAGTCTCGGAGACCGAGCAAACTGAGTTTTTTGAGAAGGAGGGGGTGGTCAACAGTATCAAATGCAGCCGAGAGGTCCAAGAGTAAGAGTATTGAGTAGTGACCATTGGTTTTTTTTTTTGCTGTTTGTAAGTTTTAGGAGAGAAGTTTCTGTGGAGTGTTGCCGGCGAAATCCAGACTGAAGGGGATCAAGGAGGTTATTCTCAATGAGGTGCTTGCTCAGGCGGTTGTAGACTAAACGTTCAAGGAGCTTGGAAGCAAAAGGGAGTAAGGAGATGGGTCTTAAGTTATTAAGATTGGAGGGGTCTAGTGAGGCTTTCTTTGTACATCAAGAATCATTTGCAAGTGAATGTGAGGGATGACATTACTTTTTTTTTTTTAATCAAAGAAGGCTTTATTGTAAAATGGTAATATAGGGCAAAACAGTACACAGACAGTAAATTGTACGGTGGAAATCCAAGTCCGGAAACAAAATGTGTACAGCAGACAAGTAAGTTACAATACATTCCAAAGTACAACAGAACATGCAGGCCAGACACGGAAAAGAACAAGTTGGGGGGATGCCAAACCCAGTGTATCCAACCAACACCCCCATATATTTTCAAATTTCTTAGGGGACTTTCTATGATAATAAGTATTCTTTTCTCGAACAAGAATAGAATTCACAGATTAGATCCATTGTGTACTGGTAGGGGAATTTGGAGAGATCCACAATCTAGCTATTCGTTTTTTAGCCAGGTATAACAACCAAGCTATACAGCGCCTTGCGAAAGTATTCGGCCCCCTTGAACTTTGCGACCTTTTGCCACATTTCAGGCTTCAAACATGAAGATATAAAACTGTAATTTTTTGTGAAGAATCAACAGCAAGTGGGACACAATCATGAAGTGGAACAAAATTTATTGGATATTTCAAACTTTAACAAATAAAAAACTGAAAAATTGGGCATGCAAAATTATTCAGCCCCTTTACTTTCAGTGCAGCAAACTCTCTCCAGAAGTTCGGTGAGGATCTCTGAATGATCCAATGTTGACCTAAATGACTAATGCTGATAAATAGAATCAACCTGTGTGTAATCAAGTCTCCGTATCAATGCACCTGCCCTGTGATAGTCTCAGAGGTCCGTTTAAAGCGCAGAGAGCATCATGAAGAACAAGGAACACACCAGGCAGGTCAGAGATACTGTTGTGGAGAAGTTTAAAGCCGGATTTGGATACAAAAAGATTTCCCAAGCTTTAAACACCCCAAGGAGCACTGTGCAAGCGATAATATTGAAATGGAAGGAGTATCAGACCACTGCAAATCTATGAAGACCTGACTGTCCCTCTAAACTTTCAGCTCATATAAGGAGAAGACTGATCAGAGATGCAGCCAAGAGGCCCATGATCACTCTGGATGAACTGCAGAGATCTACAGCTGAGGTGGGAGACTCTGTCCATAGGACAACAATCAGTCGTATACTGCACAAATCTGGCCTTTATGGAAGAGTGGCAAGAAGAAAGCCATTTCTTAAAGATATCCATAAAAAGTGTTGTTTAAAGTTTGCCACAAGCCACCCGGGAGACACACCAAACATGTGGAAGAAGGTGCTCTGGTCAGATGAAACCAAAATCGAACTTTTTGGCAACAATGCAAAACTTTATATTTGGCATAAAAGCAACACAGCTCATCACCCTGAACACACCATCCCCACTGTCAAACATGGTGGTGGCAGCATCATGGTTTGGTCCTGGTTTTCTTCAGCAGGGACAGGGAAGATGGTT
The DNA here is from genome assembly GCF_965119305.1 of Pelophylax lessonae. Taxonomy (NCBI): domain Eukaryota; kingdom Metazoa; phylum Chordata; class Amphibia; order Anura; family Ranidae; genus Pelophylax; species Pelophylax lessonae. Next base: position 476,966,977 of record NC_138770.1, on the reverse strand, counting down.
AAAATTGATGGGAAGATGGATGGAGCCAAATACAGGACCAGTCTGCAAAAAACCTGAGACTGTGACGGAGATTTGTCTTCCAACAAGACAATGATCCAAAACCTAAAGCAAAATATACAATGGAATGGTTCACAAATAAACATATCCAGGTGTTAGAATAGCCAAGTCAAAGTCCAGACCTGAATCCAATCGAGAATCTGTGGAAAGAACTGAAAACTTCTGTTCACAAACGCTCTCCATCCAACCTCACTGAGCTCGAGCAGTTTTGCAAGGAGGAATGGGCAAAAATTTCAGTTTCTCGATGTGCAAAACTGATAGAGACATACCCCAAGCGACTTACAGCTGTAATCGCAGCAAAACGTGGCGGTACAATGTATTAACTTAAGGGGGCTGAATAATTTTGCACGCCCAATTTTTCAGTTTTTTTTTTTTTTTTTTTGTTAAAGTTTGAAATATCCAATAAATTTCGTTCCACTTCATGATTGTGTCCCACTTGTTGTCGATTCTTGACAAAAAAAAATACAGTTTTATATCTTTGTTTGAAGCCTGAAATGTGGCAAAAGGTTGAAAAGTTCAAGGGGGCCGAATACTTTCGCAAGGCACTGTATATGTATGTGGATGATAAAGCTCCTCATCCAAGCTCCCCAACAAACATGTCAGCGGAACCAGTGCAAGCTGAACCTGATATACTTGATTGATAGTAGATACCACAGAGTTCCAATATCTCACAAATTTAGGGCATTTCCACAACATATGAAATTAGTCACCCGGGTGTACATGACATTTCTGGCAGATAGGTGTGTCTCGTCTACCCCATGCATAAAGCTGAGTTGGAGTTTTATAGGTGTGATGAAGCACAAATAAATGAGACAATTTATGATTAGCAGACACCGACGCCAAGGGACCAGTTGCCAGTATCTGCTCCAACTGGTCTCCACCAATTGGGCCAACATCCCGCTTCCACTTTTCCCGACAGGGAAGTAGGGCTGAGTCTTACAGATAAGATAACCGAGTAATATGAATCCTAGAAATAATGCCTTTTTTTCCCCTATCAATAAAGATGGATTCTAAAAAGGTAGACTCTATAGGCCGCAAGAGGGTGTCTTCTTTGACTACGAAATGCATGACAGTTGCATATACTGATATCTACAATTCCTAAGTAACGGAAAATCCATAGCTGTTCAAATTATTTTATATCATGTAGCACCCTCCTAGGTAGGTGCTAGGTAACCTATAAGGGAGACCTTGTCTGCTTATCAGCAGGGTCCAATTATTCAGTCAGGCTGTCATGTGTTCTCAGGTGTGACTGTTGAGTCTCCAGTGAGGGGTCTCATTGGACAGTGGAGGAAACCTGACAAATAGCACACCAGGGCTTGTATCCATCCCAGAGGGCAGATTCTACCGCAATGCATCCTGGGAAGGGGATATAAGTCAAAGGGGAGCACATGACAGGTTGTTTTTGGCGGGAAGCAGAGTCCCAGGAGGGAGGTGACAGCTGTCTCTCCTCCTGTCAGCGTGGAACGGATGTCCTGGGCGGGTGGCCTAGAGGACAGAGGGTTGAGCTGAGCTGCAGAGAGGGATCCAGTGTGCTGAGGACCACGCAGAGCTGTGGAGGTCAGAGTTTCCAGGAAAGCTGTGTCCTGAGTACTGTAGACTGCCCCGGGGTCTGCCTAGGATAGGGGACCGCTCTGGAAGGTCAGAGGGATCCAGGAGCCAGCTAACCTGTGCAGAAGGTATAGAAAGGGGGTGCCAGTGTATAGACCCTGAAGAGAAAGAGGGTGCCAGTGTGTGTGGGCCTTGAAGAGTTAAGAGTTGCAGCAGTGCTTACAAATAGCTGCCTCAGTTGGGAAGGCTGAAGGGAGCAGTACAAAGGACTTTTGAGTCACAAGGAAGTGTCAGTAGTCAGTTCAAGTTCACAGACAGTAAGTCAGTGTTGATCAGAAGTGGCACACAGTTGAGATGTATATATTTAACTCCAGCTCGTATACTAGCAGGGAAACCTCCAAGTCTGGTCAACTCTATGTAAAAGCGATTATTCCAAAGAGGGGTAAGGATAAAATAACCTGAAAGGCCCAGTCTCTGTTTGACCACCCTCCACGGTTTTAGTCAAAAGTTGGGAAGTAGGGCAGTGGGAGGGGACATTAGGGAATCCCATCTCCATGTGACAAAAAAGAGGTATAATCCATGTCAGGGTGTATCAGTAGTCCCCGTGAAGGGTCCTCGTGTGTTGAGAGATCCAATCCCATAAAGTGTTGTAGTTGAGCAGCAAAAAAGTAAGTCTGCGAATGTGGGACAGCCATCCCACCCCTCTCTTTAGGATATTGTACATAGTTACATAGTTAGTGAGGTTGAAAAAAGACATCAGTCCATCCAGTTCGACCTATGATGTGTGTGTGTTTACTGTTAACCGCACATTGTATACCCCTGTATGTTGTGGTCTTTAAGGTGCCCATCTAATACTTTTTTGAAACGATCAATGCTCCCTGCTGATACGACTGTTTGCGTAAGAGAATTCCACATCCTTACTGCTCTTACAGTGAAGCCGCCTTTCCTCTAGTTTTAGTGAGTGGTCACGTGTCTTATTGTATTTCCTTTCTCTGAATAGGTTTTACCATATGCTAGGGTTGCCAGTACAATATTTGTACATTGATATCATATCCCCCGTCAATCGTCTCTTCTCCAGAGAGAATAAGTTCAGTGCTTGCAGTCTTTCCTCATAGCTGATGTCCTCCATTCCCCTAATTATTTTTGTTGCCCTTCTCTGGACTTTCTCCAGTTCCAGCACATCCTTCCTGAGGACCGGTGCCCAGAACTGGACAGCATACTCCAGATGTGGCCGGACCAGAGTCTTGTAGAGTGGAAGAATAATCTATTTTTCTCTTACGTCCTCCGACAGTCGCAGCCTCCTCTAAGTCATCACTGTTGCGTATTGACTTCCCATCCGCAGGAGTAGCTAGGCATATAGACTTAGTCCAAAGACAAAAGGCATTAGCATATAAACACCCATGGGGGCTGTCCCATCTGGTCAATACCCCCCCTGCATAACCACTCCCAACTCAGTTTTAATCTGCCTAGCGTCAAAAGTAGTCAGGCTTCCCTGTGCTGGGGCTTCAGTCTCAGCCTTCCTAATCTTTTATTTGATTTTCTTTGAAAATGTCAATTTTTTTCTTACTTTACTAGCTGTTTATGTGGTCAGCTTCTAGTGTTAGTCTTCTCTTCGGATGAAGATGGATCATGCGGTGCTGGGATTCGGACTGACCGCCCTGATTCCCCAGGGCAGAAGGGTCAGATGGACCCCCAGCCCACCATCGAGCGTTCAGCTATGGTTCGCCCTGGCATTACGAACGACCCATCCCTGTTCGCTGCAGGGATGCAGCCGTGAGGTTGCTACCTCACAGGACACATCTGCGGTGCTGCAGTGTCATGTCCCTGGCTCACGGCACTCCCTGTCAGGTGAGGACAGCGGTTTTCCGTGCATAGAGGCTCCCCACGCCATCTGGTACAGGTAAGTGCTTCTGTGTGGGGCCTCTGTCTGGGGTGGCAGTCTGTGTTGCTGTGCGTTCCCCATGTCTGTGCCTGTGTGACTCCCTGTGCGATCCCTGTGGGGATCGATTGTACAGATACTGTATGTTGTCTGGGGGTCCCTTTCCCTGTTGTCACTTCGGTGCATTGTTGGGGGTGCAGATGTTTTTTTGTGTGGCGACCGCAGCGGTGTATTTTCGCGCGGTCCGCCATCTTGGCCATGTTCAGGCATGGGTAGCTCCCCTGGGGTGACACTGCCTGCTATTTTGGTGCCATTCGCCGCCATTTTGTGGGAGGTGGATGATCGGTCCGACCGCATGTTCGGCGGCCATTTTGGCGTAGTCTCCAATGCATTCCTATGGGGCAGCCATTTTCCACAAGTCTGGCAGTCTACAGCCCAGCCTACTTCAGCAGCACTTCCTTTCCATCTGCAGCAGGACATCGGTAGCAACACTCTGCGGGCTCTGAAGGTTATCGCTCTCAATTTTCCTCTGTATTATCGCTTCTGGCTCAGTTTTCTCTTCTCCTGTTGGGGTCTTTGTAGCTGTAGCGGTGGGCTGCGCATACCGCAGCGATTTTAAAAGGGACAGTACACATTTTATTGCACTGTTTTCTTGTCTCTGATAACTTGAGCAATGGATTCTCAGGAAAGCAAGTTCCCCCCAGCTTTAGTGGGGGTCCCCAGTTCTCCTGTGGCCCCGCTGCGACCTGATTTGGCTGCTGTGGTGGCGACTTTGGTGTCTAATATGGAAATGTTGATGTCTGAACGTGCTGCAAAAAAGAGGCCCAGATTTTCTCTCTCCTCTGATTCAGCTGGGGATATGGCTGCTGCTGCGAGCGTGCCCTATTCAGGGTCCCGCTCATCCTTGGACCCCCGGGGTATGAGGGGGAGGCTGAGATGGAAGGGGTTGATACCTCCTCCCCAGGGTCACCTGAAGAACGGGCGACCATGGATGAGTTAATTGTTTCTGTTAAGGAAACCTTAAATTTAGAGGATGAGCCCTGTCCTCCGGGTGTTGTGTCCTCATTTGGGACGCACAGGACCCGCAAGTCGGCGCAGGTTTTTCCCTGCCCAGCTGAGTTTCATTACACTGTTAATGAAATATGGCGCACGTTGAAACGTCCATTCCTGGTACCTAGTCGGATCAAATTGCTTTATCCGTTTGCGCCGGCTACGGAATCACGATGGTGTGTGCCTCCACAGGTGGATCACACTGTGGGCGTGTTAAACAAGGCTACCTTGGTTCCTACTGAAGATACTCCGGTTTTCCGGGATCCCACGGACCGGCGGTTGGAGTCTCTAGCCCGCCATTCCTACACGGTGGCGGGTTCGTTGCTCAAACCTGTTTTTCGTGTCCGTTTTGGTGGCTTAGGCGGTGGCTGATTGGACTAAGATGCTTAGGAGCAGTCTCGTGTCTGATGATGTTCCGCCTGCCCGGCTGGAAATGGTGGATCAAATCCACCAGGGAATCATGTATCTGTGTGATGCGGCCTTGAATGAGGCCCCTTTAGTGGCTCGCCTGTCTAGTGTCTCGGTGCTTAACCGGCGACTGATAAGGCTGAAGAGCTGGTCGGCTGACCAGTCCTTGCGGAAAGCAGGTGCTGATTTTCCATATGCTGGTTCTCGCCTTTTTGGCGAGGCGTTGGATACCCTGGTGAAAGAGTACCTTGCTGCCCCAGAACCCGAAGAACAAGTCCTTTCGTGGCAAGCGGGGTTCTGCATCTCGATCCACTCAGGGGTCCTTTCGTACCTTTCCGAACCAATCCAAGGGCAAGCCCTTCAAGGCCCAGGGCAGCCAGGAGAAGCCCTGGGAGGGCATGCAGGAGTCGGGCAATGCCGGCTCAGTCCGACTCTGCCTGAAGGGGCGCCCTCACCCGTTTCTGGGGTGGGGGGACGCTTGCGCGGTTTCCTCCAACCTTAGCTGCTCCGGATATCGGACAGGTGGGTTCCGGAAATCATTCGATCAGGTTATGAGATCGAATTCCTTTCCCGGCCGGCGGGCAGATTCTTTCCCTCGAAGCTTCACTTGCCTCCTGGGCGTCGGCAGGACCTGCATCAAGCGGTGTAGGACCTTTTTGCTCAGGGGGTGATTGTCCCGGTGCCTCATCGGGACAGGTTTCGGGGATTTTATTGCAATCTGTTTGCGGTGCCCAGGGAGGGGGGCAAAGTGCGTCCTATTCCCTATATGGGAATGATTCTGGACTCTGCTCAGGCAAAGGTGTTCTGACAGAGGACAAGCTCCGGACCTTGCAGGTCGAGCTCAGGTCCCTCAGGGACCACCCGTCCTCGTCGCTCAGGACCTGTATGCAGGGCCTAGGGTTGATGGTGTCGGCCTTCAAGGCGATACCCTTTGCTTAGTTTCACACGCGGGCTCTCCAGTCGGAGATCCTGGCCAGGTGGGACAGACTGCCTCAGTCCCTGCTTCTGAGTGTCTCATTGAGCCTCTGTGGTGGCTCCAGTCCCCGTCGGTGACGGAAGGCAATTCCTTCCGTCCGTTGGTGTGGAAGGTGACTACCATGGATGCCAGCCTGTCGGGCTGGGGTGGAGTCCAGGGCACATGGTCGGAGGAGGAGTCCTCCCTCCCGATAATGTACTGGAATTGCGAGCGATAAAGCTCTGTCTCTTCCAGGAGTCGGACTGTCTTCGGGGCCGTCCTGTCCGGGTACAACCACCAAGGGGGCACCAGGAGTGCTCGGGCGGCCCGGGAGCTGACCGACATTCTGTCTTTGGCCGAGACTCATGTCCCGGCGATCTCAGCAGTTCACATTCCGGGTGTGAAAAATTGGCAGGCCGACTATCTAAGCCGCCAGACCCTGGACCAGGGGGAATGGTCCCTACACCCGGAGGTCTTCCGAATGCTGTGGGCGGAGTGGGGATCCCCGGACGGTGATCTGTTAGCATCTCTGCTTAGCCGATAGGTGGAAAGGTTCGGGGCAAGAACGCGCGATCTGCTGGCGGACGCCTCGGATGCGTTAGTGGCCCCTTGGCATCAGTATCGTCTGATGTATATCTTTCCTCTGATTCTGTTGCTATTCAGGTTCCTCTGCAGGCTAGCCTCGGAACCGAACCTGGTGATTGTGGTGGCTCCGGACTGGCCACGCTGGTCCTGGTACACCGATGTTGTTCACCTGGCAGTGGCGCCTCTGTGGCGTCTGCCTCTGCGGGAAGATCTCCTGTCTCAGGATCCGATCTTCCATCCTGCTTTACAGTCGCTGGCTTTAGCTCTTCTGAGGTCATCCCTACCCTTGTCAAGGCTAGAAAGACCTCCTCATGTAAAATCTATACCGTACCTGGAAGGCCAATTTCGCCTGGTGTGAGTCCAGGGGGTTCTCCCCTCGCTCGTACTTGGTGTCCAGAGTGTTGGCCTTCCTCCAGTCTGGAGTTGACCAGCGCCTGGCGCTGGCCACGATCAAAGGCCATGTGTCCGCACTGGCTTTTCTTTTTCAACGCCCTGTGGCGTCTCATTCCCTGGTTCGCACCTTCATTCAAGGTGTGCGACATTTGGCTCCTCCCAGGAGGGAGCCCTAACCTCCATGGGACTTGAACTTGGTTCTGTCCGTCTTACAGCGTGCTCCCTTTGAAAAAAATTTGGGAAATATCATTGCCTCTGCTGTCTAAGAAGGTTGCCTTTTTGGTGGCGATCACTTCGGCTCGCAGGGTGTCAGAACTGGCAGCGTTGTCTTGCCGTTCTCCGTACTTGGTGATTCCCCGGGATAAGGTGGTTTTGCGTCCGCATCCCTCCTTTCTTCCTAAGGTGGTCTCTGAGTTCCACATTAATATGGACATTGTCCTGCCTTCGCTTTGTACGAAGCCTAAGCATCCTAGGGAGGTTGCTCTTCACTCTTTGGATGTTGTCAGGGCGATCAGGGTTTACCTGTCGTCCACGGAATCCTTTCGGAAGACGGATTCCCTCTTTGTCCTTCCTGAGGGACCTCGGAAGGGCATGGCTGCATCTGCAGCGACTATTGCCAAATGCATCAGACAGACCATTGAACAGGCTTACGCCTTGAAGGAACGGGTTCCGCCCTTCCCTGTTAAGGCGCACTCTAATCTGTGAGTGCGTCCTGGGCCTATTGGCATAGGGTCTCGGTGGCCCAGGTGTGCAAGGCTGCGACTTGGTCGTCGGTGCACACTTTCTCAAAATTCTACAAAGTAGACGTTCTGGCATCGGCTGATGCCTCCTTTTGGCAGCAAGGTTCTCAGTGCGGCAGTGCCATGATGGACCCTTGGGTTTTTTTCTGGGTCCCTGGCTGTTGGCATTTGCTTTTCTGGGCTGTTGCTCCTGTTGAGCATTGTTTTTTTCTGTTGCCCAGTTGGTTTTCTTACAGTGCATGTAAGATTCCCTTCTCTGATGTGGGTACTGCGTTGCCTTTTCTATGGTTGCGTCTCCCACCCCTCATGTCTACACTGCTTTGGGACATCCCAACAGTGATGACTTAGAGGAGGCGGCGACTGTCGGAGGACGTAAGAGAAAACAGAATTTTTGTAAAATCTTACCTGTAAAATTCCTTTCTCTGAGTCCTCCGACAGTCGCCGCCCCCGCCCCTCTTTTGGGGTTCTTATTACCTACTGCTATGCTACCAAACTGAGTTGGGAGTGGTTATGCAGGGGGGGTATTGACCAGATGGGACAGCCCCCATGGTTGTGTATATGCTAATGCCTTTTGTCTTTGGACTAAGTCTATATTCCTAGCTACTCCTGCGGATGGGAAGTCAATACCCAACAGTGATGACTTAGAGGAGGCTGCGACTGTCGGAGGACTCGGAGAAAGGAATTTTACAGGTAAGATTTTACAAAAATTCCGTTATTTCTGGAGTGAATCCCCTTTTTTATACATCCCAGTATTCTGTTGGCTTTGCTTGCAGTGGCTTGGCATTGCATGCCACTGCCAAGCCTGGTGTCTACCAGTACCCCCAGGTCCTTTTCCATCCTAGACTCACCCAGAGCCCCCCCCCCCCCCAGTGAGTAGCTTGCTTTCTGGTTTCTGGCACCCAGGTGCAATACTTTACGTTTTTCAACATTAAACCTCATCTGCCATGTAGTTGCCCACCCCATAATTTTGTTCAGGTCCGCTTGTAAGGTTTCCCCATCCTGCCCAGAAGATATTGGCATGCTCAGTTTAGTATCATCCGCAAATACTGAGATCTTACTCGATATCCCCTCCTCTAGATCATTTATGAATAAATTAAACATGATTGGCCCCAGGACAGAACCCTGGGGGGGACTCCGCTTTCCACACCCGCCCAATCTGAGTACTCCCCATTAATCAACACCCTTTGCAACCTCCCCTGGAGCCAGTTCGCTAGCCAGGTACTCACCTTATGGTTCATACCTACCTTCCTTAGTTTGAACAGTAAGCGTTTGTGGGGAACGGTGTCAAAGGCCTTTGTGAAGTCCAGGTACACCACATCCACATGCTTACCTTTATCTAGGTGGCAGCTCACTTCATCATAGAAGGTTAATAGATTGGTTTGGCAAGAACGATTTTTCATGAATCCATGCTGATTACTACTAATAATACCGTTTTCATTACTAAAGTCTTGTATGTGGTCCCTTAACTTCCCCTCCAAAATATTGCAGACTACTGATGTTAGGCTGACCGGCCTATAGTTACCCAGGATATATCTCGGCCCCTTTTTTAAATATTGGTACCACGTTGGCTTTTTTCCAATCAGCTGGCACCATACCAGTCTGTAAACTATCCTTAAAGATCAAGATTAATGGTCTGGCAATCACCTGGCTGAGCTCTTTAAGAACCCTCGGGTGCAAGCCATCCGGTCCGGTGATTCATTTATGTTAAGTTTCTCTAGTTTAGTTCTAAGTCTATCTTCTGTTAGCCATGGCGGTATTTCCTGAGATGTGGTGTTTAGTTTGGCCTTACAAGCTGGGTTAGTGTAGCCCCCCAATTCTTTTGTGAAGACTGAAGAGAAGAAATTATTTATCACTACCGCCTTTTCTCTGTCCTCTGTAGCCAAAACTCCCTTATCGTCTTTTATGGGGCCAATGTTCTGGCCTCGCTTTCTTACTGTTTATATACTTAAACAATTTCTTGGGGTTCTTTTTACTCTCTTCCGCTATATGTCTCTCGTGTTCTATTTTAGCCGCCCTGATTTTGTCTTTACATTTCTTATTACACTCTTTGTAATGCTTGAATGCTGCCAATGACCCCTCAGCCTTGTATTTTATGAAGGCCCTTTCTTTAGCACTAATATGCATTTTTATGTTGGAGTTTAGCCACCCAGGGTTTAGTTTTGCTCTTTTAAATTTATTGTAAGGTTATGCAGACAACTTTAGGGTATTGTGTTACCATAATCCCTAAACCGTTAAATTAGAAGAGAAACCCCCTTATTTGTGTGGGACTTTAAAGGTAACAACTTAGTTAGACATATAGAAAGTAGTGTAATATAATGTTCTAAAATGCTTTATTGAAAAGTTGATTATAATGGCTCTCAACCAATGTCAATTCTTAGATATTAGACACCATAATACAACACATATGGCCAGAAACATACTTTCTCATCAAATACATTGCAGAAATATAAAAAAAACATGCATGGTGCTACTTGTAGGAGTGGTGCATAATCCAACGCGTTTCGATAAATGTACAATTAATAATATACAGATCTTCATCTGGGATTTTGGTTCCACTCCTGAAAAAGTACAACATAGTGTAAGTTTTATACAAATTGAAAAAAATTCCCACAAAATATCATTATGTTATATTATGCGCCCGCGACTGTTTCCCCCATGGAGGCAATCAGAAATTCCTCCCCAGCTCCCCACTCCAAACCACCAATCCCACCACATACCTGACGCCCTGCATCCCGCTATGTTCCTCCTTTAATGTACATCCTGTGTTCTCAGATTGAAGCTAGAGCCAAGTATAAATGATTCCTGCTTCCTATTCCTAGGACAATAAGCAAATCAATGAATTGAGCTCCAATATTGATCCCCTTCAAACCTTCCTCCTAGATATAAAGGGGGGGAGGGAAAAGGGAACGTGGAGCAGAACAAAATTATCTGGGGAAGGGGCAAGCGACAGAGCAAGGGGGCTCACCTAGTATCCACAGTCAGGAAAAATGACGTTAAGAAAAAGTATGGCATTCCCCTCTACTCGAACCCATCAAGGGAGCGTTTGTTCGTCCTCCATCTATCTTTGAGAAAGGGAAGGGGGAGGGGGGGGGGAGAAAAAAGGGTAGGAATTTAGGAGGCTGAGCAGCCTAAATTGGAAACCTGCTAAGTCTCACTGGCTGTTCATTTACAAAGTGCCGTTTCTTACCTTGACAGATCATATGGGTCAGGGAACTGTATTAGTCCATTAATGAACAGTAGTTATTAATCTCTTAGACATGGAAAGACCGCCTATAAAAGGGAAGAGTCTCTGAGTGCTTTCCCCAGTCCTGAAGATTCGATTCCCTTATAGAAAGTAGAGATATAGAGGAAGCCCTGTTCAGTATTCAAACATAAATTCTCCCAAAGACACATTTCCCTAGATAAAAGTTCATTCAGGGAGAATGTGTAGCAGCCAGTACTTACAATTTAGGAGGTTGTTCGCCTCTGCCTTGTCCCTACGCACTCCCAAAGCGGGAGTGTGGGTTGTCCGTCCGGTGGAGAGTGCCTCTCCCTTCTGGCTCTCGGCGTCCCTTAAAAAGCATACCGGCAAACGTCAGCAACGTGAGGTTCCCCATCATATCCGCATCTACGTCACTTCCGCCCAGACGTCTATTGCGGAAGTATCTGGCGCTTCTCCCTGCTGTTGTTTCTTTTGCCAAGGCAACCAACAGCTGCTATACCGTGCGTGGGGAGAGTGCTATTGCTATTCACAAATACAATAGACCAAAACTTATCGCTTTACTGAAAATCGAGCTGGCCATTCTTTATTATATTAATATGAATCTAGGCTGCATTTACTGAACCTAAAGTACTTCCATCAAAAGTACATATCGTAGAGGACTGAAATATATTTGATTCTAATATTATTCTGTAAAACAAGATTTTGGTCTGGGTATAGTTGCGTGGGACTTCACAATTTTTGCCTAAAAGGGAATATATACACCCCGGCACCGATAATGCGTGATCCCCTCATAGAGGGGTCAGAGATATCCACCCCCAACAAAAGGGAAAATTGGGGGGGGATATCCCTTTTCGCAAAAGCCGCAGATGAAAAGGGTTAAAAATGAACCCCTAGGGGCCTACTGGTGCCGGGCTTCTAACTGAGTCGGATCCCACAGAAGGAAAAGCTGATCCCACCCTCACCATATAGTGGAGGCACACGGGCTGCATGGAATGAGGGGGGGGGGGCATAAGGGGTGGAGAACAAAGAGGGGGGCCCCCAAACGCGGCCCAAAGATGTATCCTAGCCCTGACAGCCACCAGGGGGGAACTCATCATCGCACAGCGCATTTACAATACACCATATAGGTACAATATTTAGAACAGTGTTCATAGAACCTGTAGCGGACCGTTTCAGCAGACAAGGGGTTAAAATCCGTTTAGGCGATATGCCCCTTTCTGAGAGACAGGCACAGCTACTTGCAGGACACCAAACTCCCGAACTGCATACAAAATAGCACTCCAACCTGGAACCTCACGAATAGCTGCTAGCAGCTGAACAGGAAAAGCATACATCAGCTTACACTCCTAGCAATCAGTCTCCAACAGCATACAGTGAATCCCCCCAAGAACGAGACAAAGCTCCGTGTGGAGGGTCAAGCAGTGGTATGTTTGAGGGCTACCTGCCCCCGTATTTATACAGGTCTCCCACCTGGTGGACACTCCCCTAGGGGACCAAATGGAAGACTGTAACACAAACAGACATGTATCACATTACAGACTCCCAGAAGCAAAGCATCCCCACTCTAGACAAAAGCACTCAGTTAATCAATAGACATTCCTCAGGAGGGGGCTGCTGGAAACAATCCCCCCCCCTCTCTGCAGCTAAAACTAGTTTTCACAGCGAGACTCCATTACACACATGGGGACCCAAATGCAGTATTATGCTTTAAAATATATAAAGTTACTTTTTATACATTAAACATAGACATGTTACATATCCCCAGATAGCTCAGGTCTGAGTGCACATTATTAGGTGAATGGCACTCAGACCCCACGAATACAGTTTAATCGCCAGGGAGTCAAAGTCTTTTAAAGTCTGGTCCGTAGTCCAAAGGCAGCAGGCGGGCAACCAGGCTCCTCCAATGCAATGGGGCGAGATTGGTCTCGTCACATCTCTCCCCCTTTCCAAAAAGACTAACAGGGTACCTGACCTCCTGCCGGTCAGTGCCCTTGTTAGTCCAGCAGCCCACCCACAAAGCAGAAAAAACAGTACAGCCCACCCACAATAAATGGTCACTACACCTGGGTAGAGGAGAAACTTGTCCATGTCCAGGTGCCTCACCACGGCTCTGTAGGGGACTGGTAGGCTGCCTTGGTGGGTTGCTGAGTGGGAAGAGACCAGCGGTACTCTGTCCTGGTGCCAGCACTACCACCGGAGTAGTCTGGTTGGAGCCTGGTTGCTGGAGACGGACTCTCCCCCATAGGTGCATAGCTCTGCTGCGGAATGGGGAGACCAGTTGTCTCCCCCTTGGATACACAGCTCTGTCGTGGGGGGGTAGGACCGCCCATCCCTACCCCCTGTGTGGTAAGTGCAGAGACCACGGTCCCATCTGCACCGGTGAGGGGCTTACAGTCTCCCCCTGGTACATTAAGCTGCCGCTGGGGAGAGGGGGTAACAAGCTCCTCTCCCGATAGAACACTCTGCCCATTAATGATCCGCGGCTGGGGAGAGGTGGTAACAATCTCCTCTCCCATACATACTTCCAGTCTTTGCGGAGGGAGACCGACTGTCTCTCCTCCCAATACAGAGTTCTGCTTCTGGGGAAAGGAGACTGGGCTCTCTATTCCCTGCTGGATACTCTGCCGCTGGGGACTGGAGACTGGGCTCCCAATTCCCGGCACATCACACTGCCGCTGGGGAATGGAGACTGGGCTCCCAATTCCCTGCTGTATCTCCCGCTGGGGAATGGAGACTGGGCTCCCAATTCCCAAAAAATCACACTGCCGCTGGGGAGGGAGGACACTGCTCTCCTCTCCCTGCACTTCCCACTGCCTTCCTGGCATATCACTCTGCTGCTGGGGGGCAGGAACAACTACCTCTGCCCCCTGTAACTCAGCCAGCCGCTGGGGAGGGAGGACGCTGCTCTCCTCTCCCTGTACTTCACACTGCCTTCCTGGTATATCACTTTGCTGCTGGGGGGCAGGAACAACTACCTCTGCCCCCTGTAACTCAGCCTGCCGCTGGGGAGGGAGGACGCTGCTCTCCTCTCCCTGCACTTTACACTGCCGCTGGGGAATGGAGACTGGGCTCCCAATTCCCTGCAGGACCGGTGGAGAGACCTCAGTCCCATCTCTACCGGCCACCTGGGGTTCTTCCCAGTAAAACTTTACCATCTCGTCCCCTCTGAATGGGTCTGGCTCTGGGTCTGTCCTGCTGCTCTCCTGCTGAGCCTTCTCATAGTATTGGAACAGCTGCTGGTAGCCCTGTTCTAGCTCCATCTCCCGGGTCACCAGGTGGACCAGGTCTTGCTCAATTTCGTGAGTGTCGTCCCAGTCATACCTGCTCTCCCTCCACTCCAAGAGATCACTGAACCGGGCTTGTGTAGGGCTCCCAAATTCCAGCTCTGAAAAAGACTCCCATAACAAGCCAGGACCATCAAACTCCTCTCCTTCTGGCTTGTCATGCTCGGCTGTCCAGGGCAGGTACTGTGCCCCATACCACCAGAGCGCCTGGTAGGCATCCTCCAGCCACATCTCCTGCCATACCCGGAGCTCCAATTCCTTTACCCATTCCTCCAGGGGCTGCTCTCCCAGGAAGGGCATCCGCAGGGCTAGTCGCTTCTGCAGTCGCTGGTCTTCCTTGGGGAGTCTCTCGCCCCGCTGGTATTCCACCATACCCAGTGCCTGGTACCAGATGCCTTTACGGACTGCATCTCGGTCATCCATGGCACCCTCATCGAACTCCACTGCTGGTTCCATGCTGGTGCTGTCAGGGTCGCTGTACTGGGACATGCGTTGCCCTCAATTGTAAAATCCAGAGCAATGGTGTCTCCTGTAGCTGTCCTTCTGGCTGTAGGAACGATCACGCCGCTTGCCACCAATTGTAACGGACCGTTTCAGCAGACAAGGGGTTAAAATCCGTTTAGGCGATATGCCCCTTTCTGAGAGACAGGCACAGCTACTTGCAGGACACCAAACTCCCGAACTGCATACAAAATAGCACTCCAACCTGGAACCTCACGAATAGCTGCTAGCAGCTGAACAGGAAAAGCATACATCAGCTTACACTCCTAGCAATCAGTCTCCAACAGCATACAGTGAATCCCCCCAAGAACGAGACAAAGCTCCGTGTGGAAGGTCAAGCAGTGGTATGTTTATTGAGGGCTACCTGCCCCCGTATTTATACAGGTCTCCCACCTGGTGGACACTCCCCTAGGGGACCAAATGGAAGACTGTAACACAAACAGACATGTATCACATTACAGACTCCCAGAAGCAAAGCATCCCCACTCTAGACAAAAGCACTCAGTTAATCAATAGACATTCCTCAGGAGGGGGCTGCTGGAAACAATCCCCCCCCCTCTCTCTGCAGCTAAAACTAGTTTTCACAGCGAGACTCCATTACACACATGGGGACCCAAATACAGTATTATGCTTTAAAATATATAAAGTTACTTTTTATACATTAAACATAGACATGTTACATATCCCCAGATAGCTCAGGTCTGAGTGCACATCATTAGGTGAATGGCACTCAGACCCCACAAATACAGTTTAATCGCCAGGGAGTCAAAATCTTTTAAAGTCTGGTCCGTAGTCCAAAGGCAGCAGGCGGGCAACCAGGCTCCTCCAATGCAGTGGGGCGAGATTGGTCTCGTCACAGAACCCAAGGTGAGATATATGAAAACATACATTTAAGCAATATCCAAATTTTACAAATAAGGAGAATAAACTTCCAAGGTAGGAAAAGGGGGGGGGGGGGCCGCGGGCCATCCCATGTCCGAATTTTGAAAACTACCTATATATTCCCCAGAAGTCCTACCTATCTCATATACCAATTGAATTACCGAGAAATCGATAGATCAGTAAAAGAAAGAAGGAAAAGTCCCAACTAAGGGGCCTCTAAGATATGCAAGTTAGTCCATCTTGCCTGAAGAAAAACCCTCCAAAAAAGGTCTAAAACTGTTTCATTCAGGCCAGGGGGGGCGTTCGCCCCAAGTCTAGCAATCCAGCGCATTTCGCGCTGGAGTAACTGCTTGTTCCAGTCACCCCCCCCGGCCGGAATATGTAGGAATATGTACGCGTTCCAAGGCATAGAACGTGACCCTGGGGACCCTATATTTGTGAGCAATGGTCATATGTCTGCCTAGTGGTAAATATAAATCACCAATATTGATACTCTGCATATGTTTGTTGATGCGTTTCCCAAACTCTTGTTTGGTTTTGCCCACATAAAATGCGCTGCATTCGCAGCGCATTAAGTAGATGACCCCCCTAGTTCTACAATTTACAAAATGTTTAGGGGAAAATACCTCCCCATTAGGTAGTGTGGTGGTTTTACATCCGATTATAACCTTACACTGCTCACAATTCCCACAGGGAAACATGCCCAGGTCGGGGCACGGATCTCCTCTGTTGGAGCCTTTATACTCCCTTTGTACGAGACCATCTTTGAGGGAAGATGCCCTTCTATACGTGATGGCGGGGATGGGGTAACAATTTGTTTGAGGATTGCATCCTCTTTTAGTATCCCCCAGTGTTTCCTGAGTATTTTATAGATATCCTCATGCTCCGTAGAGTCATTTAAAATAACTTTCGGAGGGTTTTCAACAGGCTGCGTTTTGATCTTATTACTTTTAAAAAGCAGATCTTGTCTTGTAAGGACTCTAACTCTGTTAAAGTTCTTCCTCAGGCACCTCTTGGAATAACCTCTTTCCAATAGTCTCTCTGTCAGTTCACCTGCCTTGATTCTAAAATCAGTTTCATATGAGCAATTGCACTTAATTCTTAGGTATTTTTTCTTTCTGTGTGTAGCAGTGTGTTTTCAGCTGTCTCCTTCCTGAAAAGCGTTCTTAATTGTCCCTCATTGTCTTTGATAATACTAATATCCAAAAAGTCGACCCTACTGGGGTCGTATTTCATTGTGAAAAACAAATTCATATTATTTTGGTTAAACTTTTGCAGACATTCCTCCAGAAGTTCCACCGGACTGTCCCATACCAGGAAGATGTCGTCGATATACCTCTGCCACATGAGAAAGTGGCAGGAATATATCGACAAGTCTTCGCTGGAGATTAATTTTTGCTCCCACTCCCCCAGGTACAGATTGGCGTACGATGGGGCACAACATGTCCCCATCGCCACTCCATGTACCTGGAGGTAGTGGGAGCCTTGGAAAGAAAAAACATTATGATGGAGTATAAACTCCAGAATGTCCAAGATAAACAGATTATAGTTCCATTGTAGTCTTCTCTGCTGTAGAATGTTCTTTATGGCACTTAGGCCCTTATTGTGGGGTATAGAGTTATAAAGACATTCTAAGTCCACTGTCACAAGGAGGGCATCTTTTGGTATTACAACATTTTCTAATATTTGCAGCATATGGATGGTATCTTTGGTATATGATGCCAAGCTTGTAACGTGTGGCCTTAAATGGGCATCCTCTATACGGCTTGCTGTCTCAGTAATGCTCCCATTTCCCGAGACAATGGGACGGCCCGGTGGATTCTTGGGGTCTTTGTGGATTTTAGGGAGGCAGTAAAATGTATGAATACGGGGATGTGAAGTCCTCATATATTCCCACATTTCAGTTGTAATAATGCCTTCACCTCTCGCTTTATCAACAATATTGTAATATTCACAATTATATTGTTGAATAGTTGAAGCCGGTATTTTCCGATAACAGGATTTATTTTTAAGGAGTTTGAAACACATATTTTCGTAATCATCGTTGTTCATTAAAACTATATTGCCTCCTTTATCACTAGGCTTAATAGTGATATCTAAGTTGCTTGTAAGTGATTTTAAAGCTAAACGTTGGTTCGGAAGGAGGTTATCAGGTGCTGGATCTATTTTCAATTTTTCAATATCTTTTGTAACCTCTCTCACAAAGAGGGATACTGCTGGATTCTGACTTAGTTGGGGAAATCTCTGAGATTTTTTAAGAAATTTGTTGGTAGAAGAGATTTCTATATCTTCTTCTTGTGTGTTTTCCTCTTCGGAGGAGCTACTTATGTTGTCCCAAATGTCTGGGTCATCATATCCACTCTCCTGGAGTAGCAGGTTTAAATCGCAGAGTGCTCTATACTCTGCTGCCTTTAATTTTGAATCATGCTTTTGTATTTTTTCCGTCTGTTTAAAGAACTTACTTTTAAAGAAAAGATCCCTGGCGAATAGATTAATGTCCTTTATGACACAAATCTATCCGTTTTTTGATTGGGGCAGAATGACAAACCCAGCTTTAAAACTTGCTCCTCCTCTTCATATAGATTATAAGATGAAAGATTTATAATAGTTAATCCCCCTTCTCCGCCACTCTTATTGCATAAGAGTCCATGCTTGCCTGAGTTTTGGATGTTCGTCATGTGTTCGGTCTCCCTAAAAAAAAACCCTCTGTTACCTTGTGTCTTATGTTTGTCTGCCGCCGAGCTGTCTGATTGCGACCCCTGTGGGTCTTGGTCATGACTATACCCACCACCGTTATCACCAGGTGTGCCGTCTGTATTAGATGCTGCCAATGTGCGTCCTCTATAGGATGTCCCTCCTTTATTGGATCTGTCTTTCTTTTTTCCCCGTTGAGAGTTGTTAGTTCTAGGGTGTCCGTGTGTTTCTGTCTGAGAGGAATTCGAAACAGAAGAATCAGAAGAATAGTTGTCATTTCTGTTGCCCTGTTCATATCTGTGTCTGAAACTCCGTTGTCCTAGATGCCATCTATATGCTTTACCTTCATTAAATGCTATTTTATCCCTCCAATATTTTTTCTCCTTCCTTTGTAAAATAGATTTATTATATTCCTCTAGGTACGTCTTAAGTTTCCCCTCTTGTTCATTAAAGAGGGGAGACGACTTCAGAGGAGTAAGCTGCGTGTTTATCAGGGTTATTTCAGAATAAATATGTTTTAACTGCTTAAGATACTCCCCCTGCAGGAGAATCATAAGATTTTTGGAACATTCGTTTAGAATCCTCTCCCAATCTTGTTTTAGTTCTTGTGAGATATTCTCCAGGGTTGGGAAAATTTTAATTCTCAATCCTAGAGGATTCAAATTTTCCTTCACATACCTGTCAAAGGTTTTAATATGCCAATGTAAGGCCGACTTTTTTTCGAGGAACCGTTTCAAGGTGGAAAAGAGAGCATGAATATCCGATTCCACCTGTTCTTTTTGTTGAAATTCGTTCTCAATCCTGGACATTCACTCCTCCCATCCCTCACCCTGGAATCCTCCCATCTGGAAATTAACTGACCAACAGGTCACTAAGACCTGTTGAGGGCACAGGGGGATAACTTCAAAGATCAGCCTCCCACTGTGTCCTTTTTGCACAAACTTAATGTTAGCTTTAAAAATATTTTGGTTCTCAAATTGGGCTACCCTAGAGTTGACTACAAACAACGGGGGTAGGATGTGTTATCCACCCAAAACATGAAATGTAAGGTTATGTAGACACTACTTTCTATATGTCTAACTAAGTTGTTACCTTTTAAAGTCCCTTTTAAATTTATTTCCCTTTGGAATGCACTGGTCAATCCCTTTGTTAAGTATGCTTTTGAAGCACTCCCATTTTTCCTCCGTGTTCTTTGTTCCCAGGGTTCTATCCCATTTGAGTTTTGGGAAATTGGCTCTTTTGAAATTCAGTGTCCTTATATTGCCCTTGTGTTTCCTATTACTGTAATTAATACTGAAACTAATTGACCTATGGTCACTGTTTCCTAAATTGTCCCGTATTTCTATATCCGTGAGCAGGTCTGTATTGTTGGTAAACAGTAGGTCAAGAACCGCATTGTTTCTTGTCGGTGCATTCACCATCTGACCCATGAAATTGTCCTGCAAAACATTTAGGAACTGCCGAGCCTTGGCTGAATGCACGGTTCCTTCTGCCCTGTCTATATCTGGATAATTAAGACTTCTAGCTTCAAGCTTGCCATTCCCTTTTTCCATATGAGCACACAATTGGAAGTCTATTCTATCAAACCAGTATTTAGGTATCCAGACCGGGGAATTATGGAGAATGTAAAGTAACTGAAGTGGCCATATCATTTTGATTAGATTAACACAGCCAGTGACTGTAAGAGAGTTTACACCAGCTATCACACTTAGAATGAAACTTACGTAAAATAGGCTTGAGATTTAGGGAGATGCAATCTTTGGGGTTAGTGGAAACAATAATACCCTGTATTATTAGGCAAAGGTTTCTGCCAGCGCTTTGCCTAGAGGATCCAGGGGGAGAAGAAAAGATTAATGGCAATTGATAGTAAGGCCTGAAAAGCCCCCAAATAAATCAATGAGTGTCATCACCTCTGAGAGTGATCTGTCAGTATTCCCCAGGTACAACAGTGCATCGTCAGCATAAAGTGAAATTTTGTCCTCCCGCAGTCCGCTTTTAAAACCTTTTATGGAGGGTGAGTTCCTAATCATTACCACAAGCGGCTCATTTGCCAGAGCAGTGAGCAATGGTGACAATGGACACCCTTGCCTAGTGCCCCTATGTAAAGGAAATGAGTCTGAGAGGGAACCATTTATTCTAATGCGTGCTCGGGGCTGTCACGTACCTGGTCCTGAAGCCAAAATGCTGATAGGGCTCTCCTTGCAGGTGAGTGCTTGGTGTCCCTGAAGGTGATAACAGGAAGCACGAAGCCCAAAGTAGCAGGGATTGCCAGCTGTGCCCCAGATGAGGGTTGGTGGTTGGTAGATCTCTCTGCAGGTGAACACCAGAGGAGGTGAGCACTAGGACCCAGGAGTGCTGTGGAAGTTGCAGACTGCACACAGCTGGAAGTAGTTTGTAATGGAGAGTGCAGCTGGCAGGATCAACAGGTAAGTACTGGAAGCAGGTTCTGCAGGCTGGGTACAGCAGGTGGGTACCAAGGCAGATCACAGCAGACAAGGCACATCCGAAGGCGTAGTCAGGGACAGAAGCACAGGTCAGTAAGCCAGTGGTCAGCAGATCGGATAGCAGAGTCGTGGTTATGCAAGCCGGGGTCATACACAGGGCAGATGACCAGAGAAGATCCGTGAACAATCCGAGGTCAGAGCTGGGAGCAAGACAAGAGGAATCCAAGAACAAGCCGGGTTGACAACAGGTGATCAGAAGCAGCAGCAAACACAGGAAGCAGGAAACAGGAAGTTGAAGACCAGTCAGCAATGTTCATGTGCCACAGATATCCTTTTAAAGGCCAGAGGGTACTGGGATTGGACGTCCACTTTGTGCGCCAGCGCGCACACGTCTTCGCCCTAGCGGACGTGCGTTTGCAATACGTGTGTGCGTATTCATGCGGGCGCGGCCATGTTGAGAACTGGCTAATGTGTCAGGTCTATGAGTGTTTATTCTCCGGCTAGTTCCCTGACAGTGCCCCCCCCTTATGGGCAGCCTCCGGATGCCCAAACGTGACACCTTCTCAGGGTTTCTGTTGAAGAATTCTTGCAGTAACCTGGGGGCATGAATATTTTCCTCAGGCTCCCATGAATTTTCTTCAGGTGGGTATCCCTTCCACTTAACAAGATACTGAATATGTCTTCCTCGCTTTCTGCAGTCCAGTATTGCTTCCACCTCAAATTCGGTTTCCTCGCCAATAGTAACTGGAGGTGGCGGTGGGTCCTCCCTTCCTGGGAAGCGATCTGGAACAGCAGGTTTAAGAAGAGACACATGGAAGACTGGGTGGATTTTGTAAGATTGCGGAAGAGAAAGTTTGAAAGCCACAGGATTGATCATTCTTTCAATTCCAAAAGGTCCGATGACCTTGGTCCCAGCTTACGAGAAGGACGGGAGTTTTAGGTTGGCCGTAGACAGCCAGACTCTGTCATCAACCTTGAAGGCCGGGTTCTCCTTTCTCTTCTTATCATAATTCCTTTTATAGTCATCCTGGGCCTTTTGTATTGCCTCCTGCAGGGTCTGGTAGTTCGTAAAGATGGAGGATAATCTATCTTGTACTGCGGGCACATCAGTTTCTGGCAGAGAATCTGGAAAAAAGCATGGATGAAAGCCATAGTTAGCCCAGAATGGGGTTTGGTTGGTGGCCGCATGCACTGAGTTATTGTAGGCAAATTCAGCACAGGGGAGCAGAGATACCCAGTTGTCCTGTGAAAAGGTGGAGAAACACCGAAGATACTGCTCTAAGGTCTGGTTGGTCCTCTCTGTCTGACCATTGCTTTGAGGGTGGTAGGCTGAGGACAAGCAGACATCAATATTTAAAGCTTTGCAAAGGGTTCTCCAGAATTTGGAGGTGAATTGCACGCCTCTGTCCGATACAATGCTTTTGGGCAAGCCGTGAAGTCTCACTACTTCTTTAATAAAAGCCTGAGCCGTGTCTGTGGCTGAAGGTGTGCCCACCATAGGCACAAAATGCAACATCTTAGATAATCGATCAATGACTACAAAGATGGATGTGAATCCCTCAGCAGGAGGCAGGTCCACTATAAAGTCCATTGACAACATCTTCCAGGGCAAATCAGGAATTGGTAATGGCCTTAGCAGGCCCCAGGCTCTGGTGTTACTTCCCTTATTACGAAGGCACGTAGTACAGGAGCCAACATAATCCTTACAGTCCTGACTCAGGCCTGGCCACCAAAAAGTTCGTTGAATGAGCTCAATGGTCTTGTGTACCCCGAAATGACCCGCCAATTGAGGGTCATGACATGCCTTCAGGACTAGGGTCCTTGCTTCTTGTGGAACGAAGATCTTGTTATTTTGCCAGAAAAAATTGTCTTGTTTTTTCAAGGAACGAACTTCAGACTCCGGACACTGAGTGGAAGCTTGCTGAATGGCTGATTTTAAATCAGGTTGCAACAACAAAAAGTTTTGTGGTGAAAGGATGGTACTGGAGGAGGCTACTTCAGGGGTCTCTGGAAACATTTGTGAAAGTGCATCGGCCTTGCCATTTTTTGACCCTGGCCTGTAGGTGATATGAAAATTAAATTGGGAGAAGAACAAAGCCCACCGTGCTTGCCGAGACCTAAGGCGTTCAGCAGTCCTGAGACATTCCAGATTCTTGTGATCTGTAAATATCATCACTGGATGGGCAGCTCCTTCCAAAAGATATCGCCATTCTTCTAAGGCTGTTTTGATAGCCAGTAGCTCCCGATCACCGACATCATAATTTCTTTCTGCTTGACCCAGCTTCCGAGGAAAAAAAAGCTACCGGATGGAGCAAGGCTTTAGGCCCCATACGTTGTGACAAGATTGCCCCAGTGGCGACCTCTGATGCATCAACCTCCAAGACGTAAGGCAGAGCAGGGTCTGGGTGCCGAAGTATTGGAGCAGAGGTGAAAAGAGCTTTCAGTTTATTGAAGGCCGCCTGGGCTTCCTGGGACCACTGGAATCGGCAATGTTGACGTGTGAGCTGGGTAATGGGAGCAATAATGGATGAGAACCCTTTAATGAATCTCCTGTAAAAGTTGGCGAACCCCACAAATCTTTGGATTCCTTTTTTATCCACTGTGGCAGGCCATTCCAGGATGGAAGACACCTTTTGGGGGTCCATAGCGATACCATCAGTGGATATAATTAATCCAAGGAACTGCTGATGGTTTGTTTCTCAAATTTGCATTTATCTGCCTTGGCGTAGAGTCCATGTTTCCTGAGGGTAGACAAGACTTTCTTTACGTGCACACGATGCAATTCAAGAGATGCAGGGAAGATGAGAATATCATCAAGATAGACTATAAGAAAGTGATCCAGAAATTCTCTAAAGATGTCATTTACAAGGTGTTGGAAAGTGGCTGGGGCATTGCAAAGTCCACAAGGTATTCAAAATGTCCGAAATGGGTTCGGAAGGCCGTTTTCCACTCGTCGCCTTCTCTAATTCGGACTAAGTTGTATGCACCTCGTAGATCCAGTTTAGTGAAAACTCGAGCAGCTCGGAAACGTTGAAGCCGTTCTGGTATGAGAGGTAGCAGGTAGCGGTTTTTGATGGTAATTTTATTTAATTCCCTGTAATCTACACAAGGTCTGAGTGTATGATCCTTCTTTGAACAAAGAAGATTCCTGCTCCTGCAGGGGAAGAGGATGGACGGATAAATCCTTTTTCCATATTCTCGTTTATGTAGAGTCGTAGAGCCTCCAGCTCTATTTCTGATAATGGGAAAATCCGACCAAAAGGAGTTTCTGCACCTGGAAGTAGCTCAATAGGACAGTCATAAGAGCGATGAGGTGACAACACATCAGCTTTCTTCTTATCGAACACATCCAGGAAGTCATGATAGCTGGTAGGCACATACTGACCGATATCTGAGACTGCCTGAACAGTCAGGCAGCTGGGAGAGTCCAATGGTTCAGGAGCAAAACAATGCTGCTGGCAGTAGGCTGAAGAGAACATGATCTCCCCTTTAGACCAGTCAATCTTGGGGTTATGGGCCCGCAACCATGGAAGGCCGAGTATTACCGGAAACAAGGGAGAGTAGAGGACATCGAAACATAGGAACTTTTGATGTCCAGAGTCAGTAATCGTTAGAATTGGTTCAGTGTCTTGGGTAATGAGCCCCGACTTGGGAATGGTGCCGTCTGCCAGGTGAACCGTAAGACTCAGTCTTTTAGGTCTAAGCGGAATCCGTAATTAGCTAATGTAAGATCCAGAAAACAACTGCAGGCACCTGAATCAACTATGGCTCGGAATTTGACTTCCACTTCTGCCACTTGCAGTGAGACAGGCAAGATGATATGAGCGGGGGAGGATCCAGCGACCGAGGCATATGTGGGACGAGAGGACAGGAACTTACTGGGTCTCACAGGGCAGTTTCGAAGAAAATGTCCAGTACCGCCACAGTATAGACAAAGGTTGGCTTGCCGCCGTCGGATCCTCTCTTCAGGGGTCAAAGAAGGCCGCAACAGGCTGAATTGCATGGGTGTAGTGGTGGTTACTGGAGGTTTGTAAGATTGAGTCCGTTCAAAGCGCCGCTCCCGTAATCGGCGGTCAAGCTGTATAGCCAACTGTATAAGGCATTCAAGGGTAGTGGGAGCTTCCACCCGGGCCAGTTCATCTTTGAAGCACCTCTGACAGACCAAGCGGGAACTGGTACTTGAGTGCGGCTTCATTCCAGTCTGTATCTGCTGACCATTTGCGGAATTCAACCGTATAGTCCTCTACAGGCCGGTTCCCTTGCTGGAGTGTGTGCAGGGCCGCTTCGGCCGAAGCCATTCGCTGGGGATCATCATAGAGCTGTGCCATGGCTCCAAAAAAGGCTGAAACTGAGTCTCGGACCGGGTTACTTTGTTCCATAAGATGATGGGCCCAGGATTGAGGTTCTTCGGTGAGCAAGGAGATGATGAAACCAACTTTGACGGTTTCAAGGGAGAAAGTCTGTGGTTGCAGAGCTAGGTATAACAGACAAGCATTTTTAAAGGCTCTGAATTTTCTTCGGTCCCTGGAGAAACGTTCGGGTATGGGGACTCTTGGTTCAGGTGGAGGTACCACTACCATTGGTGTGACAGCGGTGCGTTCAAAAACAGCAGAAGCTGGAGCAGAGACCTCATGTGCAGTATTCTGGTAAGCAGAAGAGGACATAGAGGGTATGCTGTGCAGGCGACCTAGTTCCATATAGCCTTCTTGTAGATTTTGTACGGCTTGTGTGAGGGCTGTAACTTGTTGGCACAAAGCCTCTAGCGGAGACGCACCTCTGTCGGCTTCAGACATCTTATGGCTGGCTGGTACTGTCACGTACCTGGTCCTGAAGCCAAAATGCTGAGAGGGCTCTCCTTGCAGCTGAGTGCTTGGTGTCCCTGAAGGTGGTAACAGGAAGCACAAAGCCCAAATTAGCAGGGATTGCCAGCTGTGCCCCAGATGAGGGTTGGTGGTAGGTAGATCTCTCTGCAGGTGAACACCAGAGGAAATGAGCACTAGGACCCAGGAGTGCTGTGGAAGTTGCAGACTGCACACAGCTGGAAGTAGTTTGTAATGGAGAGTGCAGCTGGCAGGATCAACAGGTAAGTACTGGAAGCAGGTTCTGCAGGCTGAGTACAGCAGGTGGGTACCAAGGCAGATCACAGCAGACAAGGCACAGCCGAAGGCGTAGTCAGGGACAGAAGCAGAGGTCAGTAAGCCAGTGGTCAGCAGATCGGATAGCAGAGTCGTGGTTAGGCAAGCCGGGGTCATACACAGGGCAGATGACAAGAGAAGATCCGTGAACAATCCGAGGTCAGAGCTGGGAGCAAGACAAGAGGAATCCAAGAACAAGCCGGGTTGACAACAGGTGATCAGAAGCAGCAGCAAACACAGGAAGCAGGAAACAGGAAGCTGAAGACCAGTCAGCAATGTTCATGTGCCACAGATATCCTTTTAAAGGCCAGAGGGTACTGGGATTGGACGTCCACTTTGTGCGCCAGCACGCACACGTCTTCGCCCTAGCGGACGTGCGTTTGCAATACGTGTGTGCGTATTCATGCACCCACCCGTAGGGCATCGATGGGCATTGGTCTAAGAACTCTCCCAGACTCTCTCACGAGGGACAAACTATAGAGGTGTAGAAGTCTTTAAAAAATTGAGTAAAAACTGAGGAGACAACTGAGACCTGGGAGGGATCACGAACCGTCTCACCTGTGGGAGTTTGAAAAGTTGCTAAATGTGTTCAATAAAAAAAAACTCTTTCTCTATTATGACACCATGTCATAAAAAATTATAAATTTTTATTCAAAACATATTAAAATACTCTTTTTTTTTTTTTTTAGAAACCCATATACAAAAAAGGATTGTTATATAAAAAATGTTATACAACAAAATTGACTCCGATGATCTCAAGTGAACCCCACCATATCACACAGTTTCAAAATGCTGGACAAATCTAGAAACCCTTTGCTCTAAAATTAGAATCATACGGTAATACAGGCTTTTGATGGTATAATTCCAACAGTGGCAGTGTATTCACTTGGAAACTATAACGTTCTCTACATGTTTCGCTCTGCCACGCTTCTTCTGGGGAGTATCCTTAAATATATTAGTCATAAGATCTAAAGGAAAAAGGGGAATATGCATGCAAATTCATACAACAACCAATTTCAATAGAACAATGCTCTGGTAATGTGCACAAGTATATGGAAACCACCGTGTCTAAACGCGCATGTATATAGTCTTGTATAGTCTCTTACCAATAATCAATATGTTGCATAGTACATTAGACAATCCGAAAACAACATCAGGTAGATAGCTACAGCGGTGGATCAATACATGTCAACGCCCGGATCAGATGGAGGCGGGGGGATAATTAAGGTGAAATAACTCTTCAAGCCTATGTATATAAAATATATAAATGTATATGGGTAATCCACTAACCTCCACAAGGATAATATAATACTAGATAACAGACCAATGGGTTGTACAAAAGGGGGTACAGTATACAAGTCTCTTCTTACCAAGGTCCAGCATGGACATAGGAACACTGCACACACTATATGGAAGCAGCAGCAAGAGGTTCAGGTAAAGCGTGGATGGACAGAGCCCTGTCTCTCCACGTTTAGAACAGCTTTTTCTGTCTTCACAGGGTGCACTAAAGATAGCTGCCTCACTCTAAATTGAAAAGAATTGGGCCTTCCTTGTTGCTACAGTAAGAGAGATTAAAAATACACGCTTCAACCGAGGCGTACCAAATCTTACAAAAGCACAACAACAACCCCTATCCTCCCTAAAAAAAAAATCAAGGATTATAATTAAACCGGCAGACAAGGGGGGCAATGTGGTAGTGATGAATCAGACAGACTATGAGAACATGTTTTTGGAAATACTTGATAATAGGCAATGGTACTGCAAAATTTCCCCCAACAGAACTGTGCGTTTTAGTGCCGAATTCAAGGAAATTTATCAATTGGGCCTTTTTACAAGGCCTCATTGATCAGAGTACTTATGATTATCTTAACATCCAATTCCCTCGAGAAGCTACTTTTTACGCTTTGCTGAAAATTCATAAAAACCCCTTTAGACCACCAGGGAGACCCATCGTGTTGGGGATCGGATCTATAACCGAAAATGCGAATAAATACGTTGATTTCTTTTTGACCCCACATGTGACAAGGCTTCCATCCTTTGCTTAAACAGGTGGAGGGACTCTACATACCAGAGGTGATCTTGGGTGTAGAGTCCCTATTCTTGCATTCCGCACAGTTAGGGCCTGGAGATGATACAAATGTTCCTGAGGGAGGAAGATGGCACAAAATGGAAATGTAATGATTTCATCATTCAGCTTCTACGGTATATACTCACCCACAATTGGTTTACATTTGCTGGCTCCCACTACCTCCAGGTACAGGGTGTTGCCATGGGCACATGTTGTGCCCCATCGTATGCGAACCGGTACCTGGGGGGGGGGCGCATCCTCTGGACAGATGAAGCGTATGCACAATTTATAGACTCTATCCACTGTTGGCATCAATTTATCAATGACATATTTTTTAACCACTTTAAGACCGGAGGATTTTCCTGCTTAACGTCCAGGCCACTTTTTTCAGCTTGGCACTGCGCGACTTAAACTGACAATTGCGCGGTTACACAATGCTGTACCCAAAAGAAATGTATGTCCTTTTTTTTCCCACAAACATAGCTTTCTTTTGGTGGTATTTGATCACCTCTGCGCTTTTTATTTTTTGCGATATTAATAAAATAAGAGCAAAAACTTTGCCAAAAATTGACATTTTCTACTTTGACAGTTAAAAAATATCCAATATATTCAATTTTTGTCATATATTTAGGCCAAAATGTATTTAGCTACATGTCTTTGACAAAAAAATTCTCAATGAGCGTATTTTTATTGGTTTGTGCAAATGTTATAGCGTCTACAAACTATGATGTAAATACTGGAATTTACGCAGCTTTAATTTCTGACTGCCTATCTCAATTCTTGAAGTGCTAAAATGGCAGGGCTGTACAAACCCCCCCCCCCCCCCAAATTACCACTTTCTCTTACGTCCTCCGACAGTCGCCGCCTCCTCTAAGTCATCACTGTTGGGTATTGACTTCCGCTCCGCAGGAGTAGCTAGGCATATAGACTTAGTCCAAAGACAAAACGCATTAGCATATACACACCCATGGGGGCTGTCCCATCTGGTCAATACCCCCCTGCATAACCACTCCCAACTCAGTTTTAATCTGCCTAGCGTCAGGAGTAGTCAGGCTTACCTGTGCTGGGGCTTCGGTCCCAGCCTTCCTAATCTTTTATTTGATTTTCTTTGAAAATGTCAGTTTTTTTCTTACTTTACTAGCTGTTTATTTTGTCAGCTTTTAGTGTTAGTCTTATCTTCGGATGAAGCTGGATAATGCGGTGCTGGGATTCGTACTGACCGCCATGGTTCTCCAGGGCAGAAGGGTCAGATGGACCCCCAGCCCGCCATCGAGCGTTCAGCTATGGTTCGCCCTGGCATTATGAACGACCCATCCCTGTTTGCTGCAGGGATGCAGCCGTGAGGTGGCTACCTCACAGGACACATCTGCGCTGCTGCAGTGTCATGTCCCTGGCTCACGGCACTCCCTGTCAGATGAGGATAGCGGTTTTCCATGCATAGAGGCTTGCCACGCCATCGGGTACAGGTAAGTACTTCTGTGTGGGGCCTCTGTCTGAGGTGGCAGTCTGTGTTGCTGTGTGGTCCCCATGTCTGTGCCTGTGTGACTCCCTGTGCGATCCCTGCGGGGATCGCTTGTGCAGATACTTTATTTTGTCTGGGGGTCCCTTTCCCTGCGTCACTTCGGTGCATTGTTGGGGGTGCAGACGTTTTGTTGTGTGACGACCGCAGCGGTGTATATTCGCGCGGTCTGCCATCTTGGCTATGGGCAGGCATGTGTAGCTTCCCTGGGGGCGATACTGCATGCTTTTTGGCGCCATCCGCCGCCATTTTGTGGGAGGTGGACGATCGGTCCGACCGCATGTTCGGTGGCCATTTTGGCGTAGCCTCCAATGCATTCCTATGGGGCAGCCATTTTCCCCAGGTCTGGCAGTCTATAGTCCAGCCTACTTCAGCAGCACTTCCTTTCCATCTGCAGCAGGACATCGGTAGCAACACTCTGCGGGCTCTGCAGGTTATCGCTCTCAATTTTCCTCTGTGTTATCGCTTCTGGCTCAGTTTTCTCTTCTCCTTTTGGGGTCTTTGTCACTGTAGCTATAGCGGTGAGCTACGCATACCGCAGCGCTTTTTAAGGGGACAGTACACATTTTATTGCACTGTTTTTTTGTTTCTACAACTTTGAGCAATGGTTTCTCAGGAAAGCAAGTTCCCTCCAGCTTTGGTGGGGGTCCCCAGTTCTCCTGTGGCCCCGCTGCGACCCGATTTGGCTGCTGTGGTGGCGACCTTAGTGTCTAATATGGAAATGCTGATGTCTGAACGTGCTGCAAAAAAGAGGCCCAGATTGTCTCTCTCTTCTGATTCAGATGGAGATATGGCTGCTGCTGCGAGCGTGCCCTTTTCAGGGTCCCGCTCATCCTTGGACCCCCCGGGGTCTGTGGGGGAGGCTGAGATGGAGGGGGTTGATACCTCCTCCCCGGGGTCGCCTGAAGGACGGGCGACCATGGATGAGTTAATTGTTTCTGTTAAGGAAACACTACATTTGGAGGATGAGCCCTGTCCTCCGGGCGTTGTGTCCTCATTTGGGACGCATAGGACCCGCAAGTCGGCGCAGGTTTTTCCCTGCCCAGCTGAGTTTCATTACATCGTTAATGAAATGTGGCGCATGTTGAAACGTCCATTCCTGGTACCTAGTTGGTTCAAATTGCTTTATCCTTTTGCGCCGGCTACGGAATCACGATGGTGTGTGCCTCCACAGGTGGATCACACTGTGGGCGTGTTAAACAAGGCTACCTTGGTTCCTACTGAGGATACCCTGGTTTTCCGGGATCCCACGGACCGGCGTTTGGAGTCTTTAGCCCGTCACTCCTACACGGTGGCGGGTTCGTTGCTCAAACCCGTTTTCGCGTCCGTTCTGGTGGCTCAGGCGGTGGCTGATTGGACTAAGATGCTTAGGAGCAATCTCGTGTCTGATGGTGTTCCGCCTGCCCGGCTGGAAATGGTGGATCAGATCCACCAAGAAGTCATGTATTTGTGTGATGCAGCCTTGAATGAGGCCCCCTTAGTGGCTCGCCTCTCTAGTGTCGTGGTGCTTAACCGGCGGCTGATATGGCTGAAGAGCTGGTCGGCTGACCAGTCCTCACGGAAAACGGTTGCTGATTTTCCTTGTGCTGGCTCTCGCCTTTTTGGCGAGGCGTTGGACACCCTGGTGAAAGGCGTCACGGGGGGCAAGAGCACTATGCTGCCCCAGAACCCGAAGAACAAGTCTTTTCGAGGCAAACGGGGTTCTGCGCCTAGATCCAATCAGGGGTCCTTTCGTGCCTTTCGGAACCAATCCAAGGGCAAGCCCTTCAAGGCCCAGGGCAGTCAGAAGAAGCCCTGGGCGGGTAAGCAGAAGTCCGGCAATGCCAGCGCGGCGGGTCAGTCCGCCTCTGCCTGAAGGGGCGCCCTCACCCATTTCAGGGGTGGGGGGACGTTTGCGCGGTTTCCTCCAACCTTGGCTGCTCCGGATATCGGACAGGTGGGTTCTGGAAATCGTTCGATCGGGATACAAGATCGAATTCCTTTCCTGGCCGGCGGACGGATTCTTTCCCTCAAATCTTCATCTGCTTCCGGGCTTCTGCAGGACCTGCATCAAGCGGTGCAGGACCTTCTTGCTCAGGCAGTGATTGTCCCGGTGCCTCATCGGGTCAGGTTTCGGGGGTTTTATTCAAATCTGTTCACTGTGCCCAGAAAGGAGGGCAAAGTGCGTCCTATTCTGGACCTGAAAGTGCTGAACCGCTTTTTGCGTGTTCGGAAGTTCCGTATGGAGTCTCTCCGTTCGGTGGAGGCCTCCTTGAGTCCAGGAGCATTCCTGGCCTCAATAGATCTAAAGGATGCGTACCAGCAAATCCCCATTTTCGAGGGTCATCAGCGGTACCTTCGTTTTGCTATCGCAGAGGACCACTACCAGTTTGTGGCGTTACCTTTCGTTCTCGCTTCGGCACCAAGGGTGTTTACCAAAGTGTTGGCGCCGGTTCTGGGCCTGCTGAGGGCTCAGGGCATTGCGGTCTTGGGTTACCTGGACGATCTACTTCTGAGATCACGTGCCAGCCAGGACCTTGTGCGCGATCTGTCAACCACGGTACAGACGCTCCAGGAGTTCGGATGGACCATCAACGTTCAGAAATCGACGTTGTCTCCATCGCTTCGTCTTCCCTACCTGGGAATGATTCTGGACTCTGCTCAGGCAAAGGTGTTCTTGCCGGAGGACAAGTTCAGGACTTTGCAGGACGAGATCAGGTCCCTCAGGGACAACCCGTCCTCGTCACTCAGGACCTGTATGCGGGGCCTGGGGTTGATGGTATCGGCCTTCGAGGCGATACTTTGCTCAGTTTCACACGCGGGCTCTCCAAGCGGAGATCCTGGACAGGTGGGACAGACTGCCTCAGTCTCTGGATCTGTGTGTCTCCTTGAGTCGTCAGACCAGATTAGCTCTTCTGTGGTGGCTCCAGTCCCCGTCAGTGGCGGAAGGCAAGTCCTTCCGTCCGTTGGTGTGGACGGTGATTACCACGGATGCCAGCCTGTCGGGCTGGGGTGGAGTCCTGGGCAACCTGTCTGCCCGGGGAACTTGGTCGGAGGAAGAGTCGTCCCTCCCGATAAATGTGCTGGAATTGCGAGCGATAAAACTCTGTCTGATCTGGTCTGAGGTAGTAAGCGGGGTGCCCCAGGGCTCAGTCCTGGGACCAACCTTGTTCAATTTATTCATAAACAACATTGAGGTCGGGATCAGTAGTTCAATATCAGTTTTTGCAGATGACACAAAATTGGCCAGAGCAATAACTGCACAGCATGAAGCAGATATCCTACAGAATGACCTGGACAAAATTACAGAGTGGGCAACGACATGGCAAATGAGGTTTAACGTGGAGAAGTGTAAGGTTTTGCACTTGGGGACTAAAAACATAAAAACACAATACACGTTAGGAGGGGAACCCTTGGGGGAATCAAAAATGGAGAAGGATCTGGGAGTCTTGGTTGATGATAGATTAGGCAACAGCATGCAATGTCAAGCGGCAGCTGCCAAAGCCAGCAGAATATTAGCATGCATAAAGAAAGGGATGTATTCCAGAGATAAGACTATAATCCTTCCACTTTATAAAACTCTGGTCCGACCGCATCTGGAGTATTCTGTCCAGTTCTGGTCGCCAGTCCTCAGGAGGGATGTGTTGGAGCTGGAGAGAGTCCAGAGAAGGGCAACTAAACGAATTAGGGGATTGGAGGACCTTGACTATGAAGAGCGTCTACAATCGCTCGATTTATTCTCCCTGGAGAAGAGACGTCTGAGGGGGGACATGATAGCAATTTATAAATATCTTAATGGGGATCCCAGCTTAGAAAAAAAGCTGTTCATTCGAAGGGATTGCATGAGGACTCGAGGGCATACAATGCTAACAGAGGAGAAGCGTTTTAACCTCAGGCAACGTGGGGGGTTCTTTACGGTTAGGGCTACAAGATTGTGGAATTCTCTACCACAAGAGGTGGTTTCTGCGGGTAGTATGGTGGCTTTCAAAAGACTCTTAGACTTACATCTCAAGGATCAGAACATTCAGGGGTATGTGAGATGATTACAGCCACACACACCTACACAGGTCGAACTGGATGGACTATTGTCTTTATTCAACCTCACCTACTATGTAACTATGTAACTATGTAACTGTCTCTTCCGGTGGTCGGACCGTCTTCGGGGCCGTCCTGTCTGAGTACAGACGGACAATGCTACCGCGGTGGCTTACATCAACCACCAAGGGGGCACCAGGAGTGCTCGGGCGGCCCGGGAGG
Organism: Pelophylax lessonae; assembly: GCF_965119305.1. NCBI lineage: Eukaryota > Metazoa > Chordata > Amphibia > Anura > Ranidae > Pelophylax > Pelophylax lessonae. Next base: position 476,933,397 of record NC_138770.1, on the reverse strand, counting down.
TGACCGACATTCTGTCTTGGGCCGAGGCTCATGTCCCGGCGATCTCGGCAGTTCACATTCCGGGTGTGGAGAATTGGCAGGCCGACTATCTGAGCCGCCAGACCCTGGACCAAGGGGAATGGTCCCTACACCCCGAGGTCTTCCAAATGCTGTGTGCGAGGTGGGGATCCCCGGACGTGGATCTGTTCGCATCCTGGCTAAATCAAAAGGTGGAAAGGTTCGTGGCAAGAACGCGCGATCCGTTGGCGGATGCCTCGGATGCGTTGGTGGCCCCTTGGCATCGGTATCGTCTGATGTATGCCTTTCCTCCGATTCAGTTACTATCCCGGTTCCTCCGCAGGTTGATCTAGGAACCGCACCAGGTGATTCTGGTAGCTCCGGACTGGCCACGCCGGTCCTGGTACGCCGACGTTGTTCACCTGGCAGCCTCCGTGGCGTCTTCCTCTGCAGGAAGATCTCCTGTCTCAGGGTCCGATCTTCCATCCTGCTTTACAGTCGCTGGCTTTAACGGCCTGGCTGTTGAGACCCGGGTCCTGAGGGACAGGGGTCTCTCCTCTGAGGTCATCCCTACCCTTGTCAAGGCTAGGAAAACCTCCTCTGGTAAAATCTATTACCGTACCTGGAAGGCTTATTTCGCCTGGTGTGAGTCCATGGGGTTCTCCCCTCGCTTATACTCGGTGTTGAGAGAGTTGGCCTTCCTCCAGTCTGGAGTGGACCAGCGCCTGGCGCTGGCCACGATCAAAGGCCAGGTGTCCGCACTGGCTATTCTTTTTCAATGCCCTGTGGCGTCTCATTCCCTGGTTCGCACCTTCATTCAAGGTGTGCGACATTTGGCTCCTCCCAGGAAGGAGCCCTTACCTCCATGGGACTTGAACCTGGTTCTGTCCATCTTACAGCGTGCTCCCTTTGAAAACATTCGGGAAATATTGTTGCCTCTGCTGTCTAAGAAGGTTACCTTTTTGGTGGCGATCACTTCGGCTCGCAGGGTGTCGGAACTGGCAGCGTTATCTTGCCGTTCTCCGTACTTGGTGATTCACCGGGATAAGGTGGTTTTGCGTCCACATCCCTCCTTTCTTCCTAAGGTGGTCTCTGAGTTTCACATTAATGAGGTCATTGTCCTGCCTTCGCTTTGTACGAAGCCTAAGCATCCTAAGGAGGTTGCTCTGCACTCCTTGGATGTTGTCAGGGCGATCAGGGTTTACCTGTCGTCCACGGAATCCTTTCGGAAGACGGATTCCCTCTTTGTCCTTCCTGAGGGACCTCGGAAGGGCATGGCTGCATCTGCAGCGACTATTTCCAAATGGATCAGACAGACCATTGAACGGGCTTACGCCTTGAAGGAGCGGGTTCCGCCCTTCCCTGTTAAGGCGCACTCTACCAGATCTGTGAGTGCGTCCTGGGCCTATTGGCATAGGGCCTCGGTGGCCCAGGTGTGCAAGGATGCGACTTGGTCGTCAGTGCACACTTTCTCAAAATTCTACAAAGTAGACATTCTGGCATCAGCTGATGCTTCCTTTGGCCGCAAGGTTCTCAGTGCGGCAGTGCCATGATGGACCCTTGTGTTTTTTTTCTGGGTCCCTGGCTGTTGGCATTTGCTTTCCTGGGCTGTTGCTCCTGTTGAGCATTGTTTTTTTCTGTTGCCCATTTGGTTCTCTTACAGTGCATGTAAGATTCCTTTCTCTGATGTGGGTACTGCGTTGCCTTTTCCACGGTTGCGTCTCCCACCCCTCATGTCTATACTGCTTTGGGACATCCCCATGGGTGTGTATATGCTAATGCCTTTTGTCTTTGGACTAAGTCTATATGCCTAGCTACTCCTGCTGAGCGGAAGTCAATACCCAACAGTGATGACTTAGAGGAGGCGGCGACTGTCGGAGGACTCAGAGAAAGGAATTTTACAGGTAAGATTTTACAAAAATTATGTTTTTTGGAAAGTAGACATCCTAAGGAATGTAGTGAGAGGCATGATGAGCTCATTGAATAATACCTTTTTTTGTCACAGGTGTTTGAAAAATGACTAAAAAAAAAAAATGATTTTTTTTTCTACAAAAAGTAATTGAAATGATATATTGCTCACGCATGCCATGGGCATATGTGTAATTACACCCCAAAATATATTCTGCTGCTTCTCCTGAGTACAGGAATGCCACATGTGTGAGATTTTTTGGGAGCCTATCTGTGTACGGGACCCTGAAAACCAATCACCACCTTCAGAATTTCCAAGGGCGTAAATTTCTCATTGCACTTTCTCACTGCCTATCACGGTTTCGGAGGCCCTGAAATGTCAAGATGCCACAAACCCCCCCCCCCCCCCAAATGACCCCATTTTGGAAAGTAGACACCCCAAGCTATTTGCTGAGAGGCATGGTGAGTCCATGGAATATTTTATATTTTGCCACATGTTTTTATTTTTTTTTAACAGAAAGTTGTCACTGAAAGATAAATAGCTCACACATCACATGGGTATATGTGGAATGACACCCCAAAATACATTTTGCTTCTTCTCCTGAGTACATGGATACCACATGTGTGAGACTTTTTTGGAGCCTAGCTGTGTACAGGACCCCGAAAACCAATCACCGCCTTCAGGTTTTCTAATGGCGTAAATTGTGCATTTCACCTCCGCACTACCTGTGAGTTTCAGAGGCCCGGAAATTTCAAGATAGCACAAATCCCCCCCCCCCCCCTCTCCAAATGACCCCATTTTGCCAAGTAGACACTCCAAGCTATTTGCTGAGAGGCATGTTGAGTGTTTTGCAGATCGCACTTTTTGTCACAAAGTTTTGGAAATTGAAAAAAAATGCATTTCCTTTTTTTCTGTATTCAGGAGAAGCAGCAGAATGTATTTTTGGGTGTCATTTCACATATAACCATGGCATGTGTGAGCAATATATTATTTAGTGACAACTTTGTGTAAAAAAACAAAAAAAATAATAATTTTCCCGAAACTTGTGGCAAAACATAAAATATTCCACGGACTCACCATGCCTTTCAGCAAATAGCTTGGCGTGTCTACTTTGCAAAATGGGGACATTTGGGGGGGTTTTGTGCTATCTTGAAATTTCAGGGCCACCGAAACTGTGACAGGTAGTGAGTAAGTAAAATAAGCAATTTATGCCATTAGAAAACCTGAAGGTGGTGATTGGTTTTCGGGGGTCGCGTACACAGCTAGGTTCCCAAAAAGTCTCACACATGTGGTATCCCTGTTCTCAGGAGAAGCAGCAGAATGTATTTTGAGGTGTCATTTTACATATACCCATGGCACGCGTGAGCAATATATCATTTAGTGACAACTTTGTGTAAAAAAAAAAAAAAACAAATTGTCATTTTCCCGAAACTTAGGGCAAAATATAAAATTCTCCATGGACTCAATATGCCTCTCAGCAAATAGCTTTGGGTGTCTACTTTCCAAAAAGGGGTCATTTAGGGAGTGTTTGAACTGTCCTGGCATTTTATGCTCAATCTTAGCCACACATCACCCACTCCTGTAACCACTTGAAGACCAAGCCTTTTTCTGTGACTTTTTGTTTACATGAAAAAATATATTTTTTTTTACTAGAAAATTACTTTGAACCCCCAAACATTATATATTTTTTTTAAAGCAGAGGCCCTACAGAACAAAATGGTGGATGTTGCAATTTTTTTCGTGACACTTTTTTTATATTTAATCCAGAAATACACTATATAATTCCTAATTGTTTTATAAAATTGAAAAGATCTTATGCCGAGTACATAGACACCGAACATGACATGCTTTAAAAATTGTACACGCCCGTGCAGCGGCAACAAACTATGTACGGTTTTAAAAGCCTTTAAAAGTCTTTAGCGGTTACCACTTTGGACTTACAGAGGAGGTCTACTGCAAGAATTACTGTCCTCGACCTGGAGTTTGCGGCAATACCTCACATGCATGCTGCAATTGTTGTTTACATATGACACTAGACCAACGCTTGCGTGCGCCTTTGCGCGCAAGCACGGGGGGACAGGGGAGCTTGATTTTTTTTTGTTATTATTATTTATTTTGCATTTTTATGTTATTTTGACACCTTTCCTTTCATTTTTTTTAAATTTTTATTGTTATCACAGTGAATTTAAATATCTCCTATGATAGCACTCTGTAGTGACAGTTACTCTTTTTTTTTTTTTATAAAAATTGGCGTCTTTTAGACTCTAGATCTCTCCTCTGACCTTAACGCATATGACCACACCAAAATTGGTGTGATAAAATGCTTTCCCAATTTCCCAATGGCGCTGTTTATTTCTGGCAAAACAGAAGTCATGAAATGTTCTTAGCTTCCGGTATCTTAGGCCATAGAGATGATTGGAGCCATTCTCATCTCTAATCTCTATGGTTAGACAATTGAACCACCAGCTGCCCTCTCGGGTTAACCGGTGGGACAGGAGAGCCCGAGAAAAACCACGGAAGGAGGGGGGGGAGTCCCCTCCCACTGCTTACAAAAGCAGTCTAGTGGCCAATTATCTGCTAGGATTGCTTTTGCATGTAAGCTGACCGCTGCCTGCAAAAACCGATACCAAGATGATGCCTAAATCTGCAGGCATCATCCTGATATAACCACTCAAAGTCCAGTAACGTACCAGTACATTGCTGGTCCTTGTTTGGCATATAGTGTAGGTTTTTTTTTTTTTTTTCATGCAGCCTGTGGGCTGAACGAAAAAAAGAGAACCTAACAGAAATCTCCGCAGGAAAATTGTGTAGTATATGCACCATTAACCGTCCAAACATCCAAACCCACTTCTTAATGGCAGGTATACATGACAATATTCCACGTATACCTAAAGGTATTTTAACTGCAGTGGTGAAATCAACCTACCACAGCGCTGCCATCAGAGGTATTCATATATGCTGAGCGCAAACGCTGTGTCAGAATATATAAAATCAGTGTGGCAGCCGATGAGTACCTGCAAAGCAAAGTGAACAGTAAACCTAAAACATTACATTGGTACCTGAAAAGTACCAATGAAAAACAGTAAAAGTGGGAAGAGTATAAGTTGAAGAGCAAGTAAGAACAGAAAAATAACTCAGACGACAACTATTTTTGGCTTTTTTATTTTGTTTTTTTTTTTTGTAATTTTTATTTTGTTTTTTTCTTCAATGTTAAAGTTCCAGGTTCGGGTCTCTCAAAATGACGATGGCCATCGAACATCTTTTGAGACCCTGTGTAAGTGTGCCCTAAACTGTGCCATGCTGTACCCTACGCTAATAATCCACTAGTGTTTGGTAGCGACGGAAACAGTCACGGTGGCAAAGACCTGGTCGGTCAGGACAGTCGGGACAATAATTACGGGTGTCACACCTAAATCCGCGCTTGCTGCAGACACGGGTAGGGATACTCGGGAGGAATTCAGGGTGTCAGAATTAATAATTAATAATAATTAATAATAATATCTCGCTGTGCCTCCATTATGTTAGAATGTTGATACTGCTCTGACTATAACAGTATCTATTTATGGTTAATAATAAGCAAAGATCTGTGTGAAAGGTGAATCTCAACTTATTCCATAAATCTATATTTAGCGAATTCTTTTTATTGAATAATTTCTTTTTAAAAGCATATACCAATCTTAGTGAAAACAGTCTACAGTATGGAATATATAAAAAAGTTTTATTCACGAGACATGTAATCACGATAAATGATCAAACTTAAGATGACACCAAAAAAATATAACTTCACGAAAATACAAACTTCAAACAACAACTGCAATGTGATGTGTAGCTCAATAATGAAAGTGAAACTAAAACAAAGTTAAAGTGAAACGAAAGCAAGATTACCATTTCCCCAGATGTAGTAATAACCATATTTAATGTATACTATACAATCAGACCACAATTGTCTGCGCAATGCAAAACCTGATAATCACCTCACTGCAGATGAAGTGAAAATAGGCTATGCAAAACGTGAAACTAATACGCCAATATGCGCTTAATCTGATATTAATAAAAATGTTATAAAAACAAAAATCATCTCTTTAGAGAAAAATCTACATATGGTTTATACGGCTGGGATTGTACTCTCGTAACCCCTTAAATATGAAATGTAAAACATTTCAGGAAGTACATAAACAATATTGAATAATAATCAAATACTTAGCAAGGCATAATTACCATATTTAAAATGGTGGCTAGCTTATAGAATAGTAGTTACCAGGTTCCTTAAGATGGCTGCATTTCCAAGATGGTGGCCAATTAGGGAGGAGTTTCGTTTGGCATCCCTCAAAGGTTCAGATACATGATGGATTAAAATGGAGTCGTCTGTGTAGATGAGTCTATGCATGGCTGTTAGTAGTGTGTATGTTGTAAGTGTGATGTATATTGGGCAAGATGTGATGTGTCATATGTCTCTCTCATCTGGGCTTTTATAGGGTATAGAACAATTACCATAAGTTAAACCCAGAGGGAGTGACATGAACATCATTGGTTGGAACATCTTATTCATTAACTGGTGATGTCATAGGGTGACACCTCTTGGTCAACCAGTATATTAAAATTAAATAAAGATTTCTCCATTTAAGACTATTATAAAACAACATAATAATGTATCCATGCTTTCACCTATGACATGTCCATTCACTCCACCAGGTATCTGAATAAAGAATTAATCCTGATAACACTATTCTAATATTTAATATATCTTATGTAGATATATATTGGATTTTACTTTTTAACCCAAGACTTCAATTATCGTAGTCAGCAAAATGTCAGTATTGCATTGCACTAGGTTCAGTATGACAGCATTATTTATCTTCAAATAAACTTCGAACCTTTATATTGACCCATAGCTTACAACCAGACCTTCTAAATTAAACACCTGGCAAGGCCAGAAAAGTTTATGATGCTTCTACGACTTACAATTTACAAATGTTTACTGAAGCATCTCTTGACATATAGAGATGATCAGTAAGGTTAGAAGTTAGCAAAATATGAAACATTATAATGTATAACGCTTTCCTACATATTTATGTATGCTAGTTATATACATACATTTCATATTTCAGTGTTAATATTATGTTACATATAAGATTATAACATATTTGTAAATTTTTAGTTTTACATAGGTCTAAGCATAGAAAATACTTAACTAAGGATTTTAGTAAATGCTGACTAATTTTATGATCCCACACAAACAGGATTACCTTGGTATAGCGTCTTAGACCTTATCTTAAAGTTTAAATAGACTATTGTCAGCTGGACTTTATCTTAAAGTAAGTCAACAGACTATTTATTTATTTTAGCTTAACACAACCTGTCTGGGATAAACCTGTTGAATAGCCACTTTTCCTGCATAGGCACTTTTTGTTAAAGGAAATTTAACCTTTTAAAAACCTGACAAAAATGGATGTCATTGCTTCATTTCTATGCAGATCAAAATATGACATTTCATTTCTATTTGTGAAATTAACTTCCCCAAATAACCCTGACAAGGGAAATGCCTCTCATGCAGCCGGCTCACTGCATCTGGTTGGGGAAGTTGGGCAGGAGCACCTGCTGGAAACAGAAGGGCTCTGATTATCTCTAACTGGTAGTGTAGGAAGGATAATGTTCCGGCAGACGCTTTGTATAAGACAAAAGCGTTGTAAATAGCCAATTGAAATAAATATACAGACACTTTTTTGTACCAGCGTCTGGCCTTATGGGCAACTACGTAAGGTCCCATCATCTGGTCGTTGAAGTCCCATTTTACGGTTATAGTCGTGGACACAGAGGGGCTTCTCAACAACAACATCGGTGACCGTAGAAATTTTGACTGCCGTGTCTGGGTAAATGGAGGACAGAACGAAAACGTTCTGTTTGTCCCTCCACTTCACTGCAAGCAATTCATCACACCTCAAGCAGGCCCCCCCCCCCCCGGACTCAGTGGGGCATTTACTAGCCGTTGGGGGAAGCCCCGGCGATTAGATCGCACGGTGCCACAAGCGCCAATTTGTAATTGAAAGGTGTCTAAAAAGTGGCACGCTCGAATAAAAATTGTCCACGTACAAGTGGTACCCATTTCTGAATAAGGGGACACCAAGTCCCAAACTACCTTACCGCTGCTCCCTTTGTAGTCTGGGCAGTCGGGGGGCTCCACAGTGCTATCTTTTCCCTTGTAGACACGGAAACTAACTGTATAGCCTGTGGGCCTGTCACACAGCTTATATATTTTGACCCTGTATCTGGCACGCTTGCTGGGGAGATACTGTTTCATAGCAAGGTGGCCAGTAAACTTTATCAGGGAATCGTCAAAGCAGACATCTTGTTAGGGGGTAAACCAGGCTGCAAACCGCTGATTGAAGTGGTCTACGAGGGGCCGAATTTTGTGGAGCCGGTCAAATTCAGGGTCTCCCTGAGGACGAAAGAGTTCATTGTCATTCAAATGTATGAACCAAAATATTTGTTTGTATCGAGCCCTGGACATAGCAGCAGAGAACACGCACATTTGGTGAATTGGGTTAGTGGGCCAATATAACCGCAATTCACTCTTTTTTTGTAATGCCCATGTTGAAGGATGGGCCCAGAAAGATCTTAAATTCGGAAACCGTTATAGGATTCCAGCCGAATTCTCTGGCAATGGGCGAATTTGGATTGGCGGTAATAAATTGACTAGCATACATATTACTTTGATCCACAATAGATCTGTAAAGATCAGTGAAAAGCAGCTCAAAAAAATTAAGGGGATTAAAACCAGCTGTTTCCACTCGAATTCCGGGTTGGGCAGTGAATGGGGGAAGTACGGGCGCTGTAGAATCTGTGGGCTGCCAATTAGGATATGCCAGCGCTTCAGGGAGCACACTATGGGCTCTACGGGCCTGTCTTCGAATACGCGGTGGCTGTGGGCCACTACTCATGCTAGCCACCGCACCAGCTTCATCTGCACTTATGGAACTCGCCACGTTACCAAGTCTTACTGCAGTGCTGGTATGTCTAGGTCCAGGGTGTACTAGGCCGCTTGTGCTTGCCAGATCACGAGAAGTGTGAGCGGCACTAGTACTGGCACTCTGCTGCATACGAGAAACATCCGGTTCTTGCATCTCAGCAACTCCAGAATGGGGTCGGGTACGCCTGACCTTAGCAGGGACCCATCCATCGTCTGAGCTATCTGTCAGGGAGCTGCTGTTATCTAAAGGTTCGTATACTGACTCTGATTCTGTCAGTGAGGCTTCCCCATCGCTCTCATCTGACATGGTCAGTATACTGTAGACCTCTGCACTACTGTACCACCGTTTGGACATTTTATCAACTAAATTTAAAGGTACAGTAGTGTGACTAACAGGTAAAAAAGCACCTATTTGGTCGCTACAAAAAAACTGCTAGTGCTAGAAGAGATCAGGCCTGACTCTGCTGACACAGCGGTTCTGTGTGATTTGTGTTTTTTGGAAGTGACCGTAATCTATTGATTACTGCACTTGCCTGGGTAGGGTGGGCTGGGCAGAGGGGCTAAACGCAGGTGCTGGCAGGAATCAGTGCTGATTGTGCAAACACCGTGTTTTGGGAACACTAAACTATGGGGACGCTAGTAGGGATGCACCGAAATAAAAATTTTGGGCCGAAACTGAAAATGCAGGATGCCATTGGCCGAAAACCGAAAATGACTTTTTCCCCAAATAATTTTAAAATAGGTAGAAGAGGGGCATACGCCAAAAACAGGCAGCGACATACACCTGACGCTGCAACCCTGTCACAGTATATGTACTGTGATGGGTTGGCAAGAGGTTAATTTAATTACCAATGGTATTTGTATTATGCAGCATGAGGGGGTTAATGTATTGTCACTGCTGGTCACTCATCTATTAGTGACCGACCAGTGGCAGTTAATTAACCCCTTTGTGCTGTATTAGTGCAACCAGTATCAGTGTTAATTAACACTGATACTGGTTGCACTAATGCAGCACAAAGGGGTTAATTAACTGCCACTGGTCGGTCACTAATGCAGCAGTGACAATACATTAACCCCCTCATGCTGCATAATTAATACTAATACCAATGGTAAGCTGCCTCACACCTCCCCCCCGCATCAGCCTCAGCGTCCCTCTCTGTCCATGAATGAAGTGACACACCGGGAGGGAGGGCGGGGGGAGCAGCCGCTAATATCTGTAACTATGTGAGCCTTAACTTCTCTTCAATTCTCTGTCAGCGGCACGATGTATATGAATGAACGGACACTCCGGGTGGGGGGGGGCGGGGCGGGGCGAGCGGCCGCTTATAGATAGAACTATATGTGATCCTTCCCTGTCAGCTCAGTGGTACTGTGTGTGAATGAGAACTGACCTGACACCGGGCGGGGGGAGCGGCCGCTAATAGATACAACTATGTGAGCCTTCACTTCACTTCCCTGTCAGAGGAGATACGTGCCTGACATGTAAGTGAAGTGAAGGCTCACATAGTTGTATCTATTAGCGGCCGCTCCCCCCGCCCGGTGTCAGGTCAGTTCTCATTCACACACAGTACCACTGAGCTGACAGGGAAGGATCACTGTTCTATCTATTAGCGGCTGCTCGCCCCGCCACCTGCCTGGTAATGCACAGATCGTAGTAGGGACATCATTGAGAGGCAGGCGGCCGGCCAGAGGCGGGACTTTTAAAACCTGCCCTGCGCTGCGCCCTCCTCCTTCCTCACGGCGGCCATATTAATTTTGGCACTGTTAACCCTTTATCGGCCGAAATTTCGGTGCATCCCCGACTCCTTCCCTTTGGTCAAATTGGCCTGTGAGGCAAAATGGGGAATAAAATGGCGATCATAACCTGCGATCCCCAAAAATGCACAAACCTGTTTCTTGTTGGTGGGACGTGGCCAATCCTGAATAGCCTTAACTTTGTTTATTTAGGGCTTGATTAGACCTCTTCCAATGGTATACCCCAGATACTTCGCCTCTTCTAGCCCAATGGTACATTTTTTTGGATTGGCTGTAAACCCAGCTTTCCAGATGGAATACAACACAGCCTGAACTTTTGGTACGTGTGAGTCCCAATCCTCACTGTGGATGACCACATCATCGAGGTATGCAGCAGCATAGGCTCGATGAGGCCGAAGGTTCTTATCCATGGTGCGTTGAAATGTGGCGGGAGCATTCTGTAACCCAAAAGGCATCTTCCGATATTGGAAAGATCCGTCTGGAGTTACAAATGCTGTTTTCTCTTACGTCCTCCGACAGTCGCCGCCCACTCACAAGTCTTCACCAATGGGTATTGACCTTTGCTCCGCAGGAGTAGCTAGGCACAAGATTTGTTAATAACAAAAGCTTTTAGCATAGACACACCCCTAGGGGCTGTCCCCTTAGTCAATACCTCCCTGCACCAGCATTCCCAACTCAGTTTGATCTTGCCTAGCTTAGGAGTAGCAGGCTTTCCTGTGCTGGGGCTTCAGTCTCAGCCTTCTACCCTTTTTTTGATTTTATTTCAAGTATTTTTCTTTCCTTTACTAGCTGTTATTTTGTCAGCTTTAGTTTAGGGATCTTCGGATGAAGATGATCATGCAGAGCTGGGTCTCGGACTGGCCGCCCTGGATCCCAGGGCTGAGGGCCAGATGGATCCCCAGCCTGCCATCGAGCGTTCAGCTACGGTTCGCCCCCTGGCGCCATGAACGACCCATCCCTGCTCGCTGCAGGGATGCTGCCTGTGAGGTGGCTACCTCACTGGACGCCATTCTGCGGTCTCGTGCTGCAGTCCACAGCGTCCTGGCTGCGGCACTCCCTGTCATCTTGATAGCGGTTTGTCGATGGAGACGGCTCCCCACGCCATCCGGTACGGTAAGCACCTTCTGTGTGGGGACCATCTGTGTGGGTGTCAGTCTGTGGCTGTGTGTACCCCCATGTCTGTGTGAAATGCGGGCTCCCTGTCAGATCCCTGTATGGGTTAGCATGCCTTTGTGGGCTGCGAGGGGGAGGGGCCCTCCCGCTCTGCTGTGAGTTCTGCCTGGGGCAGATTGGGCGCAGACATGCTTGAGCGGCGGCCGCTGTTGCGGCCCGCCATTTTTTTGCAGAAATGCTATGGACGGCCCTGTCCCTGTACAGCGCTGTGTTTTGGCGCCACTCGCCGCCATTTTGGCGGGCCGCGCTCGTTCGAGCACATGTCGGCGCCATTTTCTTGTAGCCTCTATCCCTCAGCCGAGCGGCCATTTTTGCGGAGCCTTCATAGGCTATATAAGTCAGCCGGTTATTGCATCACTTCCTTTTTCTCTGGAACAGCGATCGGTGGCAGCAGCCTGTTTGTGCTCTCTCCAGGTTTTTCCTTCATTGTCCTGTCATTCCTTGCTCAGTGTTCTCTATCCCTGCGGGATCGGTGCATGCAGTAGTGTACGGTGGGCTGCGCTCGCCGTGGTGTTAAATGGCCAGTACCTTTTTTTCCCTTCATTGCTGTGGGCATGGATTCTCAGGATAGCAAGTTTCCCCCCGCCCTGTTGGGGGACCAGGGGGCTGCTGCACCCCCCGAGGGGGCTGATCTGGCCACGGTAGTGGCGTCCTTAGTTTCTCAGATGCATGTGCTGATGGCTGAACGATCCGCAAAAAGGGCCAGGTTATCCATTTCCTCTGATTCAGAGGGCGATGTGGCTGCTGTGGCTGGCGTGCCCTTCTCAGGGTCTCGCTCATCTCTGGACCTTTTGGGGTCTGAGGGGGAGGTGGAAGGGGTTGATGTTTCTCCCCCTGGCTCACCTGAAGAGCTTGCACTCATGGATGAGCTGATTGCCTCCATTAAGGATACGTTGCACCTGGAGGATGAGCCCACTCCTCCTGCTAGGGTGTCCTCCTTTGGGACGCATAGAACCCGCAAATCAGCGCAGGTTTTTCCCTGCCCTGCAGAATTTCAACATACTGTTAATGAGCAGTGGCGCAATTTAAAGAAGCCCTTTACAGTGCCAAATAAGTTTAAACTGCTTTATCCGTTTGCGCCCTCCACCGACGAGCGTTGGTGTGTGGCGCCTCAGGTGGATCACGCGGTAGCCGTTTTAAACAAAGCTACTGCGGTTCCTTCTGAGGATACCCCGGTTTTCCGGGACCCTACGGACAGGAGGTTGGAGTCTCTTGCCCGTCATGCCTATATGGTTGCTGGTTCTATGCTAAAACCTATTTTTGCTTCGGTTATGGCGGCCCAGGCGGTTGCCGATTGGACGAAGGTGCTCAGGCGCACCCTGGTGGCTGATTCGGCTCCGCCTACCACGTTGGCTATGGTGGATCAAATCCATCAAGGAGTCATGTACTTGTGTGATGCGGACTTGAATTTAGCTCCTTTTGGCTGCACGCCTGTCTAGTGTGGCAGTGCTCAACCGTCGCCTGATATGGCTGAAAAGTTGGTCGGTCGACCAATCTTCTCGCAAGACGTTGGCGGATTTTCCCTACGTGGGATCTCGCCTTTTTGGCGAGGCTTTGGATACTCTGATTAAAGGAGTTACGGGGGGCAAGAGTACTCTCTTACCCCAAAATCCCAAGCACAAATCTTTCCGTGGCAAACGTAACTCCTCGTTTAGGCCCTCTCAGGGGTCCTTTCGTGCCTTTCAGTCGCAATCCAAGGGCAAGCCCTTCAAAGGCCAAGGCTCCCAGAAGAAGCCGTGGGCGGGTAAGCAAGAATCCGGCCAGTCCGGTTCGACAACCCACGCCAATTCCGCCTGAAGGGGCGCCCTCACCCGTTTCTGGGGTGGGGGGACGTCTGCGCGGTTTCCTCCAACCTTGGCTGATCCGCATTCAGGACAGGTGGGTTCAGGAAATCGTTCGATCTGGTTACAAGATCGAATTTCTCTCTCGGCCGGCGGGCAGATTTTTCCCCTCAAATCTTCAGCTGTCTCCGGAGCGCTTGCAGGATCTGCACCTGACGGTGCGGGCCCAAGGAGTGGTGGTTCCGGTGCCTCATCAGGACAGATTTCAGGGGTTTTACTCCAATCTGTTCACTGTGCCCAGAAAGGAGGGCAAGGTGCGTCCGTTTCTGGACTTGAAAGCTCTGAACCGCTTTGTGCGGGTTCGCAAGTTCCGCATGGAATCCCTGCGCTCAGTGGTGGCTGCCCTGAGTCCGGGGGAGTTCATGGCCTCCATCGATCTGAAGGATGCGTACCTACACATCCCCATTTTCGAGGGTCACCAAAGGTACCTTCGATTCGCCATTGCGGAGGATCACTACCAATTTGTGGCGTTACCTTTCGGTCTCGCTTCGGCTCCGCGGGTTTTTTCCAAGGTGCTGGCACCGGTCCTGGCCCTGTTACGGGCACAGGGCATTGCTGCAAGAGTTCGGTTGGACCATAAACGTTCCGAAGTCGACTCTGTGTCCTTCGGTTCGCCTTCCCTATTTGGGGATGGTTCTGGACTCTGTTCAGGCGAAGGTTTTCCTACCGGAGGACAAGCTCCGGACGCTTCAGGACGAGGTCAGGTCCCTCAGGGACAACCAAAGCTCGTCCCTCCGGACATGCATGAGATGTCTGGGGTTGATGGTCTCAGCCTTCGAGGCGATCCCCTTTGCCCAGTTTCACACGCGGGGTCTCCAGGCGGAGATTCTTGCCAAGTAGGACGGGCGTCCGCAGTCCTTGGATCTGCGGATCTCGTTGAGTCACCGCACCAGAAGGAGTCTTCTGTGGTGGCTCCAGTCCCCGACGGTGTCGGGGGGCAAATCTTTCCGTCCGTTGTTGTGGACAGTAGTCACCACGGATGCCAGCCTGTCGGGCTGGGGTGGTGTCCTGGGCGTTCTGTCCGCCCAGGGAACTTGGTCGGAGGAGGAGTCCTCCCTTCCGATCAACATTCTGGAATTGCGAGCAATAAAGCTTTGCCTTCTGCAATGGTCGCAAGGGCCGTCCGGTTCGGGTTCAGACGGACGATGCCACCGCGGTGGCCTACATCAACCATCAAGGGGGCACCAGGAGTGCCCGAGCGGCTCGGGAAGTGGCCGACATTCTGTCTTGGGCCGAGACGCACGTCCCGGCGATAATGGCAGTTCACATTCCGGGGGTGGAGAACTGGCAGGCGGATTATCTGAGTCGCCAGACCCTGGACCAGGGGGAATGGTCCCTTCACCCGGATGTCTTCCAGATGTTGTGCGCGAAGTGGGGTTCCCCAGATGTGGACCTGTTCGCGTCTCGTCTAAACAACAAGGTGGAAAGGTTCATGGCAAGGACGCGCGATCCTCAGGCGGACGCCTCGGACGCGTTAGTGGCGCCCTGGCATCGGTATCGTCTGATGTATGCCTTTCCACCGATTCAGCTGCTGTCCAGGCTCCTTCGCAGGTTAGCCTCGGAACCGCATACGGTGATTCTGGTGGCACCGGACTGGCCTCGCCGGTCTTGGTACGCAGACCTTGTCACTCTGGCGGTCGACGCTCCGTGGCGCCTGCCGCTTCGGAAAGACCTTCTGTCTCAAGGGCCGATATTCCATCCTGCTTTACAGTCGCTGGCTTTAACGGCCTGGCTGTTGAAAGCCAGGTCCTGAAGGATAGGGGTCTCTCCCCTGAGGTCATTCCCACTTTGATCAAGGCTAGGAAAGCCTCTTCGGGGAAGATTTACTACCGTACTTGGAAAGCATACTTTGCCTGGTGTGAGCCCAGGGGGTATTCCCCTCGTTCGTACTCGGTGTCGAGAGTGTTGGCTTTCCTCCAAACTGGAGTGGACCAGCGTTTGGCGCTGGCCACGATTAAGGGCCAGATTTCTGCGCTGGCCGTTTTTTCAGCGCCCTGTGGCGTCAAACTCGTTGATCCGCACCTTTGTTCAAGGGGTGCGCCATTTGGCCCCTCCACGGAGGGAGCCTTTGCCTCCGTGGGACTTGAACCTGGTTCTGTCCGCGTTGCAACATGCTCCCTTTGAAAAGATCAGGGAGATCTCGTTGCCTCTGTTGTCCAAAAAGGTGGCTTTTTTGGTGGCGATCACTTCGGCTCGCAGGGTGTCGGAGCTGGCGGCTTTGTCCTGCAGCTCTCCCTACTTGGTCGCATTTTTGAAGTGGGCAGCAGCTAGGTGCGGTGTGCATTTGTACATATATACCCCCCATCCTAAGCGCGGAACTACACACACCCTTATTATTTTCTCCCTACTTGGTGGTTCACAAGGATAAGGTGGTCTTGCGACCTAACCTGTCCTTTCTGCCGAAAGTGATCTCGGATTTTCACCTTAATGAAGAAATTGTCTTGTCTTCGCTCTGCGCGAAGCCAAAACATCCTAAGGAGGTTGCCTTGCATTCCTTGGATGTTGTCTGGCGATCAGGGTTTACCTGTCGTCCACTAAGCCTTTTCGCAAGTCGGATTCCCTCTTTGTCCTTCCTGAGGGACCTCGGAAGGGCATGGCGGCGTCAGCTGCGACTATCGCCAAATGGATTAGACAAACCATTGTGCAGGCCTATGCCTTGAAGGAGAGGGTTCCTCCCTTCCCTGTGAAAGCGCACTCTACCAGGTCTTTTAATACGTCTTGGGCTTTCCGGCATCAGGCTTCTGTGGCCCAGGTGTGTAAGGCGGCGACTTGGTCGTCCGTTCGCACCTTCTTAAAGTTTTATAAGGTGGATGTTAAGGCATCAGCCGATGCCTCCTTTGGCCGTAAAGTTCTCAGTGCGGCAGTGCCTTAGGGACCCTTGTTTTTGGGTCCTTGCCTGTTGGGGTGTTTTTCCCCTGGGTTGCTTGTTTTTCCTGGGTTGTTGCTCCTGTTGAGCACGTTTTCCTGTTGCCCAGTTGGTTCTCTTACTGTGTGTAAGGTTCCTTTCTCTGATGTGGGTACTGCGTTGCTTTTTCTGCGGCTGCGTCTCCGTCTCCCACCCCTCAGGTCTACACTGCTTTGGGACATCCCATTGGTGAAGACTTGTGAGTGGGCGCGACTGTCGGAGGACGTAAGAGAACTGAATTTTTGTAAAATCTTACCGTAAAATTCCTTTCTCTGAGTCCTCCGACAGTCGCCGCCCCCCGCCCCTCTTTGGGGTTTTTTTGTGTACTCTTACTGCTATGCTACCAAACTGAGTTGGGAATGCTGGTGCAGGGAGGTATTGACTAAGGGGACATCCCCTAGGGGTGTGTCTATGCTAAAAGCTTTTGTTATTAACAAATCTTGTGCCTAGCTACTCCTGCGGAGCAAAGGTCAATACCCATTGGTGAAGACTTGTGAGTGGGCGGCGACTGTCGGAGGACTCAGAGAAAGGAATTTTACGGTAAGATTTTACAAAAATTCAGTTTTTTCCCTGGCCGACCCCGAGAGAGGAATTTGCCAATAACCCTTGGTAAGGTCTAACGTCGTCATGTCCTGGGCAGTGCCTAGGCGATCAAGTCATTACAAAACTGCCAACTTTCATCTGGTTTGGGCACTAAGACAATGGGACTGGACCAATCACTATTTGACTCTTCTATCACCCCCAGCTCAAGCATTTTTGTTACTTCCTGGCGAATTGCCTCTCGCCGGGCTTCTGGAATTCTATAAGGCTTTAACTTGACCTTATCCCCTGGTGTGGTGATAATGTCATGTTTAACTCCGGAGACCCAACCTGGCAGGTCTGAAAACTTCTCCCTATTATGGAGCACAAATTCTTCAACCTCCTGTTGCTGAGTTTTGGACAGAGTCTCTGCTATCCCAACTTCAGGGACAACCAGGTAAAATGGAGCAGAAATCGGGTAGTCTCAGCGACCAAGGAGTCTCTATCCTTCCATGGTTTTAACAAGTTCACGTGATAGAGCTGCTCAGGTTTTCGTCTTCCCGGTTGGCTAATTTTATAATTCACCACCCCCATTCTATCCAACACTTCATAGGGACCCTGCCATTTGGCTAGGAATTTACTTTTGACCGTGGGGACCAGTACCAACACCCTATCACCAGGTGCAAAAAGAACGGACCTGGGCCCCACGATTGTAAATCCTTTGTTGAGCCAACTGGGCTTGGGCTAAATGTACCTTCACAATCGGCATCACTTGGGCAATTCTATCTTGCATTCGTGCCACATGTTCAATCACACTTCGATGAGAGGAACTCTCACTCTCCCATGTTTCCCTGGCAATGTCCAGTAGGCCCAGGGGGTGCCTCCCATACAGCAGCTCAAACGGAGAGAACACTGTGGATGATTGGGGAACCTCTCTTATGGCAAACATCAGATAAGAGAGCAGATAATCCCAATTCTTTCCGTCTTTATCCACCACCTTCCTCAACATTTGTTTTAAAGTTTTATTAAACCTCTCCGCTAACCCGTCTGTTTGAGGGTGATATACTGATGTACGTAATTTGGTCACTTTCAGGAGTTTACACCGTTCTCTGGTCACCCTAGACATAAACGGGGTGCCCTGGTCAGTTAGGACTTCCTTAGGAAGACCCACACGGCTGAAAACCTGAAATAACTCCTTGGCAATGGTTTTAGCAGAGGTATTTCAGAGAGGAATCGCTTCTGGGTAACAGGTGGCATAGTCCATTATTACCAAGATGTGCTGGTGCCCTCTAGTGGACTTCAGTAAGGGGCCAACCAAGTCCATGGCGATCCTCTCAAAAGGGACCTCGACAATGGGCATTGGTACCAACGGACTGCGGAAATGTAGCGTGGGTGCAGTAATCTGACACACTGGACAGGAAGAGCAGTACAATTCCACTTCCTTAGTGATCCCAGGCCAATAAAACCTCTGGGTGATTCTCTCCCAGGTTTTTTCTGCTCCCAAATGTCCCCCAAGAATGTGCCCATGGGCCAATTCCAAAACCATCCTGTGGTACGGTTTAGGCACTACCAGTTGCTCAAGGGTGTCCTCTATCCTCTGTGACACTCGATATAACAGGTCCCTTTTAATAATGAAGTAAGAGAGGGCAATCCTCTCGTCAGGGTTAACTAACTCCCCATCTATCTTCACTACATTCTCCCGGGCTCTTAGCAATGTGGGGTCCCTCAATTGCTCAGTGATAAAATTTTCTCGGTGCACCTCGAGGTCATCAAACCCTATGGGCCACTGTTCCTATTCTGAGGTAGCAGGCTCCTCCTTAGGTGTTTCTCCTGCTAAGACTGAGAATGGAAACAGGAGAATCCTCACAGTTGGATTCTGGAGTAGATGTTTCAGGCTCAGAAGAACCACCTACTGGGGAATCTGGGCAATCCCAGAGTTCCCAGAACTTTGGGAAATCCCTTCCCACAATGGCGTCATGTGGCAGTTTGGGAACTAAACCCACTTGGTGACACAAGTTACCGAGGGAGGTTTCAAAGGAAACCGTAGTCACTGGATATTCTCGTGTGTCCCCATGTACACAAACTACAGCCATTTTCCTAGGATGTAAGGTTTTTCCCACCACTAGATCACTTTTCACTAAGGTGACCAGGCTACCTGAATCCAACAATACCACAACATCTTTACCATCTAAGCACATTCTATATAAAGGTTTCTCATTGCCCTTTACTGCAGTGCATGTGGTTGCAAAAAGGGACTGTCATCTCTGTCAGAAAGTCACACTGCATGGGTTCATCACCCGCTGGGCAAACCGCTGCTACATGTCCCTCTTCCCGGCAACGGTAACAAATCAACCTTCTGGTCCTCTCTTGTGGGATGGGTCTTCCAGGCTGCTCTCGCCAAACATTAGCAGTAGTCCCGATAATACCTCTAGTTGCTCTTTGGTTCCTCTCTCCACCCCCATCCCTTGATGCAGTTTTACTTATAGGTGGGGAGGGTCTGGTCTTGGGGTGAAAAGTCTGTGCGTCTCTGGGAAAAGAGGTCAAATTCTCTGTTGTTAGCTACCTTTCGACCAGGTCTACTAGTTTGTCTGCAGTTTCCGGACCACCATGGCTCACCCATTTCTGCAGGGTGTTAGGAAGAGACCTAAGAAATTTGTCCATGACTACTCGCTCCAAAATTTTTGGTCCGGACAGAATTTCTGGCTGCAGCCATTTCCTAGCCAAATGGATGAGGTCATACATCTGCGACCGAGGTGGCTTCCTCAGCTGATAACTCCAGTTGTGGACCCGCTGAGCATGGACATCCAAGGTTACCCCAAAACGTGCCAATATTTCCTCTTTTGATCGATCATAGTTTTTTGCATCTGCAAGCTCCAAATCAAAATATGCCTTTTGGGCTTCTCCAGATAATAGGGGGGCCACTAGTCCAGCCCACTGTTCTTTAGGCCAACTCTTTCTCCGCTGTTCTTTCAAACGTGGTCAGAAGGATCTCAGGGTCGTTATCTGCAGTCATCTTTGGCAAAAAGTGGCTTACCCGAAAAGTCGATATGTTACTGGCCTGACTCCTAGCCTCGGTCTGCTGTCTCTGAAGCTGTTTCACGATGGCCTCCATTTGCTGCTGGTGTCTCTGTTCCAAGCCTGCAATGCTCTCTTGGTGAGCCTGTTGTTGAGCTGCAGTGCTGTCTTGGTGAGCTGCAATGCTCTCTTGGTGAGCCTGTTTTTGAGCTGCAATGCTCTTTGGTGAATCTGTTGTTGAGCTGCAAGGCTCCGCTGAAAACCCACATTTGTCTGCTGTTGATTTGCATTTGCTATAGCCAGTTGTCTCAGTATCTCCTCCATTTTGAGTTTACTTTAACTGCCCGCATCCTCCACCATGTGTAAAAAGTCAAGACCCCCTCACCTTCAGAAGTCTCTCAGCTCACTGCTCTCCTTAACGCACAAAGCCTCAGGATGCAGCAATCAGTAGTCATCCTCTGGATAACTTGTAGAGGCCTTAATTGCCTCATTCTGAATAGCTGAAGCTTTCCAACGTCCTTAAACCTTTCTGGCTATCTCTGCAGCCGACACCTGATAGTAATTGGTGAGTCTAAACAAGGCAGAAATGTATCTCCCGTCTGTGACAACACCCAAAGTTTTACCTGACTTCCTGTCACACTATATACTGTATTTAGTGCACAGTGTGATAGGGAGTGAAGGGGTTAACTGGGTGTGATCAAGGGGTTAAAACTTTATTAGGGGATAGATGGCAGGTGCCCTAAACCTATTTGGGCCTAGCGCAAGCGCGATTAAGGGTCACAAGTGACACTAAATTCAGTGATCAGTAAAAGATCTGTATACCACTGTATATAGTGTTCACTGTGAGGGGTTTGGGGGGTGATCAAGGGGTTAAATGTGTACCTATGTGTTTGTGTCAGTGTAGTGTTTGTGGAACATTTAGCTGTCTCTTCTTCTTCTCCTGGAACCAAAAGGGCTCCAGGAGGGAAAAATACATCACTTCCCCTGCCTGTGTTTACATTACACAGGCAGGGGACATGATGCCATTGGGCAGAACCGATCACCAGATCCAGACCAAAAATCATTGGTCTGCATCTGGTGACTGATCGGTTCTGAGCCGAATCAGACCAGGATTGGTTTGCAGGGCGCGCGGGAGCGCACCCTGCGAGCAGTGAATGCGCCCGACGTAGGTCTACGTTGCTGGACCTAGCTGAGCCGCTCTGCTGAAGTAGCAGCAACATGAGCGGTCGGCAAGTGGTTAATTTGGAAAGGTACATAAGATGATTTGCGCATGTTTGTCCATTGTCTAAATATCAATAATTTTAATTTTGAAATTTACGCTTACGTTTGTTAGGCGATCGATTACATTTCTTGATCTATGAGTGCTCATTGACATGGACCATTGTATTGCCACTGACCTCTTCAGAAAGGAGTCGGCGGGCAATACCCTGCTCCATGCAGACAGTTCACACCCTCCAGCGCTAGTGAAAAGCATCCCCTATGCGCAGTATGTTCGCTTGCGCAGAAAAAGTACTCGCATAGAGGACTTCAAGAAGCAGGCTAATTTACTTTGGAGGTAGACTATTACGAAGAGGATATAGAAAAACGCTATTGTGTAAAGCCTATAATAGGGCGCTGCAACAGGATAGGACCACACTACTCTTCAAACCAAAGGGTCAAAAACAGTTAACTATATCACTAAGTTTTCATCTCAACATTACCAACTTAGAGAGATTCTCTATAAACATTGGCATATCCTCTTGCAGGATACCACTATGGCTAAATATATCAGCGCCCTTCCATGAATTGTTTTTCGTAAGGCCTCTGCAATTCGAGACAAAATTGTATCTTCTCACTATGACCTGTCTAAAACAAAAAATCCACAAAGACATGGTATATTTAAATGTAATAATTGCAATTTCTGCCAATGGGTCAACCAGGGTCAACACTTCCTATTACCCAATGGGGAGACATTTGTACCCCATTTTTTTGCCAACTGTATGACACAGGGTGTGGTCTATCTTATGTCTTGCCGATGTGGGGCGTTCTACGTCGGCAAGACAATAGGAATGTTAATACAGAGGATTAATGATCACACATACTACTCTGGGGGAGGGAAAATTATTACACCAATTAGCCTCCATCTTGATCTGTATCACAGATTCGACAGCTGCATCTCTTTTATTGTTTTAGAGGTGGTCCCCCCTGACTCTAGGGGAGGGAACTGGGACAAAAAAATCCTGCAAAAAGAAGCTCTATGGATAGGGCGTTTAAATGCCACATCACCACCAGGTCTTAATGAAATTCTATAATACAGTATAAGCCTTTCTTGTGATATGGGCAATACATGCAGCCCTCTCTCTTCTTATTGGACGATGTGACCCCTTGGAAGAGTATTCTATCTAGTCCCCTGTTGTTTCAATAATGCAATATTGGCAGAATGAATAGGGATGGATATACCCATTATCCTGATTCTTTAACTAAATTATGGCTTTATCATCCTTAGGGGTTGTGTATCCCTTTTAGCCTTTTAACAAAGAACCAGTGTGGATTGCGACAGGTTGCCTACTATGCTATCTATGCCTCGTTAAGGGCATTACAATTAGAGGGTCACGTGTCTCCTTCCTGTCCCTACAGACCTCTCCAGTCAGAATAATGGGGAAATTTATATTGTGTTTTATGGCTCTTTTGTATGTTAAAACAAATTTGGAAAGTTCCTATAATGATGTTACTGTTATACTATTTTACATCTTGTTACCTGGATATACAGTGCTTTGCGAAAGTATTCGGCCCCCTTGAATTTTGCGACCTTTTGCCATATTTCAGGCTTCAAACATAAAGATATAAAACTGTAATTTTTTTGTGAAGAATCAACAAGTGGGACACAATCATGAAGTGGAACAAAATTTATTGGATATTTCAAACTTTGTTAAATAAAAAACTGAAAAATTGGGCGTGCAAAATTATTCAGCCCCCTTAAGTTAATACTTTGTAGCGCCACCTTTTGCTGCGATTACAGCTGTAAGTCGCTTGGGGTATGTCTCTATCAGTTTTGCACATCGAGAGACTTAATTTTTTGCCCATTCCTCCTTGCAAAATAGCTCAAGCTCAGTGAGGTTGGATGGAGAGCGTTTGTGAACAGCAGTTTTCAGTTCTTTCCACAGATTCTCGATTGGATTCAGATCTGGACTTTGACATTCTAACACCTGGATATGTTTATTTGTGAACCATTCCATTGTAGATTTTGCTTTATGTTTTGGATCATTGTCTTGTTGGAAGACAAATCTCCGTCCCAGTCTCAGGTCTTTTGCAGACTCCATCAGGTCTTCTTCCAGAATGGTTAATAAATGGTAAAAAAGCACTGGTAATCTTTTTAGTGAAAAATATAAATAATTTGAGAGTGTATACTTATTAAAAAACCTTTCTAAAAATTCACAAAACTCAGTACAAACATCAGTGGTGCATACATATACAATATAAATAAATAATTAATTTATAAAGTGCAAGTGCTGTACAACAATAGTGCCAAAATAAAGTGCTTGCTTGTGCATCCACGGATAAATTATATATCCTAAATTATTGTACCAAAAATATTGTGCCCACTATTATAGTGCTTTAAGTGATTAAAGTGCTTATGGGTAGTTCATAGTCCAAGTCAATTCATGCAGGGAAAAAGCTGGATATATTTAATTGCTTGGATCTTAGGTGCTCCAGGTGGTGGGGTGTGTCACTCTTTGCCTCTTACCAGATTGAAGCAGGTCGCAAAGACCCCCAACGCCTGTGATCCCTTTATATAGGTGGATCAGACCTTACCGACTCCTCTTTCAGAATATCTTGCTCCTTTCTCCTATTTTTTCTTATGCATTTCCAGAATGGTCCTGTATTTGGCTCCATCCATCTTCCCATCAATTTTAACCATCTTCCCTGTCCCTGCTGAAGAAAAGCAGGACCAAACCACGATGCTGCCACCACCATGTTTGACAATGGGGATGGTGTGTTCAGGGTGATGAGCTGTGTTGCTTTTACACCAAATATAAAGTTTTACATTGTTGACAAAAAGTTCGATTTTGGTTTCATCTGACCAGAGCACCTTCTTCCACATGTTTGGTGTGTCTCCCAGGTGGCTTGTGGCAAACTTTAAACAACACTTTTTATGGATATCTTTAGGAAATGGCTTTCTTTTTGCCACTCTTCCATAAAGGCCAGATATGTGCAGTATACGACTGATTGTTGTCCTATGGACAGAGTCTCCCACCTCAGCTGTAGATCTCTGCAGTTCATGCAGAGTGATCATGGGCCTCTTGGCTGCATCTCTGATCAGTCTTCTCCTTGCATGAGCTGAAAGTTTAGAGGGATGTCTTCGTAGATTTGCAGTGGTCTGATACTCCTTCCATTTCAATATTATCGCTTGCACAGTGCTCCTTAGGATGTTTAAAGCTTGGGAAATCTTTTTGTATCCAAATCCGGCTTTAAACTTCTCCACAACAGTATCTCGGACCTGCCTGGTGTGTTCCTTGTTCTTCATGATGCTCTCTGCACTTTATTTTAGTTTTTTTTATATTTCTTTATTAAAGGTTTTCAACATACAAAACACTAGTACAGTCCCGTCATACAAAGGATAGTAAAATAACTTTATCTCATAACAACCCTTATACTTTATTTTTTCCCCTCCTATCCCCCCTCCTTCCCACCTCCTATCCCCCCCCCCCCTTTCAGAAGTCATTTAAATAATCCCTTGATTTTCCTTTTTGTAATCTTGCCATGTCTCCCATATCTTGATCCTGTTTTCATACTCCTGTTCACCCCAGGGTCTTAAGGATTCTAGTTTCCTTGTTTTTTCTACCCGTAGGACCCACTCTTGATATGATGGGGCCTCTTACTTTTTCCAATTTAAGGGTATTAGGCTTTTTGCTGAATTTAACAAGTGGGGGATTTTTGTTTTTTTATAATGTTTAATCAACATTTTTGTCCCATGGAAAAGACAGGTCCATGGGTCTTCTTTTACCTCTGTTGGTGATTTTTTTTATTAATGATAGTACCTCTCTCCAATATTTTTTAATTTTTGGGCACTCCCACCAAATATGTGTCATTGTACCCATCTCCTTACATCCCCTCCAGCAAAGTTTTGAACTCTCCGGATGGCATCTCCCCACTTTATCTGGGGTGTTATACCATCTGGATACCAGTTTATAATTCATTTCGGCCGTACTGATATCTATAGCCGAGTTATGTATCAATTGTATATATTTTTCCCACTGGAGTCCCTCAGTTCGGGTGCCCAGTTCACTTTCCCATTTTTCTACTAGTGGAGATACTGTCCGCTTTTCCCTTTCATTCAAAATTGTATATATATTTGAGATATTGTTCTTTATTTTCTCTGATATACACATTTGTTCGTATGGAGATAGATCATTCATTTCTCTTATTGGCTGGGGAAGGGAGGCGACAAAATGTTTAAGTTGGCAGTATCTCCACTCAGTTAAATTCCAATTTACTTTCTCTTTTTTAAGATCCAATAATGTAATTATTTTCCCCTTCACCATTATGTCTTTTAACCTAATATCCCCTTCTCCCAACCAATTACCGTATTCCCTTCCCTCCCCTGGTGCAAAAAGTTTTGTATCCTGTAGTGGTATTAACTGTGAGTTATACTTCCATTTTCCTCTAATATATATTATATCCCATATTTTTATTGCTTGTCGTGTAATGATATGTGTATTATTATTTTTTTTTTTTTTTGCATTAAATTTTTATTGAAATTTACAAGAACAGGGTTATACAGGTAACAATGCAGAATAAGGAGATGACATTGAGTAGGTAAATATATCACTCTTACATGTTTGATACATCATTACAGAAAGTAAGCAGTGTAACATCAATAAACTTACAATCGCTATTACAGCTAGCGGACAGTAAGAGAGGAAGGGAGGAAGATAGGAAGGGGGGGGGGGGAGGGAGAGGGAGAGAGAGGGAGAGAGAGAGAGCAGGGGGGGAGGGAAGGAGAGAGAGAGAAGGAAGAAGTAGTAGAGGAAGAAGAAGCCGAAGTGGCGAAAAGGAAGAGAGGAGGAAGTGAGGGAGAGAAGAGGAAGGGGAAGGGGGGGAGAGGGTAGGGAGGGGGATGGTTGGGGAATCAAAGAAGGGGGAGGGGGGGAGATGAGGAGGAAGAGGGAGAAGAAGGGGAGGAGAGGAAGGAGGTAGAGAATGGAATACTAAGGGCAGGGAGAATAGAGAAGGAGGGAGGGGGGGAGCGGAAGGGGGGAGGAAGAGGGTAAGGAAGCTGGGCAGGATGAAGACAGGACCGGTTAGAGAAGGAAGAGAGGGAAGGGGGAGCGGGACGGAAGGAGAAGAGGGACTGGCGGTCATGCTAGCCAAAATGTCGTTATCATATGTGTATTATTTTTCAACTCTCTAAATTTTGGTGGGATCCAGATAATCTTACCTAATTGTGTGCCGCTTATTGTGTTTTCAATTTTAACCCAATTTTTTTTTACTTTCTTTTTCCCCCATTCCAACACCTGTGTGAGGATTGATGCTTGGTGATATTTTTTAATGTCTGGTAGTGCAAGCCCCCCCCTCTCTTTTACTTCTACTTACTGTTGTGTATTTTATCCTTGGTTTTTTATTTTTCCAAACAAATTTAGTTATCAGTGATTTTATAATCTTGAAAAAAGCGTGAGGAATCTGTATTGGTATCATTTGGAATTTATACGATATGTTTGGGAGAATCGCCATTTTTATGATGTTAATTCTTCCCATCCATGATATAGCTCTAGGAATTAGTCTATTTTTTTCTGTTTTGATTTCATTCAGTAGTGGGATAAAGTTTGCTTTATATAACTTTCCTGAGGTTGGTGTTCATTTGATTCCTAGATATTTTAACTCCTCCCTTCTCCACACAAAGGGGAATTCCTCCTTTAGGCTATTTCTCTCCTGAGTATTCATTTTAATGCTTAATATTTCAGATTTTGTTTGATTGATTTTTAAGTTTGATAGTTCTCCATATTGCTTAAAGATTTTAATTATATTTGGCAGAGAAATCCTTGGGTTGGAGACGTAGAGTAGCAAGTGATCAGCGAACGCCGCGACCTTATGCTCTACCTCCCCAGCGACCACCCCGCTAATATCTGGGCATTCTCTTATTGTTGCCAGCAGGGGTTCCAGTGAGATGACAAACATTGGAGAGAGGGGACAACCCTGTCTCGTTCCGTTGTACATCTCAAACGATTCAGACAGTGTCCCATTTATTTTTATTTTTGCTGAGGGTCGGCTGTACAATGTACTAATCCATGCCATCATTCTGGGTCCTATACCCAATTCCTCTAGGGTTCTTAACATGAACTCCCAGTTGACCCTGTCAAATGCTTTTTCAGCATCTACTGACAGGATCACACTCGGGGCTTTGCTTTATAGCATTTGTTCTGTCAGTAAGATCGTTCTAATCCCATTATCCTTCCCCTGCCTACCAGGTATAAAGCCTGCCTGATCATCATGAATCCACTCCTCCATCAAACCTTTCATTCTTGTTGCTAGTATTTTTGTACTTGGTATCAGCATTCAAGAGAGAAATAGGTCTATAACTCGAGCACAATGTTGGATCTTTCTCTTCTTTTAGAATTACTGTGATCGAAGCTAAGAGTGCCTCTCTACTCATACTAAAATGAGAGCCCAGTCCATTCATATACCCTTTTAGCCTTGGGATTAAAAGATCTTTGTATTGTTTATAGTAGTTAATGGTAAATCCATCCGGTCCTGTGCTTTT
The DNA here is from genome assembly GCF_965119305.1 of Pelophylax lessonae. Lineage (NCBI taxonomy): Eukaryota > Metazoa > Chordata > Amphibia > Anura > Ranidae > Pelophylax > Pelophylax lessonae. The sequence goes on along the minus strand of NC_138770.1, from coordinate 476,905,578 downwards.
TCCTACGGTGGTATCTTTTATAGCTTTTTCTATCTCCTGATCTGTAATTGGTGCCTCTAGGAGTATTAATTTTTCCTTATCTATTTTTTTTTCATTTTTGCTTTTTCTAAATAGGCTTTAATCTTCTTGTCTCTATCAAAGTTATTTTCTTGTTTACCCTTGCCTCTTACCGCATATAGATTACCATAATATTTTTGAAACTCCCTTGCTATCTCGGTAGTCGAATGGACTAATTCCCCATTTTTATTTCTGATCTTATCTATAAAGTTTATTGCTTTTTTTTTTTTTTGAGAATCCTATCCTTGCCAAATTTTTCCCGATCTTATTGCCCTCTACATATTTCTCTCTTGCTACTTTATTAAATTCCTGTCTAGTTTCTTGTTCTAAAAGATCTTTTAATTCCTCTTTTTTCCTTTCTAATAGGAGGATTGATTCTCCTTTAAGTATCGTTATTTTCTTTTTTTGTTTTTGTTCCAGTTCGTGACCCCCTCTCATCAACCTGTCTTTATTTTCTGTTCTTTCTTTTTTCCTTTGTACCCCTTTTGCGATTAGAATACCACGCATGTATGCTTTTTGTGCTTCCCATATGATGTTTTTGGGAGTTTCTTCAATATCATTGTTTTGAAAGTAAAATTCCAACTTTTTCTCTACTTCCTGTCCCCATTTTTTGTCTCTAATCAGGTCCTCATTAATTTTCCAAGTGGACATTTTAGGTAGATCTCTACCCGTTTTCATTTTCACTGTAATGGGGGAGTGATCTGACCAGGTCCTAATCCCAACCCTCGCTTCTGATACTTTTTCGATCCATCGATGGTCTATCAAGAAGTAATCAATTCTTGAATATGTCCTATATATATTTGAGTAATAAGTATAATCTCTTTCTTTTGGATGGAGTATTCTCCATATGTCTGCTAATTGGCTTTGGTATAACTTTTTCCTGAACTCCTTAATCTGATGGTTCGAGAACCTTTGGTATTGCGACGTAGTGTCCATTTTTGGGTCTAGACTTGATTTGGATCGGAACAATGCCGATAGAGTTATATCCGTCCCTGGCCTAATTTTTAAGAATAATGCATGTGTTCACACAGAGAAATGCTGACACTGACGCAGTCAGGGTGAAACAATTCTGCTTTATTGCTTCCGGCTTTTAAGCTTATAAAGCCCTTACAGAACATCTCCAGGAAATGTCCTGTAGGCATGGCATTAAGTATAGACAGTTAAATTATAATCTTATTTGATTGGAAGTATCTATATGCATATAACTTTCTTCCAGGATATGACCATCTTCTGGCCTAGGTATGTCTCTCACTGGAGGCGCCATCTTGGAAATCATCTGTTCTTCTTGTTTTCTTATTGCTTCGATTTATAGGAGAAAAGTGATCTGGCAATTATGTTTGAGCAAGGAAAGTATTTCATATAAGTAAATAGCATAAAAGCATATTAGCATAACAGCACTATAGCATAAAATACCATAAATGGGTATAAATGGTTTATAAGCTTGTATATAATACTGTAGAAATAGGCATTTTACTAAGCCATCAATTACATCCATTACAGATTCCCCCCTTAAAATGTCTATTTCATCCTGTCCCTATCGATCCTAGCACATCTGTCCTCATGCACCTTGGAACTCTTTTGCGTCGCACTTTAGACTAGTGATTGCTAATCAATCACCCCCCTTGCCACGGTCTTTGCGCATGGGAAGTCAGATGCTCTCCCTATGGCCCTACAGGTCGCTGGCAGAGGTAGGGAATGTCTGAAATGGTGTATATGGTTTTCCATAGTCTTCTTCCTCAAATTCTATGTCTTGGCTCACGAATGTGGGTGTAGTTTGGTCTATTGCTTTCTCCATGAACTTCGTCAAGCAGGGGAGTACACAGCAAACCACTAAAGCAAGGAGGATTAGAACGATCAACACAGTCACTCCTATCTGTGCCAAGACTTTCTGCCACTCACTCATCCAATTAAAATATTGATCCCATGGGTCTGTGACACCTGAATTTTTCTTCAGTTCAACTGATAGGTTCTCTAACTTCTTAAGAGCTAATGTGATCTTACCATTCGGTCCAGTGTTGTTCTGAATATAGGTACAACAGGTGCTGGTCTTATCTATCATGGTACAGACTCCTCCTTTTTCTGCTAACATCATATCCAGAGCCATCCAGTTCTGAAAGGTCATTTGGGATGTGGTTTCTAATTGTTCAGCTATCCCTTGGAATGCATCCTTGGTGTAGTTGACGAACCTTTGTTGGTTATAATATATATAGTTTATCCAATCTACATTCTTATTGACAGTTATTATGGGGATTAGGGATTCAAGACCGGCCTTGACCTGGTCTTGAGCCTTGTATTCGTCGGGGACCCCCCTTGGAACTCCAATGGCATCTATATATACATGAGGATCAAAACTTCCAAGGAGAGCTTCCCGTTTCATCCTTTTACCTGGGGTCAGACCGATATGTGCGTCATGAGCACTTTCTGTCAGGATGTGCAAAGGCATGATAGCCTTTGCAAGGGCACACTCTCCTCTCCACTCTCCCTCTAGCCTGGTTCTTGCATGCATATCTCCACACACCCAGTACACATCCCCTAGGGATTGGGTCTGGTTTTGCACCAAGTTAGTTGAAACATGACTGTAAGAGGCACAGTAACCTGTTGGGAAGGTCCCCAATTTTCTACCCTTCCCTTTGTAGCAGACATAACAGGTGTAATTCCCAGGATATATTGTTATAACTTCTTTAGGCTTTGGGTCCCTGGTATTGATGGGGTATTCTGCCTTCCATTTCTCACATGCTGAATAATTAGTGGAAGTGTTAGCAAAGAGGCTTAGGAAACACTCCTCTGTTTCTTCAGGTATGTTCAATGGGACCGTACCTAAGTGTGGTCTAACACTGCCACAGACATAACAATTGGTTCTATTGTGCTTACTAGCACTGTACCTCATCCACTCTAGCCAGAGATTGGCTTCTGTGAAACCGGTTTCAGCTGCCATTGTATCCTCAAAGGTAGGATCTGCCATCGCTACCATGCCCCCTAGGGTCTGCACATGGGGCTTTAAAGGGTTAGGTTGGAGTTGTCTTTTAACCGGTTGCCATTCATTGTTGTTGTACATGTCTTCCAATCGGAAAGATCCTCTATGACCCTGATGACCTCCTCCAAACCACCATCCCAGCACGTACTCACCCCTATCAGAGGGACTAGGATTCCGTATATTTAGAACAAGTGTCATGCTAGGCCCTGGTTTATGTAGGGTGAGACGGGTCAACAAGGGCTCTCCTTGGCTATTCTTACTATCATAAGCTGGTTGGGGTTGGTATCCCCAAGGTGTCCCTGTGTTCCAAGCTGCTGCTCCCCAATAGGCACAATTCTTTCCCCATGACCCCTTGGTAACACAAATATACCCTTCCCCATGTCCTGTCTTATACAATTCTGATCTGCTATTGAGTTTGGGGCATGGGAGTATTTTACATGCATGAAAATCAAACGTGGCTACATGGGTATCAGAAGAATTATACCAGAAAGTGATCTTTCCATTATTTTCAGTAATGGCTGCTTGTTGCGCCTTAGTTGTTCCCAACAAGAAAAGGATATATAGAATCATGCTTCGTCATCGTCTTCCCCCTTAGGTACAGGGGCTTTCTTACAATGGGAGGCGTGTATCCAGGTGTTCTTTCCAGCCACCTTCACTGATGTGGCAGTTACTAAGAGGACTTGGAAGGGACCATCGAATCTGAGCTCAAGGGAGTGTTTTCGTACAAATTTCTTTATATAGACCCAGTCGCCGGGAACCAGCGTGTGTGTTCCTGTATCTAGTTCAGGATCTGGAATGGAAGAAAACACTCTCGCATGGATACGGGTTAATTCACGAGACAAGGCAATCACCTAATCAGTGTAAATATAGGTGGTGCGCTAAATCCAAATAAATGTACATAAATCAATGTGACCAAAAAAATCATAATCATAAAGTCCCAAATTCAAAGTGATGAAACTTTTCAAATTATAAATTCTGGTGATATGAAATGAAGGTGGTAAAATGGTGATAGATTCAAATGGTGATTTTGAAATCCCTCCACCTGGTGAAATTCCTCCTTACCGGACGGATATGAAGTAAGTGCAAGTTATAAAATATTTCAAACAACCAATTTCTTGTGACCACACGAAAGAAATAGTGCTCTTCACCGTGCGTGCAATAATCAAGATGGCCTCTTACCAGAACGATATTTAAACAGCACTCTGCAAAATCACAGGGATGATCAAACTGCCTCTTTCCATACAATTCGATACGGTCAGTTCACAGGGTTCAGCAGGGCTTATATCGTCCTCTCCAACATGAGCATGTAAAGCAATAATGACTAATAGTGCATTACCCCTTTTAAAAGCATTTATTATAAAAATGAATGCACTTACATGTGGATGGCAAAATATTGCATGAAACACGCTTCACAAGCAGTGAGGAGATTTCTGTATTGCTTGTGTCCGGCTGCAGCGCGGACTCCGAGCGACGTAGTGACGGCACGCCTCCTTGCTGACGCGTTTCCTCCGATTGGATGTCTTCAGAGATAGGAGCTATCTCCATTTTACCACCTTCATTTCATATCGCCAGAATTTATAATTTGAAAAGTTTCATCACTTTGAATTTGGGACTTTATGATTATGATTTTTTTGGTCACATTGATTTATGTACATTGAGTTGTTCATATTTATTTGGATTTAGCGCACCACCTATATTTACACTACCTATTCATATTATTTTTCTGGTAGCAGCTTTATCGCGGACTAGCGCACCTTCCTTTTACACATAAATCACATAATCAGCCAATACGTCAGATTGAAGTTGTAACTGTTGCGGATAATAACATCCTAGTCTAGGGGCTGACCCAAACAGTATCTCATAGGGTGATTAACCATGGCTCCCTCTGGGAGTGTATCTGACACTAAACAAAGCAATAGGTAAACTGTCTGCCCAACTCATTCCTGTCTCCTGGGAATTTTTTAACATCCTAGACTTTATTGTACCATTCAGTCTCTCTACCTTTCCACTACTTTGTGGATGGTATGCGGTGTGGAAAGCTATTGTGACCCCCAAGGCTGTCCATATTTCTTTGGTTACTGAAGCCGTAAAAGCCGGCCCTTGATCATTCTCTATAACCTCTGGGACGCCATACCTGCACACTACTTCTGTTAAAAGCTTTTTAGCTGTGGTCTTTGCTGTCATGTTGGTAACAGGGAAAGCTTCTGGCCAGGAAGAGTACATATCTATGATCACCAAAGCGTACTCATATCGGCCACTCTTTGGCATCTGGATGTGGTCGATCTGTATTCTCTGGAAAGGATACTGGGCTTTTTCTAGGTGTTTTCTGGGCACTTTCCCTGGTCTTCCAGGGTTGCACTTATCACAAATAGTACATGATTTGCAAGAATTGTTGGTGAGTGGGGTGATCCCTGGGGCCAAATAGTATTTGTTGATCAGGGCGTTCATCAAAGTTTTTGATAGGTGAGAGGCACCATGAGCCCACTGTACTACTGCTGGGAACATAGATCGTGGCAAACATGGTCTCTTGTCCACTTCCATGAGTCCATTCTTCAATGTGGCTCCTTTCTTTATCCACATCTCCTTTTCTTCTTTACTTGCTGCTTTCTATTGTTCTTTGAGGAGTGTCCAGTCTACAGATGGGCTTTGCAGGACCATGGTGGTTTGTACAGCTTCAGTATCTTGTATGTTTTGTGGTGCTGATGATGTTCCATCCGGAGCAGGCATGTCCACTCTGTTAACTTCTCGCGCTTCGAATGCAGCCTGCTTTGCGGCGGTGTGTCCGCCAGGTGGTTGCCTCCTGCTTCCGGAGAATTCAGTCTACCATGTGCCTTTACCTTAAGTATAGCCACTTGGGCAGGAAGAAGTAGAACATCCATCAAGTCTTTGATTGCTGCACCATGCTTCACAGGTGTACCTTTAGCCGTTAGAAACCCTCTGGTCCTCCAGAGGATCCTATAATCACAGGCAACGCCAAGGGCATATCTTGAGTCCGTGTAGATGTTGACTCTCTTTCCTTCTGTTAATTGGCATGCCATAATAAGGGCTCGGAGCTCTGCTTCTTGTGCAGACTTTGAAGGAGTTAGGGCTGAGGCGTGGAGGATTGTATCCTCGGTGGTGACAGCATATCCAGTGTGATATCTTCCTGCTTGGTCTGCATATCTTGATCCATCTACATAGTTAGGTAGGTCAGGATTGTCCAAAGGCACTTCACTTACAGTCAGTAGATGTGCAGTTTCCATTTTCATCATCTCAAGGCAGTCATGGGGAATATCACAAGGATACTCTCCCCCCTCGAGAAGTGGAAGCAGAGTGGATGGGTTGAGCGTGTTGCACCTGAGAAGGGTGACATTATCCGGGAGGAGTAGGGCACATTGAAGTCTGAGATGTCTTGCTGTCGAGAGGTGTTTTGGTTTTACTTGATTCAGTATTGCTGCTATGTCATGAGGGGCCAGAAGGATGAGATGATGTCCCAACACTAGGTCAGCAGTCTTGTCCAGGAGAGCCTGGGCTGCAAAGACGGCTCTAAGGCAGGAGGGTCCCCCCTAGCCACTGGATCCATCTGGCAGGAATAATAACCGATGGGCCTGACCTTGTTGCCGTGGGTCTGAGCCAACACTCCTGTGGCATGTCCTTCTCTCTCTGAGATAAACAACTTGAAAGGCTTCTCGTAGTCTGGGAGGCCGAGGGCGGGGGCTGTAGATAGAATTTCTTTCAGAAGTTCAAAGTTGGTAAGGGCCTCTGAAGATGGCACAAAAGGGTTGGTCTTCAGGGCATCGTACAGAGGTCGCATCAGTATGGATGCCTCTGGAATCCAGGAGCGGCAATAAGAGATTAGTCCCAAGAAGGCATGGAGGGATCTTTGGCCCATTGGCACTGGAATGGCCTTGATTGCAGCAACCCTTTCTCAGGTAAGATGCCGTGTGCCTTCTGAGACACAGTGACAAAGGAAGACCACTGTGCCTTTGCACCACTGAATCTTCTGTTTTGAGGCTTTGCAGCCTTGCTTGGCCAGGTAGCATAAGAGGCTCTCAGAGTGAGTTGACGCTTCTTCTTGGGTGTCCGCACAAAGCAAGAGGTCATCCACATACTGGAGGAGCACTACCTCTGGGTTGAGTTTGATCCATGTATTGAGGACAAATGTCATTGCCTTGGCAAATTTGAGATGGGGAGTTTTGAGCTCCCTGAGGCATTACAGTCCAGGTGTAACCTTGGCCCTCATGGGTGAAGGCGAAGAGGAATTGGCAACAGGGGTCGAGGGGAACGCTAAAATATGCGTTTGCCAGGTCCACCACTGTGAAGTATTTTGCTGTGGGCGGTATTCCAGCCAGCAAGTGTGCGGATTAGGCAAAATGGGTGTTTCCAGTATGGTGGCTTCATTTACTCCTTGGAGATCTTGCACCATTCAATATTTTATAGGTTCCCCCTTCACGGTCTTCTTCTTTACTGGAAAGAGAGGAGTATTGCAAGGGCTTGTGAAATATATGAGAGCCCCATTTTGCAAGAGGGCCTTTATTTGGAGGGCAATCGCAGCTGATTGGGAGGGCTTAAGGGGGTACTGGGGCTTCCTTGGGTAAGGGGCCCCTGTTTCATTTTCACAATAATGGGCGGGATTTTCAGGTGACCAATGTCCTCCGGCCCCATAGACCACAAACATGAGGGTATACGGTCTAGAACTTCTTGTGGGATTCCAGTGTCATCCTCCACATCCAAGGAAAGCAGGAGCGGAATGGAACACAGTGCTGAGGCATCTTCAGCAGTCAGTGGTGAAGTCACTTTAATACCATGGTCAGGTTGAAAGGAAATAGAGGCTTGAAGTCTGGACAAGACATCAGCCAGTAATAAATTTAAAGGACATGTGGTGGAGACGACAAATCTTGCTAGTAGGTCAGGGAAATTGCCAACTTGTAAGGGACGGGTCAAAGGGCTTCTTCTGGGTGTTCCGTCCACTCCCACGCAAGTTATGTCAATATTTGATAGGAAAGAAGTATCGGGTAGTTCTTCAGCTCTGATCACACTTCTGGCAGCACCTGTGTCACACAGGAAGGTGGTGGGACGGCCCTCAATGGGGAGGGTTATTTTGCAAGGGGTCCTCCAGTGTCTTTAGATGATACAGTCATAGTTGGCGTGTATGACACAGGCTTGCCGAAATCCTAGCGGAAGAGATTAGTTTGCTCGGGAGGAGGAGGAGGAGGCCAGGTGTTAGGCACAGAGTTGAATGGGTTCCCCTGTTTGTTGTTTTGTCCTTGGTGTTGGGTGCCTCCTTGTGGGTCACTGCCAGACTGCCTGTTGGTAATCCTCGGAGGGCTTCGACACTCACTTTTGAAGTGTCCGGGCTTACCGCAATTATAACAGACTCGTGGATTTCGTGGCAGGTGTGGCGTGTCCGAGGTCACCATGAGAGGGGTCATCTTTTTGTCATCTTTTTGTTTCCCTGTGAGAATTCTATGCCTTTCGCTACTAACAGCAAAGTATCGAGGGGCAGCACTCTATACTAGGGATGCACCTAATGTTCGGCGGCCGAACATTATTCGGCCGAAAATAGAAAAAATAGCACTTTCGGTGTTCGGCCGAATAAGTCAAAAGGCCGAATAATTTTGTGCCGAACAATGGGGCTGAACGATAGTCGATATGATATCGACTATCGTTCTGTGGCCGTAGGCGATATTCATATCGCCGAGGTCACGATATTTACATAGGCAGGGGAAAGGGACTCGGAGGAGGACAGGAGGACTCACAGACTTCCGTGAAGCCGGGACACTTCAGCGGTGAGCATACATACATTACTCACTCGTGCACTGCAGCCCGCCCCACACATTCAGTGAGTCTTACTCTCCTCCCTAGTTTTTTCAATGGCACATTCAGGGAGCCAATCACGCCGTGATTAGCTGCACAGCGAACCAATCACGCGTGCCTGCACACCTGATTGGTTCTGCTGTGCCGCTACTCACTGCGTGATTGGCTTCCTGAATGTGCCATTGAAAAAACTAGGGAGGAGAGTAAGACTCACTGAATGTGTGGGGCGGGCTGCAGTGCACGAGTGAGTAATGTATGTATGCGGCTGTGCTCCTTTCCAGGCCCCTACTAGTCCACCTCCAGCCTCCTACTACCACCACTATGAGAGACTGTCTGTCACTGTATAATCTGATCGAGTCCACACTGACACTGACGGACTATCACTGAGTAATTGATGTTACCACATTAACCCTGACCTGCCTAGTGCCCTGTATCTGCAATTAAAATTTACAAGGCTGCCTGCATGCTTCCTGATTTCCATTCCCAGCATCCTTCCCAATCCCTACAGTGTCACTAACATTAACCCTATGGTACAAGGCTGCAGTGTGCACTGAATCCCATTCCCTACAGTAACATTTTGGGAGAGAGAGAGACATGAGAGGACAAGAGAGAGAGAGAGAGACATGAGAGGACAAGAGAGAGAGAGTGAGAGGACAAGAGAGAGAGAGAGAGACACGAGAGGACAAGAGAGAGGACAAAAAATTGGCAAAATAAATGGAAAAAATGCGAAACACCGCGTTCGGTATTCGGCCTTCGGCCAAACATTTCATTATTATTCTTTCTACTTTTCTTACTGAGTAATGTACATTCAGTCTGAACACTAATACGCCTGGAATATCTGCTGATACAGGTTTCAGACCAAAAATCTCTTCTCTATATCCTGGTATAACCACATACACATTCAGGACGCTGACTCATTCAAAGGAGGTGAAACTCAGAGTGTCTGTCACAGGTTTACCCACGCCGAGCGTGTTTTTTTCTTCCCCTCTCTCCGGGCACCCGTGCACTAATGTTGCCAATCGAGGAGAGGAGAGTCTTGGCGGCTCCCCCTCTCCACTGGAGAATCCTACTGACGCCAGCCAATTATTTCGTCTGTGACTATTCCCGTCTGCTTATTTCGCCACCCTATCACGAGCCAGCACATATAACATACAACAGGCGACAGATATAACTTGTGCAGGTTCTTTACAAATGGGGCTTGGGCAAGCTATGTTACCTGCTTTTGATGACCGCAAGCAGCCGATACGGATACAGAGATAAACCAATCACAGAGAGAGCATACGGATAAGATATTAAATATGTCTTACCGTATTTCAGAGGTGATCAGTCTCCCCCTCTCTGCAAATTGATTCCTCCCAGCCTCCTCTTCATCGGCTTTCTCTCTTGGTCGAGAACCCAAGCTCCCCGTACGGGCCACCAGTTGATTTGGATCGGAACAATGCCGATAGTTATATCCGTCCCTGGCCTAATTTTTAAGAATAATGCATGTGTGCACACAGAGAAATGCTGACACTGAAGCAGTCAGGGTGAAACAGTTCTGCTTTATTGCTTCCGGCTTTTAAGCTTATAAAGCCCTTACAGAACATCTCCAGGAAATGTCCTGTAGGCATGGCATTAAGTATAGACAGTTAAATTATAATCTTATTTGATTGGATGTATCTATGCGCATATAACTTTCTTCCAGGATATGACCATCTTCTGTCCTAGGTGTGTCTCTCACTGGAGGCGCCATCTTGGAAATCATCTGTTCTTCTTGTTTTCTTATTGCTTCGATTTATAGGAGAGAAGTGATCTGACAATTATGTTTGAGCAAAGAAAGTATTTCATATAAGTAAATAGCATAAAAGCATATTAGCATAACAGCACTATAGCATAAAATACCATAAATGGGTATAAATGGTTTATAAGTTTGTATATAATACTGTAGAAATAGGCATTTTACTAAACCATCAATTACATCCATTACAGACTCAGGTTGAGGTCCCCGGCCAAGATCACCCCTCCATTTTTGAAATGTATTAATTTCCCCAAGGTCTTCCCCAGGAATGTTACTTGTCCTTCATTAGGGCTATATATGTTTGCTAATGTAATCTCTTCTTCGTTTAACTTCCCTTTTAAAAAGAGGACTCTACCCTCCGGGTCCACCAACCTATCTTCTAACACGAATCTGGCCCCTCTGGCCAGACCAATAGCCACTCCACTTGATTTTTTTTTTTAAATTAATCTGCATAGAACCAAGTGGGGTGGCTGTGGGAGTATAGCCTGATATTTGAAGCATGCGTGATGTGGGTCTCCTGTAGGAATATTACATCCGCATTTAGATATTTAACCACTTGCCGCCCACCCGCCGTCATATTACGGCGGAGCGGTGCGACCATTGTTCTGAGCCGCCGTCATATGACGGCGGCCCATTCAGCAGGGCAGGCGCGCGATCATGTGCGCGCCGCCCTGCACTGCCGGTGTCGGCGTGTCGCCGGGACACAGCCCGTCACCGGCAGGGGGGAAACAGCCAATGGGCATGGCTGTTTCCCATGTGATCGGCTGTGTTCCAATGACACAGCCGATCACAATAGAGGAGCCCACAAGATGACCGCGCATGCGCGATCGGGAGCTCGCAGCGCGGTCATGTCGGTGGCTCTGTGTTCCCTAGGAACACAGCTAGTCACCGGCAGTAGTAAACAGTCACTGACAGTGACTGTTTACTATGTGATTGGCTGTGAATCCATTCACAGCCGATCACAAAATGTAAACACAGAGCAGTAACTCACTGTTACTAGCTCTTCTCCCCTCACACAGTTTCTAGTGTGAGGAGAGCAGAGCCAGAAACAGTGAGTTACTGCTCTGTGTACCTGTCGCAAAGTAAAATCACAAAAAAAAATGTCCCCACACAGTCCTTAGCCCCCCCCCCCAATTGCACCTGTCACCCAACAGTCACCTCATCAGTGCCCAGAAATTGCCACCCATAAGGTTACGTTCACATGTGAGCATAGCGATCGCAGGCAGAATCATAGCGATTGTGCCCGCAATCCGGAAATTATTGCAAATCGCGGGGCGCCTGTGCGTTGCCCGTGATTTGCAATAGCACCCCAAATGCTGTGCGATGTTGCCATAACCCCGGTATTTTTTTAAACGGCGGGCGGTTGGCTTTCAGATAAGGGTGGTCCCAGTGGCGGATTTGCCGCGGAATTACCCTTATGGTGCAGGGGAAGAGGTGCCCCCCCCCCTCCCGGCGCGTCCCAGATGTTTTCCCAGCTTACCGGACCTGCCGGCAGCGGGGAAAACTATCCGGTCCCGGATCCTCAGAGACAGGAAGTCGAGTGAGGGCAAGCTGGCCCTCACTGGACTCTATGGTCTTGGAGGACCGGAGCTACGTCAAAAGCCGTTGCCTTAGAAACCGGTTTAAAGGGCCGTTTTTTTTTTTTTTCAACAATTTTTTTTTCTTTTTTAGTGTAGTTGTGAGGTGTGAGGTCTTTTTGACCCCAGATCTCACAATAAAGAGGACCTGTAATGCCTATTTCTATTACAAGGGATAGGCATAAAAATGATCAAAACATTTTTTTTTTTTTAAACTGTGTAAAATAAAAAAATAATAAATAAAATAAATAGGGAAAAAAAAAAAAATGAAAGCGCCCTGTCCCCGTTAGCTCGCGTGCAGAAGCGAATGCATACGCAAGTCCCGCCCACATATGTAAACGGTGTTCAAACCACACATGTGAGGTACCGCCGCGATCATTAGAGCTCCTCTGTAACTCTAAGCTAGTAACCTGTAGAAATTTTTAAAATGTTGCCTATGGGGATTTTTAAGTACCAATGTTTGGCGCCATTCCGTGAGCGTGCGCAATTTTGAAGCATGACATGTTGGGTATCTAATTACTCGGCGTAACATTATCTTTCACATTATGGAAAATTGGGCTAAATTTACTGTTTTCTTATATTTTAATTAAAAAAAGTGAAATATTTTTCAAAAAAAATTGCATTTGGAAGACTGCTGCGCAAATATGGTGTGATAAAAAATATTACAACAATCTCCATTTTCTCTGTCGCTCATTGACAGACGTAGTCCTCGTTGATTAATAACAACTTGGGTTATACTGCCCTCTACAGGAGTAGGACTAGACAGGAAAGAAAACGTTCTGGCCACACCCCAGGGGCAGTCTCAGAGGGTATATCCTCTCACTTCCTGCTACAGCAAAGTTAGGAGTAAGGAGTAAGGACCTAGATGCCTTGCTAGGATCTTCGGTCCTGGCAGGATTTTTTTTTTTTCTTAGAAAGATTTTTTTAGACAGCTTTTTTTCTCCAGTGTTCCTGTGAGATCTTCAAGCAAGCAAGCTGTAACTGGGCAACGGGCTGGATGTTGAGATCCAGTGGTCACCCCAGTTCAGCCTACGAGAGCGTGCAGGCCATAGCTCCGCGCTGGGTCGGCCGCGACATAGTCCCACTGGACGGGGACTGACCCTGCGAGTTTAACGTCTCGCTTAAATGCCAATGACCATGAGTCACGGCGTCCGTATTGGTCGACAGCCCTCCCACCCCGGTGGAGAGGGGTACTGTCAGTAGTTGGCGCCCGCCTGGTTCCGGTATTTTGAGTAGTATGTTCCCCCTTTTCCCCTGACGGGTTTGTGGTGAACGCGGGCCCCTCTCTGAAATGGTAAGGATGGGTCTCCCCTCTATCCTATAACATGTCACAGATCCCCCTATTTGAGTGTGATTTTTGTGAACAAGAAACCAGGAGGCTTGGTTTGGGAGCTGACAATCTAATGTCATTTCAAAACTGTAAAGATGACTGAAGTCAGTGGCAGTACTAGAATATTACTGTGGTAACATAAGGTATCCTACCTGTCATAGGTGTTCACATGGCGATGTCTATGCATGTATAACTGCAGTCCAGATCGCATTCCTCCAGCAAGGGCAGAGGGCTGCCTTCCGACGGCCCACGGACCGCATGTGGCCCGCCAGGGTCCGGTACCGCCGGCCAGGCTGATCACCATCCAGGGTGAAGTTTGGGGGGCCGATGCACTCCCGCAGGCCGCTAGGCCGAATACAGCATCCCGCAGGCCGCTGCTAAGCCGCCGCTATCCTAACAGGCCGCCGCCATTGTCTTGCAGAGCACACGAGGCCGCCATATTGGCGTAGCCTCGTGTCTCCAGCATGGGGGCGGCCATGTTTGAGGTGACCAAACACCTCGTGGAGCCAGGGGGAGGCGCCGGAAGGTGTGCTAAGGGGCGGAGCTGCCTCCTTTACCCAGGAAAAAGGGCCAAAGACTTCCTGTAACAGGACAGCACTGAGCAAGCTGATGAAAACTTCTGTGCATCAGGGATGAGCCTTGGGGTCTCTCTCTCTCTCTGTGGGGTCCAAAAAGGCAGGTAACACTGAGGGGCTCTGTTGCGACTGGGGGATTTGTCGCTGGCAAATGTCTTGTATAATCATTGCCCTGCCGCATAGGTATCCCCACCTGATCCCCTCAAGGTGGCCGCAGGACCCTCCAGTACCCCACTTGTTTTTAAGGCATTATCGGCAGTTTTGGAGTCTTTGGTATCCCGGGTGGAGGTGGCCTGTCAGGGACGGGGGTCAAGAAGCGACCCCCGCCTACCCCTATTTTTTATCTGATACTTCAGATACGGATTCGGAGCTGGTCAATGCAGCTGCAGGTCCCTCTTATGGGGCTGTTGTCTCAGGTAATGTCTCCTCAGCAGTGAGGAGAACGTTTCTGCCTCCGCCATAGCACAAGAGTGGTGGATGCACTAGTTGTGTCCGTCCGGGAAACCTTTAGTCTTGAGGTTACACCGGCAGAGGTAGCGGAGACTGAAATTCCTTTTTTGTACTTGTTAGCCTACCAAAAGGGCGAAGGATTTTCCTTTACCCAAATGGGGTCGTTTTGAAACGAACCCCTGTTATTTCCAAACGCATGGTAGGCGCTATCCGTTTGAGGAATCCCTCTTTAAAGGATAGATGGTACCACCTGCTGTCTTGCCACAGACTGTTAGGATAAAAAGGACCTCGTAACTAACGAGGACCTTCCCTTTCTGCTCATAAAGAGTTTGTTCGTTCCGCGAGGGCGGGCGATAAGGCGAAACCCTCCAAAGCCCCTTCAGAGGGTTTTTCAAAGGGCGCTGGTTGGCTAAACAAAAAGTCCGGCTCAGCCAAGCCTGAAGAATACAGCCTGATGTGCCCCTACCCATCTCTGGGGTGGGGGGATGTCTTCACCGGTTTCCGGATCCATGGCTTGCCAGAACCCCGGACTAAGGGGTTCGTGAGGTCATACGGTCAGGATACAGGATCGAGTTTCGATCACTTCCACCGGTACGATTCTTCACTTCTAACATTGAACGGTTTCAGGGGTTCTATTCGAACCTGTTCACAATGCCCAGGAAAGAGGGCAAGTTGCGTCCAATTCTGGACTTGGAATGTTGGATACATCCTGGGCAAGAAAGTTTCTCCTTGCGGAAAAACTCCAGAAGGTTCAGTCAACGATTCGGATGTTGCTGTCCGTCAATTGGCTGGGACGGATGGTGGCCTTCTTAGAGGCAGTACCGTATACCCAGTCTCATACCCGAATTCTCCTGAAGGAGATTCTTTTCTTATGGAATCAGAATTCCGATTTCCTGGACAATCGGATCCGGTTGAGCGAGCGGACCAGGGAGCCTCCGATGCTCAACCAGGGGAAGTCATTCCTTCCGATAGTATCCAGGTTACCAATAGGGTATCGGAACTGAGAGCGATCAGATTTTGTCTGATTTACTGGACCGAGCAGCTCTAGAGCAGCCCGATTCGGATCCAATCGCACAATGCCACGGTCGTGACTTATGTCAAGAAAGGGGCACTTAGAGTGTCCTGGTGGCCATCGAAACGACTAGCATCTTTCGTTGGACGGAACGGTTTGTTCCGGATCTCCCCGCAGTGTTCACTCCGGGGGTGGGAAATCGGCAGGCAGATTATTTCAGCCGTCAGATTCTGGATCAAGGGGTATGGCCTCTTCATCCAGAGGTTTTTCACTAGCTGTCCCTTCATTGGGGCACCCCGGATGTGGATCTGTTGGCACCTTGGCTCAACAGGAAGGTGCAGAGGTTTGTAGCTCGCACCCGCGATCCTTTAGCGGGCGCAGCAGAAACCCTGATCGCCCCGTGGGGGCAGTATCAGCTACGGCATGCCTTCCATCCTCTCAAGTTACTGCGGGAACTTCTTCGCAGGATAGAGGTGGAGGGAATTCCAGTTATTCTGGAAATTCTGGACTGACCTCGTCGAGCCTGGTACGCCGACTTGGTGAGGCTAGTAGCGGACGCTTCTTGGAGACTTCCTCTCAGGGAGGATTTGCGGTCTCAGGGACCGATCTTCCACCTTGCTTTACAATCGCTGGCTTAATGGCCTGGCCATTGAGACCCAGGTACTGAAGGACAAGGGAGTGTCAGCTTCAGTTATTCCTACCTCTAGTTAAAGCAAGGAAAGCGACTTCCAGCACATGGAAGTCTTATATTGCGTGGTGTGAATCTCTTGGATTTCCCCCACATACCTATTCGGTGACCCGAATCTTGGTCTGCAACAAGGGGTTGAGCAGAAACTGTCCTTGAGCACTATCAAGGGTCAGGTTTCAGCGTTAGCAATCTTCTTTCAGAAACCTTTGGCCAATCATTCCTTGGTGCGGAATTTCATCCAGAGGGTGCGACATCTGGCTCCGCCAGTGCGTGCACCCTTACCGCCTGGGATCTTAATTTAGTGTTGTCGGTTCTTCAGAAACTTCTCTTTGAAGATATTAGGGAGATTCCCTTGCTTACATTATCCTAGAGGGTGGTCTTCTTGGTGGCCATTACTTCTGCACGCAGGGTGTCAGAACTGGCCGCATTATCTTGTCGTTCCCTATATCTGGTGGTTCATAGGGATAAGGTGGTTCTTCTTCCAAATCCATCCTTCCTTCCTAAAGTGGTTTTCAGAGTTTTCATCTGAATAAAAATATTGGGTTTCCTTCCCCGTGTCCTAAGACTAGCCATCCTTGGGAGTTTGCATTACACTCCTTGGATGGGGTTCAGAAGGATACAATTGACTACTACGAACTTGTTTTCGTAAGACGGACTCACTTTTTGTGATCACGGATAGCCCTTGAAGGGGGTTACCTGTGTCTGCCGCGACCATATCTAGATGGACCAGTCAGACGGTGGTACAGGCTTATTCTATTAAGGGTCGGAATCCTCCGTTCCCTGTTAAGGCGCACTCTACTCGGGCGCCTAGTGTTTCTTGGGTCTTCCGCCATCAGGCGTCAGCGATCCAGGTTTTCAAGGCGATGACTTGATCGTCGGTTCATACCTTTACATCTTTTTATAAAGTTGATGTGATGGCATCGTCAGATGCCTCTTTTGGCCGCAAGGTTCTGCAGGCCGCAATCTGAGGAGACTGTTGGTCTATCGCAAGGGTTTGTTGGGTTTTTCACTTAGGTCTCATCTTTTGCTCGATGAGTCCTTGATGCTTCTGGTTGGCTCCGGTTGGGCCTTCTGGATTTTGATTTCTGTTAGCCCACCCCTCATTTGTGGTACTGCTTTGGGACGTCCCGAGTTGTTATTAATCAACGAGGACTACGTCTGTCAATGAGCGACAGAGAAAAATGGATTTTTGTAAAATCTTACCGTAAAATCCTTTTCTCTTAAGCTCATTGACAGACGTAGTACCCGCCCCTCTGTTTTTGAGTTGGGTTGGGTTAAATTCTCTAAACACTGCTTTGTGACATAACTGATTTGCTGTAGCAGGAAGTGAGAGGATATACCCTCTGGGACTGCCCCTAGGGTGTGGCCAGAACGTTTTCTTTCCTGTCTAGTCCTACTCCTGTAGAGGGCAGTATAACCCGAGTTGTTATTAATCAACGAGGACTACGTCTGTCAATGAGCTTAAGAGAAAAGGATTTTACGGTAAGATTTTACAAAAATCCATTTTTATTCTCTAGGGTCTCTGCTAAAAAAAAAAATATATAATGTTTGGGGGTTCTAAGTAGTTTTCTAGCAAAAAAAATGATTTTAGCTTGTAAACACCAAGTGTCAAAAATAGGCCCAGTCTTAAAGTGGATAAATGGACAACTTTGTGTTAAGTGCTACTTGGATGTTAGGACTCTGTATGTGGCTAGGCTGTGTAAAAGTGTTACACATGTGGTATCACCATACTCAGGAGGAATAGCAGAATGTATTTTGGGGTGCTATTTTTGCTATGTACATGCTATGTGTTGGAAATATTTCATAAATGGACAACTTTGTGTAAAAAAAAATGCATTTTCATTTTCTTTCCACATTTTCCAAAAACTTGTGGAAAATGACACATTCAAAAGACTCATTATGCCTCAAAAATTATACTTTGGGGTGTTTGCTTTCCAAAATGGGGTCATTTTATGGGGGTTTCCATTGTCCTGGTGCTCCAGGGCCTTCAAAAGTGCGATAGGTTGTCAGGAAATTATATGTGTAATTTATGCTCCTAGAATGCCGGACGGTGCTACTTGGATGTTAGGCCTCTGTATGTGGCCAGGCTGTGAAAAAGTCTCACACATGTGGTATCGCCATACTCAGGAGGAGCAGTAGAATGTGTTTTGGGGTGTAGTTCCAAGTATACATATGCTGTGTGAGAGAAATAACCTGTTAATACATCAATTTGTAAAAAAAAAAAAAAAAAATCTTAATTTGCAAAGTATTGTGGGAAAAAATTACAACTTCAAAAAACTCACCATGCCCCTTATTAAATACCTTGGAATGTCTACTTTCCAAAAAGGGGTAATTTGGGGGGTATTTGTACTTTCCTGACCTTTTAGTGTCTCAGGAAATGAGATAGGCCTTCAGTACATCAGGTGTGATCAAGTGTGATCAATTTTCAATGAATAGCACCATAGCTTGTGGACTCTATAACTTTCACAAAGACCAAATAATATACACTTATTTGGGTTATTTTTACCAAAGATAAGTAGCAGTATAAATTTTGGCCAAAATTTGTGAAGAAAAATTACTAATTTGCAAAATTTTATGACAGAAACAAAGAAAAATGTGTTTTTGCACGATATTTTCAGTCTTTTTTTTTTCTTTCCAATAAAAGTTTTATTTTATTCAAATTAAATTTCAGTCTTTTTTTATTTATAGCACAAAAAAATAAAAAACCCAGTAGTGATTAAATACCATCAAAAGAAAGCTCTATTTGTGTGAAGAAAAGGACACACATTTTTTTATGGGTACAGTGTTGCATGACTGAGTAATTGTCATTCAAAGTGTGAGAGCGCTGAAAGCTGAAAATCGGTCTGGGCAGGAAGGGGGTGAAAGTGCAATGTAGGCAAGTGGTTAATTTCCCCCAGGATTTTTTGTCTCTTAACAGGTGAATTCATTCCTCGTACATTATATAATCTAAAGTTCACTACACATCTCTTTATTTTAGTTTTCCTAAGTTTATGTCTCCAAGAGTATGATCCCTTACTAGGGAACAAGGATATTAGATATTGGAACTCTTCCTAAGTTCCCCCCCCCCCCACCTCCTCCCCTCTCCCTCTAGTCCCCTCCCCGTCCCCCCCCCCTTCCCTCGAGTCTTCCCAAGTCCAATCCCCAGTCCTTATTTTTTTTCCTTTGTTTTTTTTCTTCTCTATTTTTTTCCTGCCACTCATATTCTTCCTCTGATTCCTCTTCGGAGATCACTTGATCTGTCCATCCCGGGATTTCCATCGCTGGTATTTTTAAAGCATCACAGAAAGTCAGAGTATCTTCTGGAAACCTCAACAAAACCGTCTTTCCATCTCCTCGTACTCCCAGTCCTGTCGGGTGGTTCCAGAAGTACTGTATGTTTTGTTTCTTTAAGACTTCCACCATTGGTTTTAAGACCCGCTTTCTATTTATTGTTTCCTGTGAGAGATCCGGGAAAACTTGTATGTCTGCTCCTTCATATCTCATAATTGGTCTGTCTCTCAATCTTTCCCATATTTGAGCTCTCACTTCATATTTGTGGAATCTTGCTATCACATCTCTTGGTTTTTCTCTTGGGGCATTCAGAGGTTTCCGTATTCTGTGGACTCTTTCGAATTCTATTTTATCTGTGATTTCCTTCCCTAAGAGCGGGTTGAATATACTTTACAGCATTTCTTCTAGTTTTTCTTCTTTATCTTTTTCCGGTAGTCCCCTTATCCGCAAATCCTTCCTCCTATTTCTATTCTCTTGGTCTTCCATCTTGTATGCCATACAGTGCAGGTGCATTTATACGGAGACTTGATTACACACAGGTGGATTCTATTTATCATCATTAGTCATTTAGGTCAACATTGGATCATTCAGAGATCCTCACTGAACTTCTGGAGCGAGTTTGCTACACTGAAAGTAAAGTAATAATTTTGCTCGCCCAGTTTTTTTTTTGAAATATCCAATAAATTTCGTTCCACTTCATGATTGTGTCCCACTTGTTGATTCTTCACAAAAAATTACAGTTTTATATCTTAATGTTTGAAGCCTGAAATGTGGCAAAAGGTTGCAAAGTTCAAGGGGGCTGAATACTTTTGCAAGGCACTGTGTATGTATGTGTATATATATATATATATATATATATATATATATATATATATATATAATATACACACATAAATATATATATATATATATATATATGTAAATATAATATACACAGCTGCAAGAAAAAGTATGTGAACCCTTTGGGATGATATATATTTCTGCAGTAATTGGTCATAAACTGTGATCTGATCATCATCATCTAAGTCACAACAATAGACAATCACAGTCTGCTTAAACTAATAAAACACAAAGAATGAAATGTTGCCATGTTTTTATTGAACACACCATGTAAACATTCACAGTGCAGGTGTAGAAGTATGTGAACCCTTGGATTTAATAACTGGTTGAACTTCCTTTGGCAGCAATAACTTCAACCAAACGTTTCCTGTAGTTGCAGATCAGACGTGCACAACGGTCAGGAGTAATTCTTGACCATTCCTCTTTACAGAACTGTTTCAGTTCAGCAATATTCTTGGGATGTCTGGTGTGAATAGCTTTCTTGAGGTCATGCCACAGCATCTCAATTGGGTTGAGGTCAGGACTCTGGCTTACCACTTCAGAAGGCATATTTCTCTTACGTCCTCCGACAGCCGCCTCTAAGTCATCACTATTGGGTATTGACTTCTGCTCCACAGGAGTAGCTAGGCATAAGACTTAGTCAAAAAGAACAAAGGAATTTGCATATACACACCCATGGGGGCTGTCCCACTAGGTCAATACCCCCCTGCAGTGACCACTCCCAACTCAGTTTCTTTCTGCCTAGCGTCAGGAGTAGTTAGGCTTCCCTGTGCTGGGGCTACAGTCTCAGCCTATCTAATCTTTTTTCTTTGATTTTCTTTGAAAAATGTCAGTTTTGTCTTACTTTACTAGCTGTTTATTTTGTCAGCTTTAGTTTTTAGTCGACTCTTCGGAAGAAGATGGATTCATGCGGTGCTGGGATTCGGACTGACCGCCCTGGTTCTCCAGGGCAGAGGGTTAGATGGACCCCCAGCCCGCCATCGAGCGTTCAGCCGTGGTTCGTCCTGGCATTATGAACGACCCATCCCTGCTCGCAGCAGGGATGCAGCCGTGAGTTGGCTACCTCACTGGACACATCTGCGATGCTGCGTAATGTCCCTGGCTAACGGCATTCCCTGTCAGATGAGGACAGCGGCTTTCCCTTCTGAGAGGCACCCCACGCCATCTGGTACAGGTAAGTACTTCTGTGTGGGACCTTTGTCTGGGGTGGCAGTCCTGTGTTGCTGTGTGTTCCCCATGTCTGTGCCTGTGTGGCTCCCTGATGCGATCCCTGCGGGGATCGTTTGTACATGCACTGTGTGTTTTTTGGGGGCCCCCTTCCCCTGTGTCACTTCGGTGTTTGTGGGGGTGCAGACTGTGTGTGTGGCGGCCGCAGCGGGGTAAAACCGCGCGGTCCGCCATTTTAGGTATGGGCAAGCATGTCTGGCTTCACTATGGGCAATACTACATGCTGTTTTGGCGCCATCCAACGCCATTTTTCGGTGGCAGAACGATCGTTCCGACCGCATGTTCGGCGGCCATTTTGCCGGAGCCTTCCATTCAGTCCTATGGGCAGCCTTTTTCCCTGAGTCATGCAGCTTATAGTTCAGCCTTTTCTGACCTCACTTCCTTTTCCTCTGAGGCAGCGACATCGGTGGTAACACTCTGCGGGGCTCTGCAGACTATCTCTCTCACCCTTCTGTATTGTCATTTCTGGCTCAGTTTTCGTTGCCTGTAGGGGGTCTTTTGTCACTGTGCCTGTAGCGGTGGGCTGCGCACTCGCAGTGGTTTTAAAAGGGCAGTACCAAATTTATTGCACTGTTGTTTCATCTTGGGCAATGGATTCTCAGGACAGCAAATTCCTCCAGCTCTGGTGGGGTGCCCCGGTTCTCCCGTGGCCCCTCTGAAACCTGATTTGGCCGCTGTAGTGGCGACCTTGGTGTCCAATATGGAGGTGCTGATGGCTGAACGTGCTGCTAGGAAGAGGCCCAGATTGTCTCTCTCCTCTGATTCAGATGGTGATATGGCTGCTGCGGCGAGCATGCCCTTTTCAGGGTCTCGCTTATCCTTAGACCCGCTGGGGTCTGAGGTGGAGGGGGTTGATACTTCCTCCCCGGGGTTGCCTGAAGAGCGCGTGACCATGGATGAATTGATAGTTTCTTTTAAGGAAATGCTACATTTGGAGGATGAGCCCAGTCCTCCGGGCGTTGTGTCCTCATTTGGGACACACAGAACCCGCAAGTCGGCGCAGGTCTTTCCCTGTCCCGCTGAGTTTCATTACACTGTTAATGAACTGTGGCGCACTTTAAAACGTCCATTCCTGGTACCTAGTCGGTTCAAATTGCTTTATCCCTTTGCACCGGCTACGGAATCACGATGGTGTGTGCCTCCACAGGTGGATCACACTGTGGCCGTATTGAACAAGGCTACCTTGGTTCCTTCAGAGGATGCCCCGGTTTTTCGGGATCCCATGGACCGGCGGTTGGAGTCTCTAGCCCGCCATTCCTATACAGTGGCGGGCTCGTTGCTCAAACCCATTTTAGCGTCCGTATTGGTGGCTCAGGCGGTGGCTGACTGGACTAAGGTGCTTAGAAGCAACCTCGTGTCTAAAGCTGTTCCACCTGCCCGGCTGGATATGGTGGATAAAATTCACCAAGGAATCATGTATTTGTGTGATGCGGCCTTAAATGAGGCCCCTTTAGTAGCACGCCTATCTAGTGTTTCGATACTTAACCGTCGACTGATCTGGCTGAAGAGCTGGTCGGCTGACCAGTCCTCATGGAAAACAGTTGCTGATTTGCCCTATGCTGGGTCTCGCCTTTTTGGCGAGGCGTTGGATACCCTGGTGAAAGGCGTCACAGAGCACTTTGCTGCCCCAGAACCCGAAGAACAAGTGCTTTCGTGGCATGCGGGGTTCTGCGTCTCGATCCACTCGTGTCTTTCAAAACCAATCCAAGGGCAAGCCCTTCAAGGACCAGGGTAGCCAGAAGAAGCCCTGGGTGGGCAAGCAGAAGTCAGGCAATGCCGGCTCGGCGGGTCAATCCGACTCTGCCTGAAGGGGCGCCCTCACCCAATTCCGGGGTGGGGGGACGTTTGCGCGGTTTCCTCCAACCTTGGCTGCTCCAGATTTCGGACAGGTGGGTTCAGGAAATCGTTCGATCAGGATACAAGATCAAATTCCTATCCCAGCCAGGGAACAGATTTTTTCCATCAAATCTTCCTTTGCCTCCTGGGCGTCTGCAGGACCTGTACCAAGCGGTGCAGGACCTTCTTGCTCAGGGGTTGATTGTCCCGGTACCTCATCGGGACAGGTTTCGAGGATTTTATTCAAATCTGTTTACTGTGCCCAGGAAGGAGGGCAAAGTACGTCCTATTCTGGACCTGAAAGCGCTGAACTGCTTCGTGCATGTTTGGAAGTTCCGTATGGAATCTCTCCGCTCGGTGGTGGCCTCCCTGAGTCCAGGGGAATTCCTGGCCTCGATAGATCTTAAGGATGCGTATCTGCACATCCCCATTTTCGAGGGTAACCAGAGGTATCTTCGGTTTGCTCAGGCAAAGGTGTTCTTGCCGGAGGACAAGCTCCGGAACTTACAGGGCGAAATCAGGTCCCTCAGGGACAATCCGTCCTCGTCACTCCGGAGCTGTATGCGGGGCCTGGGGTTGATGGTTTCGGCCTTCGAGGCGATACCCTTTGCTCATTTTCACACGCGGGCTCTCCAGGCGGAGATCCTGGCCAGGTGGGACAGACTTCCTCAGTCCCTGGATCTGAGTGTCTCATTGAGTCGTCAGACCAGATTGGCTCTTCTGTGGGGGCTCCAGTCCCCGGCGGTGTCGGAGGGCAAGTCCTTCCGTCTGTTGTTGTGGACGGTGATTACCACGGATGCCAGCCTGTCGGGCTGGAGTGGAGTCCTGGGCAACCTGTCTGCCCAGGGCACTTGGTCGGAGGAGTCCTCCCTCCCGATCGATGCGCTGGAATTGAGGGCGATAAAACTGTCTCTTCCATTGGTTGGACTGACTTCGGGCCGTCCTGTTTGGGTACAGACGGACAATGCTACCGCGGTGGCTTACATCAACCACCAAGGGGGCACCAGGAGTGCCCCGACGGCCCGGGAGGTGACCGACATTTTGTCTTGGGCCGAGACTCATGTCCGGGCGATTTCAGCAGTTCACATTCCGGGTGTGGAGAATTGGCAGGCCGACTATCTGAGCCACCAGACCCTGGACCAGGGGGAATGGTCCCTACACCCGGAGGTCTTCCACATGCTGTGTGCGAAGTGGGGATCCCTGGACATGGATCTGTTCGCGTCTCGACTGAACCACAACGTGGAAAGGTTCGTGGCAAGAACGCGCGATCCTCTGGAAGACGCCTTGCATGCGTTGGTGGCCCCTTGGCATCAGTATCGTCTGATGTATGCCTTTCCTCCGATTCAGTTGCTGTCCAGGTTCCTCCGCAGGTTAGCCTCGGAACCGCACCTGGTGATTCTGGTAGCGCCGGACTGGCCACGCTGGTCCTGGTACGCCAACGTTGTTTACCTGGCAGTGGCGCCTCCGTGGCGGCTGCCAATGCGGGAAGATCTCCTGTCACAGGGTCCGATCTTCCATCCTGCTTTACAGTCGCTGGCTTTAACGGCCTGGCTGTTGAGACCCAGGTCCTGAGGGATAGGGGTCTCTCCCCTGAGGTCATCCCTACCCTTGTCAAGGCTAGGAAAACCTCCTCTGGTAAGATCTATTGCCGTACCTGGAACGCTTATTTTTCCTGGTGTGAGTCCAGGGGGTTCTCCCCTCGCTCGTACTCGGTTTCGAAAGTGTTGGCCTTCCTCCTGTCTGGGGTGGACCAGCGCCTGGCGCTGGCCACAATCAAGGGCCAGGTGTCCGCACTGGCTATTCTTTTCCAACGCCCTGTGGCGTCTCATTCCCTGGTTCGCACCTTCTTTCAAGGTGTGCGACATTTGGCTCCTCCCAGGAAGGAGCCTTTACCTCCATGGGACTTGAACTTGGTTCTTTCCGTGTTACAGCGTGCTCCCTTTAAAAACATATGGGAGGTATCGTTGCCTCTGCTGTCTAAGAAAGTTGCCTTTTTGGTGGCGATCACGTCGGCTCGCAGGGTATCGGAACTGGCGGCGTTGTCTTGCCGATCCCCGTACTTCGTGTTTCACGGGATAAGGTGGTCTTGCGTCCACATCCCTCCTTTCTTCCTAAGGTGATCTCTGAGTTCCACCTTTAATGAGGACATTGTCCTGCCTTCGTTTGGTACGAAGCCTAAGCATCCTAAGGAGGTTGCTTTGCATTCCTTGGATGTTGTCAGGGCGATCAGGGTTTACCTGTCGTCTACGAAATCCTTTCGGAAGATGGATTCCCTCTTTGTCCTTCCTGAGGGACCTTGGAAGGGCATGGCTGCGTCTGCAGCGACTATTGCCAAATGGATCAGACAGACCATTAAACAGGCTTATGCTTTGAAGGAACCGGTTCCGCCCTTCCCTGTTAAGGCGCACTCTACCAGATCTGTGAGTGCGTCCTGGGCCTATTGGCATCGTGCCTTGGTGGCCCAGGTGTGCAAGGCTGCAACTTGGTCGTCGGTGCACACTTTTTCCATATTCTACAAGGTAGATGTTCTGGCATCAGCTGATGCCTCCTTTGGCCACGAAGTTCTCAGTGCGGCAGTGCCATGAAGGACCCTTGTTTTTTTATGGGTCCCTGGCTGTTGGTATTTGCTTTCCTGGGCTGTTGCTCCTGTTGAGCATTGTTTTCTGTTGCCCAGAAGGTTCTCTTACTGTGCGTGTAAGGTTCCTTTCTCTGATGTGAGTACTGCGTTGCCTTTTCTACGGTTGCGTCTCCCACCCCTCATATCTACACTGCTTTGGGACATCCCAATAGTGATGACTTAGAGGCGGCGGCGACTGTCAGAGGACGTAAGAGAAAACTGAATTTTTGTAAAATCTTACCTGTAAAATTCCTTTCTCTGAGTCTTCCGACAGTCGCCGCCCCCGCCCCTCTTTTGGGGTTGTTGTCTTATTACCTACTGCTATGCTACCAAACTGAGTTGGGAGTGGTCACTGCAGGGGGGTATTGACCTAGTGGGACAGCCCCCATGGGTGTGTATATGCAAATGCCTTTGTTCTTTTGACTAAGTCTTATGCCTAGCTACTCCTGCGGAGCGGAAGTCAATACCCAATAGTGATGACTTGGAGGCGGCGGCGATTGTCGGAGGACTCGGAGAAAGGAATTTTAAAGGTAAGATTTTACAAAAATTCAGTTTTTCTTCTGTTTAAGCCATTCTGTTGTTCATTTACTTCTATGCTTTGGGTCATTGTCCTGTTGCAACACCCATCTTCTGTTGAGCTTCAGCTGGTAGACAGATGGGCTTAAGTCCTGCAAAATGTCTTGATAAACTTGGGAATTAATTTTTCCTTCGATGATAGCAATCCGCCCAGGCCCTGACGCAGCAAAGCAGCCCCAAACCATGATGCGCCCACCACCATACTTCACAGTTGGGATGAGGTTTTGATGTTGGTGTGCTGTGCCTCTTTTTCACCACACCTAGTGTTGTGGGTTTCTTTCAAACAACTCAACTTTGGTTTCATCTGTTCACAGAATATTTTGCCAGTACTGCTGTGGAACATCCAGGTGCTCTTGTGCAAACTGTAAACGTGCAGCAATGTTTTCTTTGGACAGCAGAAGGACTGCCATGTGCAAGGAGACAGAAGCCCCAGGGGGCAATCAATGTACACAATAGTCAGACACCGAACAATGGTTCCCTAACGAGCCCTCAATACACATTACTCTGAGTGTCAATACATCCCTTAGCAGACAACAGGTGAGGTCATTAGCACACCTGACAATAGCTGAATGGAAAGCCACCTCAGACCAAAAGCAACATTGTTTAGACAGCTCGTCTCCACATTGAACTTCCTGTAATGACCATATTAGGAGTTTACTTCCTGTTCAGAGACCTCATGGCAAATGGGAACAAAAATCTTCATATTACAAGGGAGACATTATTCCTGAATATGACTGTCCCATTTGTAGTAGTCCAAACCATATTTTCAGTGTTCACCACCCTCCTGGTCACCCTGCATCCATAACAGATGCAGGGTGACTTAAACATAAGAAAGCCACACAAGGCTGGACATAGTGCCTCCCAACTTCCTTAAAGGAATTTGGGGTCCACAACCCCCATGCCCAAAGTGACTCCTGTCACACCAGCTTTATGCAAGTCAACAATTCTTAATCGTAGGTCTTCTGAGAGCTCTTTTGTGCGAGGCATCATTCACATCAGGCAATGCTTCTTGTGAAAAGCAAACCCAGAACTGGTGTTTTTTTTATAGGGCAGGGCAGCTGTAACGAACACCTCCAATCTCATCTCAATGATTGGAATCCAGTTGGCTGACATCTCACTCCAATTAGCTCTTGAAGAGGTCATTAGTCTAGGGGCTCACATACTTTTTCCACCTGCACTGTGAATGTTTACATGGTGTGTTCAATAAAAACATGGCAACATTTCATTCTTTGTGTGTTATTAGTTTGAGCAAACTGTGATTGTCTATTGTTGTGACTTAGATGATGATCAGATCACATTTTATGTATTAATGCTTCCTTAATCTTACACCAAGTGTCCTAGAGGTATGCCCAACATACTGGAGGTTACAGAGGCATGCCAGTATATATACAACTGCTTCAGTAGAGCATGAAATAAAATCTCTAATTTAAAATTTTATTTCAGTAGCCATTGCTTTAAACGCCTTCATTTTATTTAAGTTCCCTCTTGTTTCCTTGTATGCATAGCCCTTTTCACAAGAGAAGAAGCCAAACTGATTAAAAGAGGGGAGGAGGGGGATTGGGGCAAGAACACTTTTTTCTACCTTATCCCTAAGTGAGGGAGTCTTTCTGTATATGAATTTTGGATACTCTGGGAGTATGGGGCCAACATTTCTATCCTTTTTCAGAACAGACCAATGTCTTCACACAATTTTTTTTATGTTGGTAACTATACTCCAAAACAATAGCTGTGGAGAATGTGGATTCCTTTTCTTGGACCAATGTAAGTATGCATATCTCATACATGACCGATCACTGTGTGATTTGCAAATCGCTGTAGCAGTTGCCACAGTAGTAGATAGCAGCAGTCTTCCAGGTTTGGTGCCGAGTGGCTGCTCTTCTGTAAAGTAACTATTTGAGGTCGCCTGCACTGCCTCCAGTCAGTGAAAGCCTTGTAGTTTTTAAAATAAAAACAAGGCGCTCTCTGATTTGATGAGGTGGAGATGCAGAGCAGTGACCTCACAATCTTCACTAATATAATTTATTTTTTTAAATATTATAGATATTTTTGTACTGTGCTTTTTCTTTTGTATGCAAACGTTAAACATGTTTGTAATATTTATTGCAGGTACAGCATCTCCTACATTCCATTTGCAAGGTAAGATAATGAAATTCCTAACTTCACTCTTTTGTAATAACTAAAAAGGGGTCTAGGGATCAGATGCTATTTACTGGAGAGCCATTTATAAATAGTGCTGCAGTAAATAGATATGAGCAGCCAGTGCACCCATGAATGGCTGTAATGGAGTTGTCATTGGGCAACTCAGATCATATCAAGATGTGCAAAGCCAATCGGAGTTGCTCTGTACCTTGTGATTGCTATGAACCAATCTCAGCCATCACAAGTGTAAACACTGTCAAGTGCAATTACAAGCTGGAAGGAGGATAACAACAAATCGAAGGTTAAGGGGGGTCTTTAACCACCACTGATGTGGGTGCGTGGCTCATAGGACGTGCAGCAGCAAGCTCAATGATCGCCATGTCCCTCAGGCATAGGGGGTTCACATTACTGAGTACAGGACCATTAAAATTGGTCCTGCACCATGTAATCACTGTGTCTAACCACAGCAATCACATTGTAAACAAAGGAAGTGAAAGTAAACATTGGTTCTCTCTCCTCTCACAGAGATTACCCGTCAGAGGGGAAGGAACCATTACTGCAGCATGTAAATAACACACAACATGTCACACAGTGTTAACACACACACAAAACACCAGTGCCAGGCTGCCCACAGTGTCCCTGATCTCTGGGTCTCAAATAAACATTGCAGCCAGCTCTCTGTCACACCTTTCCCAGGGCTGCCAGTAACACCCTATACCTGCATCCTGATAACTGCCATACACCATACCAGCGTCCTGATCACCGCCATACTCCATACCAGCATCCCGATCACTGCCATACCAGCATTCTGATCACCGCCATACACCATACCAGCGGCCTGTTCACCGCCATACCAGTGTCCTAATAATTGCCATACCAGTGTTCTGATAATTGCTATACCAGTGTTCTGATCACACCATACCAAAACCAATGTTCGCAGAGCCAGCATCCCTAATTATTTCCACTGTCCTGGTGCTGCAATGCCTCCAAAAATGTAATGGGTAGTTAGGAAATGAGATGTGTAATTTATGCTTCTAGAAAACCTTAAGTTGCTCCTTGGATTTTGGGTCTGTCTGTGTGGGTGGGCTGTGAAAGTCTTACATGTGGTATCCCCATACTTGGGAGGAGTAGCAGAATGTGTTTTGAATTTTAATTCTAAGTATGCCTTTGGTGTAATAAAAATATACTTTCTCTATCATTCATTGACAGACGCAGCTCCATATTCTTCTTCACCATTGGGTTATGCTGCCCCCTACAGGAGTAGGACACTAGGCAGGAAAAATCTTGACCACGCTTATGGGGCAGTTGCTGCAGGCATACACCCACACACTCTGCTATAGACTTCAGTTTTTCTGCCTAGTTTCGGAGTAGGACCTAGTTCCCGGCTGGGACTTGGGTCTTAGCTTGCTTTTTATATTTTAAAGCAAACTTTTGTTAAAAATTAATTTTTTATAGCTAGTTATGTTCCTGAGAGAACGGCAATCAACAGCGGACTGGGTTTCGGACTGGATATCCTAGATTCTTAGGGTCTCCCAGCTTGGCCAGCGAGCGTGTGCAGGTTATAGCCCAGCACTAGGCCTCACCACGACAGGGCTACAATTAATGAGGGCTGGCCCACGAGTGAAACCTTGCCGGTACGCACATGACCTGGTTTGACCTGAGTCGCAGGGTACCCCTTGACCGTCAGCACCCCCACCCTGAGTGGAGAGGCAGTTTGTCCGGAGTGGTGCCCACCCTATATTGTTGGTATGGTAAGTGTCCCCCCATTACCCTGGCGGTCTCAGGGTGGACGCGGGCCCCTTCCTGGGAAAGTTGGACCCTCGGGTACCCCTCATTTCCCCTGGCCTCTCGGTAGTTTCCAGGTTCCCCCAAGACCTCCCCACCAGTTAGAGGTCCCTACCTCAGTCAGCGACAGGGGTCCCCGGGGGGGGGGGGGGCGCTATAGGGGATCCGCTGGGGGGGGGAATCCTGATGGGGGTTCTGGCCAGGGATCCCCCCCCCCAATGCCACCTATCTTTTGGACCCCTTAGGGGGTCCTGGAGACCGCATGGCGCGCCGTGGGAGCCACCATTTTGCTGTAGAATCGTTCAGCCTCATTTTGCAGACTTCCCCATTGAAATGCATCCGTAGCCATGTTTTTGTGCTTTCCCCATAGAAATGCATTGGGCGCCCATTTTCTTGGAGTCCACGATTGCTGGACAGCAAGGAGCAGCTAGGCCTTTACTGTAGTGCATGACTCGGGTATTTCCTCTGCCTGTGAAGATCGTTTTTCTACATAGCAGAACGGTCCTGTTCTCCTCCATATCATTTGGTGGTATGTCTATTGGGGTCCCTTTAGGTCTTCCTCGTTCACCCTGCTATCGGCAGTACTAGGGGCTGGGACTTGTAGTACCACTGGTGCAGCAGTGCAGTCTGTTTTTTTGCAGTTTTCTTAAAGTGACACTGCGTTATTCCAGGGTTCATAATGGAGTCCCAGGAATACAGTTTTTACCTACTGATTCCCTCCTTGCAGTTGCGGGGACCTCCGGTTTGTAATCCCTATGTGCATTAACAGCAGTTTTAGAAAACCTGGTGTCAAAAGTGGATGTGATTATCAAAAATACCATTAGTTTAAAAGCGCTCCATGCTCTCCCCTGCCTCCCATGTATCCTCAGATTCTGAGGTAGATATGGCCTCTGTGGACATATGGCATTCTGAGGGATCTGCGTCATCGCACTCGGATGGCGAGGACGATATATCCTTGTCTGCAGCCTGTGCGGGAAAGCGTGCGGGGAAACTCTAAAAATGGCGGATGATTCTGCAGCGTCAGGGACGCAGTTGTCTTTTTGCCTGGAACTGTTTGACAAAATTGTCAACAAACAGTGGGGGCGCATCAAACAGAGGTTAGTGGGGCCAAAGCGGTTTTAAAGGCGCAACCCATTTGCGGATGCAGTGTCCGCAAGATGGACTGTACCACCGAAGGTGGACTATCAGGTTTCCAGACTGAACAAATCTACTGTGGTCCCTGTCGAGGAGTCCCCAGTCTTTAAAGACCCTGTGGATAGACGGATTGAGTCTCTCTCCTGGCTTTTACACGTGATAGGGGGCTTAATACTTAATCCAATCTTCGTTATCACTCTGGTGTCCCAGACCATAACGGAATGGACAAAGTTACTAAAAAGTGACTGAGAAACGGAACAGCTCTCTCTGGGCCTGACAGTGCTAACGGACCAAATGGTCCAAGCCCTATTATTTAGCCTTGACTTGTAGCCAGAGTGCCCACGGAGGGGGTAGCTATTAGATGCATTGTGTGGCTAAAAAGCTGGTCTGCAGATCAGGCCTCAAAAAGGCTCTATTAGATCTCCCCTTTACGGGATACCGTTTGTTTGATTAACTCATCCAATGTGGAACTAAAGGACTTACAGGCGGTAAGAGTACTCTTCTTTCTCAATCCGCCAAGGGCAAGTCACTGCGTAATAGACAGGGGCCTTATTTCACAGCCCACAGGCGGCCCTTTCATGCCTCAGGCACACAAGAGAGAGAATCTAAGCCATTTAGGTCTTCTGGGGGTTCCAAGAAGATATGGTCGGGTAAGCCGAAAACAGGCCAATCTAGACCTGCAGACAAATCCCCGTCTGCATGAAGGGACGCCCTTACCCATATCTGGGGTTGGGGGACGTCTTCACTTCTTTCCGAAACCATGGACTTCCTTGTTTCAGGACAAATAGGTCCACAAACTGATCTGATCAGGTTACAAGATCGAATTCTGATCTGGACCGTCAGACCAATATACGCCTATCTCCAGACCAGTTAAGGGATCTACAAGAGGCGGTGCAAGATCTGCTGTCGCAAGAGGTGATTGTGCCGGTTCCTTCTCGGGAACGCTTTCAGGGGTTCTGTTCTATTCAAACCTGTTCACTGTGCCCAGGAAAGAAGGCAAAGTATGGTTAAACCTGGACCTCAAGGCTCTGAACCACTTTGTGCCGGTACAGAAGTTTCGTATGGAGTCCCTTCGCACAGTAGTGTAGTGGCGTCTCTACACCAAAGAGACTTTTTCGCCTCCATCGATATCAAGGACGCATATCTACACATCCCTATTTACGCTGGACACCAGTATTTTCTTCACTTCACTGTAGGAGAGGAGCATTATCAATTTGTGGCTATATGCTTTGGTCTTGCCTCCGCCCCCGGGTCTTCACGAAAGTGTTGGCTCCGGTATTGGCATTACTGCTACAACGGGGGATTGCGGTACTGGGGTACCTGGGCAATCTCCTCTTTAGAGCAGACTCACATTCAGCCCTGTTGGACGACTTGACAATTACTGTACGGACTCTGCAAAAGTTTAAAAAAAAATCTGTGGTACCATCCTTAAAACTGAATTTTCTCTTACGTCCTCCGACAGTCGCCGCCCACTCATACAGTCTTCTCCAATGGGGTATTGACTTCATCTCCACAGTAGTAACTAGGCATAAGACTTGTTAAAAAACAAAGCATTTACATAGACACACCCATGGGGGCTGTCCCACTAGTCCAATACCCCACCTGCTATCAGCCATCCCAACTCAGTTTGTCTTCTGCCTAGTTAAGGAGTAGATAGGCTTCCCTGTGCTGGGGCTACAGTCTCAGCCTTCTTCTTCTATTTTATGATTTTTATTTTCTGCAAATGTCATTTTTTCTTTGCATTACTAGATGTTTATTTTGTCAGCGTTAGTTGGATCTTCGAACGAAGACAGCGTTTGCGGAGCTGGGAGTCGGACTGGTCGTCCTGGTTCTCCAGGACAGAGGGTCAGATGGAATCCCAGCCCGCCATCGAGCATTTAGCAGGCTATGTGTTCGCCCTGGCCTCGCAAACGAACCATCCCTGTCCTCAGGGATGCAGCCTGTGAGGTGGCTACCTCAACCGGGCGTATATTTGGCGTCCTGCATTTTTGGCTGACGGCACCCCTGCCTGAGGGCGGGCGGTTTCCCGTCGATGAGAGGCACCCCACGCCATCGGGTACAGGTAAGTACATTCTGTGTGGGGCCTCTTGTCTGGGGCTGGCAGTCCTGTGTGTCTGTGTTATCCCCTCATGTCTGTGCGTTTTTGGGCTCCCTGATCCCAATCCCTGCGGGGGTTTTCTGTCAGTCAGTGCGCTGTGTGATTTTCTGGGGTCCCTCTCCTGTGTCACTTTAGGGTGCTTTGGAGGTACAGACACGTGTGGCGACCGCTGGGGGGTTAAAACACCGCCGGTCCGCCATTTTAGGTGTGGGCAGCATGTCTGGCTTCACTATGGGCACTTATACAGCATGTATATGGTGTGTTTTTGGCGCCTTGCGGTGCCATCTTGTGTGTGGCAAAACGTTCGTTCCGAGCACATGTCGGCGGCCATTTTTCCGAAGCCTCACATTACTTTCTATTGGCAACCATTTTTCCTTAGCCTAAAGTCTCAGTTCAGTCTATTGCGGTGACATCACTTCCTCCTTTCTCTCAGAAGAACTCGGCTGCGTGGTAACACTCCTGTGGGGTCTGTCTGCTGTCCTTTTTTTCCTTGTGCAATCTTTCTGGCTGTCAGTTTATCCTGCTTAGGGGTCTGTGTTCACAGTGAGTGTAGCGGTGCGCTGTGGGGGTCCGCGGCGCGCTTAAAGGGCCAGTACTTTTCAAAAAAAAAAACTGTTTCTTTTGACATGGAATCTCAGGACAGCAAATTCCCTCCAGCCTTGGTGGGTGATTCAGGTTCATCTGAATCTTCTACCCTGACTACTTTGTCTGCTGCAGTGGAGGCTTTGGTGTCAAAGGTGGATATTCTGATGATTGAACGTGTGGATAGAAAAAGGCCTAGGATTTCCTTTTCTTCTGATTCTGAATCTGACTTGGTTGCCATGGGCGGCGTGCCCCTTTCAGGGTCTCGCTCTTCTCTGTCTGAGGGGGAGGCGGAGGTTGCAGGGGTGGATGATTCCCCCCCTGGGACGCCCGAGGAACGCGCAGCTATGGATGCGCTGATTTCTGCCATTAAAGAAACACTCCATTTAGAGGATGAGCCCAATCCTCCGAGCATTGTGTACTCTTTTGGTACACACAGGACCCGCAAGGCGGTGCAGGTGCTCCCTTGCCCCGCTGAGTTACATGCTACAGTGAATGAGCAATGGCGCAGTTTAAAACGCACTTTTGTGGTGCCGAAGAGGTTTCAACTTCTTTACCCTTTCGCGTCTCCTACGGATTTGCGCTGGTGTGTGGCTCCTCAAGTGGATCACACTGTGGCCAGATAGAACAAGGCCACTCTGGTTCCCACCGAAGATCACCCGGTATTTAGGGATCCTACGGATAGGAGGATGGAATCACTTGCCCGCCATGCTTACATGGTGGCGGATTCCATGCTGAAACCTATTTTCGCCTCTGTCATGGCAGCTCAGGCTGTGGCGGATTGAACCAAGGTGCTCAGACGCACCCTCGTGGCTGATTCTGCTCCCCCTACTACCGTGGCGCTGGTGGACATGATTTATCAGGGGGTCATGTATTTGTGCGATGCGGCCTTAAATGAGGCCCCATTAGCGGCGTGCCTGTCTAGTATCGCGGTGCTTAACCGTCGCCTCATATGGTTGAAAAGCTGGTCGGCTGACCAGACTTCAAGGAAAACGGTGGTTGACATCCCCTATGCGGGGTCTCGCCTTTTTGGTGAATCCCTGGATGAATTGGCGAAAGGGGTCACTAAGGGCAAGAGCACTCTGTTGCCCCAGAACCCTAAAGCTACGTTTTTCCACTGTAAGCTGGGCCCTTCCTTTAAACCAAATCAGGGGTCCTTTC
The DNA here is from genome assembly GCF_965119305.1 of Pelophylax lessonae. Classification (NCBI taxonomy): domain Eukaryota; kingdom Metazoa; phylum Chordata; class Amphibia; order Anura; family Ranidae; genus Pelophylax; species Pelophylax lessonae. The sequence continues at coordinate 476,870,077 of NC_138770.1, read as the reverse complement.
GTGCCTTCAAGAGACAGAACAAGGGGAAACCTTTCAAGGGCCAAAGTGGCCAGAGAAAGCCCTAGGCGGGCAAACCAAAATCCGGCAACGCCGGTGCGGCGGCTCAGTCTGCCTCTGCCTGAAGGGGTGCCCTCACCCATTTCAGAGGTGGGGGGACGTTTGCGCGGTTTCCTCCAACCTTGGCTGCTCCGAATTCCGGACAGGTGGGTTCAGGAAATAATTTGATCATGATACAAGATCGAATTCCTTTCACGGCCGGCGGACAGATTCTTTCCCTCAAATCGTCATTTGATCCCAGTGCGGTTACAAGACCTGCATCAAGCGGTACAGGATCTCCTCGCCCAGGGGGTAATCGTCCCGGTGCCTCATCGGGACAGATTTCGGGGGTTCTACTCAAATCTGTTCACTGTGCCCAGAAAGGAGGGCAAGGTGCGTCCGATTCTGGACTTAAAAGCTCTGAACCGCTTTGCACGTTCCAAAGTTCCGCATGGAATCGCTCAGCCCGGTGGTGGCCTCCCAGAGTCCGGGAGAATTCCTGGCCTCGATCGATCTGAAGGATGCGTATCTATACATCCCCATTGAGGTACCTCTGATTCGCTATCGCGGAGGAACATTATCAGTTTGTGGCATTACCTTTCGGTCTCGCTTCGGCTCCAAGGGTCTTTACCAAAGTGTTGGCGCCTGTTGCGGGCACAGGGCATTGCGGTCTTGGGATATCTGGACGATCTCCTGCTAAGATCGAGTGCCAGTCAGAGCCTGTTGCGCGATCTGTCCACTACAGTCCAGACGCTACAGGAGTTCGGATGGACCATCAACGTTCAGAAGTCGACCTTGTCTCCTTCGGTTCGTCTCCCGTATTTGGGGATGGTTCTGGACTCTGCTCAAGCAAAAGTGTTCTTGCCGGAGGACAAGCTCCGGACCCTGCAGTCCGAGGTCAGGTCCCTCAGGGACAACGAATCCTCGTCATTCAGGACCTGTATGCGGTCCCTGGGGTTGATGGTGTCAGCCCTTGAGGCGATACCATTAGCAGAGTTTCACATGCGATCTCTCCAGGCAGAGATCCTGGCCAGGTGGGACAGACTACCTCAGTCCTTGGACCTGGGTGTCTCTGAGTCGCCAAACCAGAATGGATCTCTTGTGGTGGCTTCAGTCCCCGGCTGTGTCGGGAGGGAAATCCTTCCGGCCGCTACTGTGGACGGTGATTACCACGGATGCCAGCGTGTCGGGTTGGGGTGGCGTCCTGGGCAACCAGTCTGCCCAGGGCACTTGGTCGGAGGAGGAATCCTCCCTTCCAATCAACATATTGGAATTGATAGTGATCAGGCTGTGCCTGCTCCGTTGGTCGGATCATCTTCAGGGCCGTCCTGTACGGGTGCAGACGGACAACCCCACTGCGGTGGCTTACATGAACCGCCAAGGGGGCACCAGGAGTGCCCGGGCGGCCCAGGAAGTGACCAGAATTCTGTCTTGGGCCGAGACTCATGTCCCGGCGATTTCGGCAGTTCACATTCCGGGTGTAGAGACTTGGCAGGCCGATTATCTGAGCCGCCAGACCCAGGATCAGGGGGAATGGTCCCTGCACCCAGAGGTGTTTCAAATGCTGTGTGCGAAATGGGGATCCCCGGATGTGGATCTGTTCGCGTCCCGACTAAACAAAAAAGTGGAAAGGTTCGTGGCAAGAACGCGCGATCCTCTAGCAGACGCCTCGGATGCGCTGGTGGTGCCTTGGCATCAGTATCATCTGATATATGCCTTTCCTCCGATTCAGTTGTTGTCCAGGTTCCTTCGCAGGTTGGTCTCGGAACAAACATTGGTGATTCTGGTGGCGCCGGACTGGCCGCGCCGGTCCTGGTATGAGGACATCGTTCATCTGGCCGTCGAGCCTCCATGGCGGCTTCCAATGCGGGAAGATCTTCTGTCTCAGGGACCGATCTTCCATCCTGCTTTACAGTCGCTGGCTTTAACGGCATGGCTGTTAAAAGCCAGGTCCTGAGAGACAGGGGTCTCTCCTCAGAGGTCATTCCTACTTTAATCAAGGCTAGAAAAGCCTCGTCTGTTAAGATTTATTACCGTACTTGGAAAGCTTATTTTGCCTGGTGTGAGTCCAGGGGCTTCTCTCCTCGTTCATACTCAGTGGCGAGAGTGTTGGCTTTCCTTCAGTCTGGTGTGGATCAGCGCCTTGCGTTGGCCACCATTAAGGCCAGGTATCTGCACTGGCTGTCCTTTTCCAGCGCCCTGTGGCGTCTAATTCTTTGATTCGCACCTTCATTCAAGGTGTGCGTCACTTGGCCCCTCCTAGAAGGGAGTCCTTACCTCCATGGACTTGAACTTGGTTCTGTCCGTGTTACAACGTTCCCCGTTTGAAAACATCAGGGAAATCTCGTTACCTTTGCTGTCAAAAAAAGGTTGCTTTTCTGGTGGCGATCACTTCTGCTCGCAGAGTGTCTGAGTTGGCGGCGTTGTCTTGCCGCTCCCTATACCTGGTGGTTCATAGGGATAAGGTGGTCTTGCGACCTAACCTGTCCTTTCTTCCAAAGGTGGTTTCGGATTTTCACCTTAATGAGGACATTGTTTTACCTTCGCTCTGTGCGAATCCTAAGCATCCTAAGGAGGTTGCCTTGCATTCTTTGGATGTTGTCAGGGCGATCAGGGTTTACCTGTCGTCGACTGAATCCTTTGGAAAATCGGATTCTCTTTGTCCTTCCTGAGGGACCTCGGAAAGGTATGGCTGCGTCTGCGGCGACCATTTCAAAACGGATCAGACAGACAATTGTACAGGCCTATTCGTTGAAGGGACGGGTTCCCTGTTAAGGTGCCCTCTACCAGAGAGGTGAGTGCATCCTGGGCTTTCCGGCATCAGGCCTCGGTGGCCCAGGTGTGCAAATAAAAACAAAAAGCAGAGCGCCTCTAAGTGTTATCAGTTTAATTAAAAGGGTAATGCAGGTACAGGAAAACTGCTCACATTTAAAACAGTATAAAATAGCTCATCTGTTAGGTGGTCTGCAGGAACACAGGGGTCCAAGGCTGGATGTTAGTAGCTCCAAGAGATGGTGCAGGGGATGCTGAAAGAGGGAGATGTCTGGAGAGCCAAGAGACCAGATAGTAGGATGGTCAGCAGCTTCAGGAAGGTGTTCTGTTCCTCAGGGAGACACCTGGTGAGCCGAGAGACCGTTAGGTAGAATGGCTGCCGGCTTCAGAAGGGCGCCCTGCTCCTCAGTACATCCGGCGCCAACAGATAGGGGAGCCCAGCGTGACAGATCCAGCAGCCAAACGCACAAAGCGTTTCCGAGCGTGCGCAGTAGCCTCACAGGGCGTGCGCGCTCCTTTCTCAAGTGCAGTGGCATGACACAGAAGAGCTGAACAAGTTTATAGGAAGCCAGCACTCAAGCTGGGTGGATACAGATGGACTTAAAGTGGCCATTGTAAATGGGCTGGACAGTGGGACCACAATACTTAAAGCGGCAATAAGAAAATAAACACAAAAAAAAAAATCGCATACAAATGAAATCGCATTAAAAAAAAAAAAAAAATGGTTATTTAACAAGGTAAAAAGACATACATCGGCTCTAATCATAATATGGTGTTAACATCTAGCTCTTCGTTTAAACCCTTGGGTGAAAGTGAATCCAGGGTATAGATCCAAAATGTCTCTCGTTGGCATAATTTGGCAAATCGTTCGGCTGACAGGGACAGGTCTACTCTATGTTGTTCGCACCATCCGCCCACTACGGCAACGATTTGGTCGCCATCGCAGGTTTGTGGAGGAGGGTTGTGACCAACATAGCGTACCACGCCATTTCCTCGAGTTCCACAACAAGTCCACATCAGGATTGGAGGTTTGGGTAATAGAGTCTATCCCCAAACTTCCATCTGAGGCCGAACGATTTGCCAAATTATGCCAACGAGAGACATTTTGGATCTATACCCTGGATTCACTTTCACCCAAGGGTTTAAACAAAGAGCTAGATGTTAACACCATATTATGATTAGAGCCGATGTATGTCTTTTTACCTTGTTAAATAACCTTTTTTTTTTTTTTTTTTTTTAATGCGATTTCATTTGTATGCGATTTTTTTTTTTTTTTTTGTGTTTATTTTCTTATTGCCGCTTTAAGTATTGTGGTCCCACTGTCCAGCCCATTTACAATGGCCACTTTAAGTCCATCTGTATCCACCCAGCTTGAGTGCTGGCTTCCTATAAACTTGTTCAGCTCTTCTGTGTCATGCCACTGCACTTGAGAAAGGAGCGCGCACGCCCTGTGAGGCTACTGCGCACGCTCGGAAACGCGTTGTGCGTTTGGCTGCTGGATCTGTCACGCTGGGCTCCCCTATCTGTTGGCGCCGGATGTACTGAGGAGCAGGGCGCCCTTCTGAAGCCGGCAGCCATTCTACCTAACAGTCTCTCGGCTCACCAGGTGTCTCCCTGAGGAACAGAACACCTTCCTGAAGCTGCTGACCATCCTACTATCTGGTCTCTTGGCTCTCCAGACATCTCCCTCCTTCAGCATCCCCTGCACCATCTCTTGGAGCTACTAACATCCAGCCGTGGACCCCTGTGTTCCTGCAGACCACCTAACAGATGAGCTATTTTATACTGTTTTAAATGTGAGCAGTTTTCCTGTACCTGCATTACCCTTTTAATTAAACTGATAACACTTAGAGGCGCTCTGCTTTTTGTTTTTATTTTCACTTTCAGAGCTGACTTCTCTCTGCAGCTGAGCTGGCCCTGAGTGTAATCTATTTCAGCCATCAACTACACCAGATTAATGACTATACATGAACTGCATACCCCTTGATGCTATATAGGTATGTGTGATGCGCCAACTCTTATCCTGCTTGTTCAGGTGTGCAAGGCTGCGACTTGGTAGTCAGTGCACACCTTTTCCAAATTCTACAAAATTGATGTTCTGGCATCCGCTGATGCCTCCTTTGGTCGCAAAGTTCTCTGTGCAGCAGTACCGTAGGGGACCCTGGTTTTGTTGCGGGTTCCTGGCTGTTGGGGTTGTTTACCCCCTTGGTTATTTGCTTTCCTGGGTTATTGCTCCTGTTGAGCCTTTTGTTCACCCAGACGGTTACCTTGCTGTTCATGTAAGGTTCCTTTCTCTGATGTGGGTACTGCGTTGCCTTTTCTGATGGTTGCGTTTCCCACCCCTCATGTCTACACTGCTTTGGGACATCCCCATTGGTGAAGACTGTATGAGTGGGCGGCGACTGTCGGAGGACGTAAGAGAAAACTGAATTTTTGTAAAATCTTACCGTAAAATTCCTTTCTCTGAGTCCTCCGACGGTCGCCGCCCCCGCCCCGCCCCTCTATTGGGGTTCTTATACACTTAACTGCTTGCTACCAAACTGAGTTGGGATGGCTGATAGCAGGTGGGGTATTGGACTAGTGGGACAGCCCCCATGGGTGTGTCTATGTAAATGCTTTGTTTTTAACAAGTCTTATGCCTAGTTACTCCTGTGGAGATGAAGTCAATACCCCATTGGTGAAGACTGTATGAGTGGGCGGCGACTGTCGGAGGACTCAGAGAAAGGAATTTTACGGTAAGCTTTTACAAAAATTCCATTATTTAGGCGTGACTCTGGACTCTGCTTCGGCGAGGGATTTTTCTTCCTCCAGACAAGCTGCAAAAGTTGCAGGGGGGCGATTCGTTTGCTGTTATCCAGCAATCTGTCCTCTTTGTGGACTTGCATGCCGGCCTTAGGTCTGATGGTGTCAACCTTCGAGACGGTACCGTTTGCTCAGTTCCACACGAGACCCTTACAAAGGGAAATTCTTGTCAAATGGAACAAAGAACTAAAGACCTTGGACACTATGATTCGGTTGAGTCACAACACAAAGACTGCTCTTCTATGGTGACTTCACTCGTTAGCACTATGCCAGGGCAAGTCCTTCCTCCCATTGTATTGGACTGTCTGGCTGGGGAGAAGTGCTGGGGAAGCTGTGTGTCCATGGGTCCTGGATAGTCGAAGAGTTCAGACTTCCGATCAATATTCTGGAATTCAGAGCGATAAAGCTTTGTCTGAGTCACTGGACAAATCGTTTACAGAGTTGTCCAGTCCGGATTCAATCGGACAATGCCACGGTCATGGCTTACATCAATCATCAAGGGGGCACCAAGAGTGTCTTGGTGGCCGAGATCCTGAAATGGGCTGAAAATTGTGTTCCAGCCCTTTCTGCAGTGCACATCGCAGGAAAACTGACAGGCGGATTACCTGAGTCGTCATGTGTTGGATCAGGGGGAATGGTCTCTGCACCCGCAGGGGTTTAACCTCCTGAGTGTCCGGTGGGGGACACCTGACGTCGACCTGTTAGCTTCCCGACTCAACAAGAAGGTACAGAGGTTTGTAGCTAGGTCGCGGAATCCTCTGGCCGATGCCATAGATGCACTGGCGGCTCCTGGGGTCAATATCGGCTGATCTATGCATTCCCTCCTATGAAACTCCTGCCGAGGCATCTACGCTGAATAGAGGTGGAAGGGGTTCTGGTCCTTCTGGTGGCCCCAAACTGGCCACGCCGGTCTTGGCATGCAGATCTGGTAAAGTTGGTCGCCGATGCTCCTTGGAGACTTCCCCTCAGGGAAGATCTGCTGTCTCAAGGGCCGATCTTCCATCCTGGTTTACAGTCATTGGCTTTAACGGCGTGGCTGTTGAAAGCCAGGTATTGAAGGATAGAGGTCTTTCTGATTCAGTGATTCCTACACTGTTGAAGGCCAAAAAGTCTACTTCTATGAAGATCTATCATCGTACGTGGAAATTGTACATCTCATGGTGTGAAATCGCTGAAGGTGCATCCTCCCCTTTTTTCGGTGGCTAGGATTTTGACCTTTTTTCAAAAAGCGGTTGAACAGCGGTTGGCTTTGGGCACTATCAAAGGCCAAGTGTCAGCTTTGGCTGTGTTTTTCCACTGTCCTTTAGCTACGTATGCCTTGATTCGCACTTTTATACAAGGGGTTCGCCATATGGCTCCTCCCAATACCTTCGTGGGATCTTAATTTGGTATTGTCTGTTCTTCAAAAACCTCCTTTTGAGAACATTAGGGAGATTCCTCTGCTTACACTGTCTCAGAAGGTTGCCTTTTTGGTGGCTATCTGAATTGGCGGCACTGTCTTGCCATTCACCTTATCTGGTTGTCCACAGAGATAAAGTGGTACTTCGACCTAATCAGTTGTTTTTTTTCCATCTGTATGAATACATTGTGCTGCCTCCACCTGTCCTAAGCCCAAGCATCCCAAGGAAATTGCTTTGCATTCTTTGGATGTGGTTTTGGCAATTAGAGTTTACCTGGCGGCTACTGAATATTTCAGGAAATCGGACTCTCTTTGTCCTCCCCGAAGGACCTCGAAAGGGATTGGCTGCGTCTGCTGCAACCATATCCAGATTGCTCAGGCAGACGGTGGTACAGGCTTATTCAGTGAAGGGCCAGGTTCCACCTTTTCCTGTGAAGGCACATTCTACTATGGCACTGAGTGCCTCTTGGGCTTTTCACCATCAGGCGTCAGTAATGCAAGTTTGCAAGGCGGCAACTTGGTCACCCCCGCACACGTTCACAAAATTCTACAAAGTAGATGTGTTGGCATCCTCGGATGCTTCTTTTGGCCGCAAGATTTTGCAGGCTGCTGTTTAAAGAGCAATTTTTCTCTTTGAGGGTGTATGTTGTTTCTAGGTGAGCTCCAGTTTTTCCTGGTTGAGCTCCATGTTATCTGCTTGGCTAAGTTTTTTAGGCGTTTTTTCCTTCCCCGTCATTCAAATACTGCTTTGGGACGTCCCAATGGTCAAGAAGAATATGGAGCTGCGTCTGTCAATGAACAATAGAGAAAATTGGAATTTTGGCTTACCGTAAAATCCTTTTCGCTGAAGTTCATTGACAGACACAGCGCCCGCCCCTCTAATTATGATTGGGATGTTTTTTTTTTTCTTCTAAACACAAAAATGAAGCCTATAGCAGAGTGTGTGGGTGTATGCCTTCAGGGACTGCCCGATAGGTGTGGTACAGATTTTTTCCTGCCTATTGTCCTACTCCTGTAGGGGGCAGCATAACCCAATGGTCAAGAAGAATATGGAGCTGCGTCTGTCAATGAACTTTAGAGAAAAGGATTTTAGGGTAAGTCAAACATCCAGTTTTTAATTGACAACCCTGTTTAAAAAAAAAATAATTTTCTTTCCACACTTTCCCAAAACTTGTGGCAAACCTGACTTTTTCAAAAGAATCATTATGTCTCTTAGAAAATACCTTGGGGTGTGCTCATTTTGTGTGTGTTTCCAATGTCCAGGTGCTCCAGGACCTGCAATAATGTGGTAGTAGATTAGATGTGTAATTTATCCCCCTTAGACCACCTTATGGTGCTTCTTGGATGTCAGGCCCCTCTGTGTGGCTATCCCTATACTCACCGGGAGTAGCAGAATGTGTTTTAGGGTTGTAATTCTAAGTATGTCCATGCTGTGTGTGAGAAATATCTTGTTAAACTGAAGAAAAAAAAATATTTTCTTTCTACATTTTCAAAAGACTTGAAAAGACCGTTGTGGTATCGCCATACTCTGAAGCAATAGCATAATATCTTATTTGACAGATGTGTGCAAAAAAAAAAAAATATACATTCATTTTGCATATTCCAAAAACTTGTGGCACCAACTTACATTTTCAAAAGGTTCTTTCAGAAAATACCTTGGAGTGTTTGCTTTCCAAAATGTGGTAATTTTGTGGGTGTTTCCATTGTCCTTGTGCTCCAAGGATTACATAAATGTGATAGGTAGTCAGGAAATTACATGTGTAATTTATGCCCCTGGAATTAAAACAAAGGATCCAAAAACGACCAACCCAAACAACATGGGATCCTTAACACCGCGCCATAAAAGGTCAAATCTAATTCTTGTAATTTAGATATTCAGACAGTGGTTGAAAATTGATTCAAAAGCTGCTGTCACTTTAAAAACAAATGAATAAACCAGATCTATTTAAATGACATAACATCAAAGGTATAGATAGTAGCGCGCTTAAATAAATGATACAAATGATTATTAAGAAACGTTATAAATACACCCGTGACAGTGTCACGGGTGTTTTAATATTAAAACATATTGAATAAAAAGTCCAAAAAACAAAAGTTTCCAGAGTCTTGCTACACTTCCACCACACCAAGTAATTGATTGTGACCGCTCCCCTTTAGCTGGGAACTCAGCAACTCCAGATGACTAATATTTTCATATATAGGCAAAAAGGCAGGTAACCCCAAAACGGGTTAAATGATTCCACGCTGAGCTCCTGGAGGCAACACCGTCTCAAAGGTCATAGGCATATATATGCGGAAGAAAGGAAAGTATCCATAGCGTAACTCAGTTTAGACAATTTATTAATAAATCAATTCACACATAATGCACTCACATTTAAAAGCATAAAGGAAAGCATGCTTTGACACAGTGTTGCCTCCAGGAGCTCAGTGTAGATTCATTTAACCCATTTTGGGGTTACCTGCCTTTTTGCCTATATATGAAAATAATTGGCATCTGCTATGGATCAGTGTATATTATTTACTCTGTGTGAAAGTCATGGAGCCTACAAACTATGGTATATAGGGCTGCAACAGATGATTATTTCATAATCGATTAGTTCGATGATTTTTGTTTCGATTGATCGGATAAAAACCTAAAAAAAAGTTGGTGTATAATCTCTGGGGACTGCAGACACCGGAAGTTTTTCTTACAGCCTTCGATATAAGGGCGGAAGTGGCGTTGCGCACCATCTCCTGTCTCAGTTGACGTCCGTCGTAGCAGGAAATGCGTCCTCAATGTCACGATCCATCGCCGCGAACCGCGCTGCAGTCGGCCGCGGCTCTCCAGCTGATCTCTCCGGTATCCATTGTCGCTTTTGTAATATATCAAGTCGACATATTAGCGAACAGATCCAGGGAACAGAGAAGGCACTCACTACAGGCGGAATCTATATTTTTTTGCCCAGAAGTAAGACTCATCTGGTAAGAGGCTGACCTGCTCTCTCTTGATTGGAGAGATGGATTTGGTGCTTTTTCTCACCTTTCCTGGGTTATATAGTAGCATTGGATCTGATAATACACGCACTCTTGTATTATCCCATCTGGTAAGGGGCTTATTCATTCACGGTGGAGGTCTTCGCTGCACACATCTATTGTGTTGAATTTTGCACCCTGGAGCTATTTCACATGCATGTTGGAAGTTTATGACTTTGGACTCTTACATCCTATTCATGAACCCACTTTTTGGATGTACACTTGAATTACTTTATATTTTCTTTGGATTCTATTTCCTTTCACATATTGTCAATCATATGTTATCTTTTTGTTGTTTTTTTTGACTCGCTTATTGTGAAGGAGGTTTTTGTCCTCCTACTTTTCATATACCACTCAGCAATTTTATTATTGATATATCACCATATAATTATATATTTGATATTTATTTAATAGTTTAAAACACCTGATATACACATTTCTCTTCTACATATGACACTAGACCGACGCTTGCGTGCACCTTTGTGGGCAAGCACGGGGGGGACAGGGGAGCTTGAATTTTTTATTTTTATTTTGCTTTTTTATGTTATTTTGACACCTTCCCTTTCATTTTTTTTTATTTTTTTAATCATTTTTATTGTTATCACAGTGAAATTAAATATCCCCTATGGCAGCAATCTGTAGTGACAGAATTGGGGTCTTTTACACTCTGTCTCTCCTCTGACCTTAAAGCATCTGACCACACCAAGATTGGTGTGATAAGATGCTTTCCGAGTTTCCCAATGGCGCTGTTTATTTCTGGTGAAACAGAAGTCCTGAAATGCTCATAGCTTCCGGGATCTAAGGCAATAGAGATTATTGGGTCCGCTCTCTGATGGAGAAAGCTTGAGCTGGTTGATTGTGCAGAGAGGGGAGGGGAGCACACCGAACCAGCCGGTGTGCACTAACACTTCCTCCTTCTACCTCCTATGCTGCAGAGCTCAGCGGAGCGGGATGGATGCATGCAGCCGGAAACCGGAAGGACGTCACTACCGGATGTGATGAAACAGGAATGCACCCTGCACTATATTTTTGACACATTTTTCTGTTCATATATATACACACAGGTATCACATCACTTCCACTTCAGGTGGTATATATAAGCTATTCTTATTCAATAATTTGTTCTTATTCCATTTTTATATATTACTTTATTGCATCAGAGTGCAAATTAGAGATAATGTTATTCAGGGGAAGTTTAAGGTCTTGCGCTGATTGCTATTTTTTCCTACCAGAAAAGTTTTAACTCAGAAACCGTTATAGGTTTCCACCTGAATTCTCTGGCAAGGGATGAATTTGGATGTATTGACCAGCATATAAATTGCTTTGGTCCAAAATAGATTTGTAAATATCTTCCGTGAAAAAACGCTCAAAAAAATTAAGGGGAGTAAAGTTGGCTGTCTCCACCTGAATTCCGGTTTGGGCAGTGAATGGGGGAAGTGCAGGCGCTGTAGAATCTGTGGGCTGCCAATTAGGATATGCCAGCGCTTCAGGGAGGGCACTATAGGCTCTACGGGCCTGTCTTCGAATTCTCGGTGGCTGCGTGCCACTACTTGTGCTAGCCACCGCATCAGCTTCAACTGCACTTATGGGACTCGCTACGTCACCAAGTGTAACTGCAGTGCTGGTATGTCTATGACCAGGGTGTACTAGCCGGCTGGTGCTTGCCAGTTCACCAGAAGTTTGAGCGGCACTAGTACCGATACTCTGCTGCATACAAGCGATCTCTGCACCTCAGCAACTCCAGAATGGGATCTGGTACGCCTGACCTTATCAAGGACCCATCCGTCGTCTGAGCTATCTTTCAGGGAGCCACTGTTGTCTACAGGTTCGTATACTGACCCTGCCAGTGAAGCTTCCCCATCGCTCTCATCTGACATGGTCAGTATCCTGTAGGTCTCTTCACTAGTGTACAAACGTTTGGTCATTTTAGCCACTAAATTTACAGGTACACTAGTGTGACTCACAGGTAAAAATGCACCTGGTTGTCGAGGACTATTTCAACCGCTACAAAAAAATTGCTAGTGCTAGCAGAGATCAGGCCTGACTCTGAACGCTGTGGTTTTATGTGTGTTGTGTTATTGGAAGTGACAGTTATCTATTGATTACTGCATTTGCCTGGGTGGGGTGGGGTGGGCTGGGAGGAGGGGCTAAACGCAGGTGCTGGCAAGTGTCGTGGCCGATCCTGCTAACGCTGCGTTTTGGGAACCCTAAATGATTGGGTACACTAGTATAGTTCTGATCAGATCAAAGATATTGATCCGTTCAGATACTATACTAGTAATGGAGGTGTACGTGTGTGTATGTGTGTGTTACTGGTAATCAAAGGGTTAAATTATCTTTCTAACTATGCGGCTGGGATCTGCTCGGTCTTAGACTGACACTAACTAGCGTTAACGCTAACTGATGTCACCTGTGACACTAATAATAGTGATCAGAAAAAAAACTGTACGCTATAAAAGTGACACTGTGACAGGGGTTAACGGGGTGATCAGGGGGTTAAATCTTTATGGGGGGGTGGCGGTTACACCTATTTGGGTCAGAAACTAACTGTCGCTAACGCTAAATGAAGTCACAAAGCACACTATTACAGAAATCAGCAAAACCGCTATATGCTGTATATAGTGTGCAATGTGACAGGCAGTGAAAGGGTTAACTGGCGGGGATCAGGGGGTTAAATCTTTATTGGGGGGGGTGGCGGGTACCCTAAACCTACTTGGGACAGAAACGAACTCGCTAGCACTAACTGAAGTCAAAAGGCACACTATTACAGATACACAGAAAACAGAAAACCGCTGTATACTGTATATAGTGTGCAATGTGACAGGGACTGAAGGGGTTAACTGGGGGGGATCAGGGGGTTAAATCTTTATTGGGGGGTGGCGGGTACTCTAAGCCTAAAACTAACGGTCGCTAGCGCTAAATGATGTCACAAGGCACACTATTACAGAAATATAGAAAACCACTATATACTGTGCATAGTGTGCAATGTGACAGGGGGTGTAGGGGTTAACTGGGGGGGGGTGATCGGGGGTTAAATGTGCCCATCTAGGTGTGTGGAAGTGTGCTTGGTGCATTACTCACGTTTGGTCCTCTCTTCTCTCACGCTGGAATCCAAAAAGGATTTGGGGAGGGAAAAGAGGGTAATTTCTGTGCCTGTGTTTACATTACACAGTCACAGCTAGGTTTGGGATTGGTCAGGACCGATCAGCAGGTCCAGGCCAAAAATCATTGGCCTGGACCTGATGACTGATCGGTTCTGTACTGAATCAGACCATCGGTGGGACCGGGAGCGTGCCCCAGAGCCCCGGGAGTGAGCGCCGCATAGGTACGTGAGTCTGCCTGTTCGTGTCACTTTTTTTATTTTTTATATGCAGTAAGCGGTCGGCAAGTGGTTAATATATAAAGTTTTAGAAAATACAACGTATTCCTAAATATCTGTATGCAGTGGTAAATATAAATAACCAGATGTATGGTTAGGGAACAAAATCTCTAATCTGCTCTGAGAATAACACAGAATATATACTATTTGAGTTTGAATCTAGTACATATTATCAGACTCAGGGATCAAATTTTTATTTAAAAAGAAAAAAAATGTAAAAATCCTAAAAACGCTGTTTAGCAGATTTTATGGCAGGATTCAAAAGATAAAGGGGAGGTGTATGGCGCTGCCTATAGCTTCCTGATTGGTTAAGATAAAATCATTAAAGTGCAATAGTGCAAATAAATATTGTGTAACTCCTTAGAAATTAATAGTGAAAGTGAAATAAATAATGAATAATTTGATAAATCCAATAATGAAAATAGAATGAAATAAATAATGAATAAGTTGATGAATAAAACTTAGTGATAGTGATCAAAAAAATGTGTCATAAAATAATAATCAGTTGAATGGTGTTATAAGGCTATATAGTCCTGTGTAGGATCTATATAGCAATTAGGTGATAGTAAAAAAATCAAGAGTGAATAAGCCGTAGCTCAGTATGGTAATGTGAAGTGAAAAGTGTATCAGAATATATAAAAAATTATAAATATCACTAATATTAATAAAAAGTAGAAATGAGCGAAAATCCTCTGTGTATGCGTTTTCTAGACACAACTAGGTAAAATCAAAAAATTACACAGTATAAAACCAGCAGGATGAAAGTGGGGGGTGTCATGGCGCTCTTCTAATATCCCAAGGTGGTACAAGGAATGTGGGTGGATGGGAGGGGGGGGGGGTTATGGGGCTGCGTGGGGGGGAACAAAGTTTGGTACTGTAGGGAAGCTATAGTCCGCGGCAGCCGGCTGAAGCGTGGAGAAGCCCTGAGAGATGCAAGAAAGGAGAGAGCGGCGCCAGCTTAGTATAGTACAAGTTTATTTAACACTGTTAAAATTGATGACTCACTGTCCGAGGTTGGGTGAGACCGGTACACAAAGACTGTTAGGGTCATCCATCTTCCTCTTCCAGGATAGTGGTCATAGGAGAAGGTGGTGAGGTTCCAGAGGTATAGCCGAGCCGCTGTGGGGCTGCTAGTTGTCACTGGCCGCATGCTCCGCCGCGGCCAGTGACAACTAGCAGCCCCACAGCGGCTCGGCTATACCTCTGGAACCTCACCACCTTCTCCTATGACCACTATCCTGGAAGAGGAAGATGGATGACCCTAACAGTCTTTGTGTACCGGTCTCACCCAACCTCGGACAGTGAGTCATCAATTTTAACAGTGTTAAATAAACTTGTACTATACTAAGCTGGCGCCGCTCTCTCCTTTCTTAAAACCAGCAGGATGCCAATTAAAAACAATCTAAGAGATACGTAGTATAAAAACAGCAGGGAACCTCATATAGAAAATGGGATATAAAAAATGCAAGAATAAATATCCAAAAAACTCTCAATAAATATGATGAAAAAAACTCCCAATAAATAAGACAAAAATATAGTCCAACGATGAATGTCCAATAAATTATATCCCACAGAACATTAATCTCAGTATATCATAAGTATTGTGATGATTTAATATCCACAAGTAGCTTCTGTGCAAAGAGAGACAATTTCCCAAAAAGTGACTTCAGTGCAGGTGCTTCAATACATCTCTTAAGGGTGCCGACTATGGTGATCACTCTGTGCTCCCCGTGTCCCCAGGACCACACTCACCAGAAAGAATTACCCCTGCAGGGGTAACAGGCCTTGGATATAATATTGCCTCTGGTGCCTCCGGATCCCCTTAGGTCTCCCTGGACGATCCTCTTAGCCCTGAGCGCTGTCCTATAGCCTGCCCGAGTCCAGTCTCACTGTGCTTTGCATATATGCTCCAAGGATATGTATGGGGAAGAAAGGGCCTCACATAGAGTAGTATTGTCTAATAAGTGTTTATTAAATCCAAAAATAATACTCACAATATGAGCGATAACATACAGCAGGAAGAAAACAATAACGGTCGCGCACTTCTGGGATGCCGTGCGTTCCACAGACCGGATATGCGTTCCAACCATGCGGATGTGATGTGATGACGCTCTACGCGTTTCGTCTGTCCGACGTCATCAGGAGTGGCGTCATCACGTCATCCCCGCCTATTTATAGCAGCATGGTAAACAGGCCACCTCCGCTAATCCAATGAAAAAAACAGAACCTAGTGTCCAATCAGATTGCGCCTTATCACACGCTGTTGCCAGGTAGACAAAGAACACTGATATGCACTTGGAATCAAAATGCACTGGACACTTCCCGTTCTTCCTAGAAATTACATGCCGAATTCAGATATTATTGCCAAAAAGTCAATTTTATAAACACAATTTTACTTTCGGCAGATGGTGGTATAGTTAATATAGTTAAAAATATACTAATGCTACCATGATACTACAAGGTATTAACCCTGTAAATATCGGCATTTGTACGCAGAAATTATATCACATCTACAATATGAAGAAAACATCTGAAAGGAATCTTATTTTCTAAGGTCCTTAACATGACTATCTGAGGCAAATATAAACCCATAAAAACTGAAGATATTCCTAAAAAAGTGAAAAATGTACAAAAATAAAAATAGAATTAAAGAAAATAAAAATAAGAATAAAAATAATAAATAATAAAAATACTGGTGTGTATGTTTGAAGGATGGAGTTCTTATAATTAAATGTTTGGAGCCCAAATATAAACTCAAACTTTTAATCAGATTTATAATAACTGATGATGGACTATTCATTCCTGATAAGAGCTCACAGTCTAACGTTGCTATAAGGAAAAATTTAGGTGTATCCTAAATCTAATTGTCCTAAAACCAGGCATTTACAGTAATAAATTATTTTCAATGGAGCTCCTAGGATTTCATTAATAAATATTCTGTAAAATAATTACAAATAATTAAAAAATATATATATATTATTATTAAAAATTATTATTTGGCAAAAGGGACTGGGAAAGGTAAAAATATTTGGTTCCATAGGACAAAGAACCAAAGACCAGGAGAAATTATTGGTGACCTAAGTTCCAAGGGGGTGGGGTCAATAAATATAAATTAACCCCTAGGAAAAACCATAAATATAAAAACATGCACTGCAAATATAAATACATAAATAATGGCGGACATAAACTAAACTGAAGGACTTGAGCATAAGTAAAAAACTGTTTAAAAATATAAATATATTGAATGTTTATGTTAAAAATTTGAAATAAAACAGTTCAGGTCTATATCCAAATTAAGTCCTTTAGGCTGGAGGAATTCGAGTAGATAAATCCACTTCGTTTCGTTCTGGGAGATTTTTCCTTTTTTTATTCTCCCCTCTCCAGTGACCGCAAATAGAATCTATATCATAAAAAAGTCCTTTGGGTTTTTATTATGTACCTCCAAATAGTGTCTAGAGAGGCTGTGTTTTGGAAAGCCATTCTTTATATTTTTGATATGTTCTCTAATCCTCACATGGAGGGGTCTCGTAGTACGTCCTACGTATTGCAGATTGCATGTGCATTCCACTACATAGGTGACATGTGTACTATTACATGTAATTAAATTGTTGATTTTGTATTTCCTATGGTTCACTTTGGATTTAAAATCTAGTATTTTCCGAGGCTGGGAGGGATTATTCCTACATGCCAAACACTTTCATCTAATATCATATTTAATCATATTTATTGAGATTTTTTTGGATATTTATTCTTGCATTTTTTATATCCCATTTTCTATATGAGGTTCCCTGCTGTTTTTATACTATGTATCTCTTAGATTGTTTTTAATTGGCATCCTGCTGGTTTTATACTGTGTAATTTTTTGATTTTACCTAGTTGTATCTAGAAAACGCATACACAGAGGATTTTCACTCATTTCTACCTTTTATTAATATTAGTGATATTTATAATTTTTTATATATTCTGATACACCTTTCACTTCACATCACCATACTGAGCTACGGCTTATTCACTTGATTTTTTTACTATCACCTAATTGCTATACAGATCCTACACAGGACTATATAGCCTTATAACACCATTCAACTGATTATTATTTTATGACACATTTTTTGATCACTATCACTAAGTTTTATTCTTTTGATCACTATCACGAAGTTTTATTCATCAACTTATTCATTATTTATTTCATTCTATTTTCATTATTGGATTTATCAAATTATTCATTATTTATTTCACTTTCACTATTAATTTCTAAGGAGTTACACAATATTTATTTGCACTATTGCACTTTAATGATTTTATCTTAACCAATCAGGAAGCTATAGGCAGCGCCATACACTTCCTCTTTATCTTTTGAATTTTACTATATATCCTAGGATTATAGTTATAGAGGTAGGTTGCAGCCAGCCATATTAGGAATCTAGTATATCCTAAGCTTGGATTCTTTATATATATTTATGGCAGGATTGCAATATAATATTATGCATGAAAGACTCTCTTGTCATAGGCAGGTAGCTTGATACAAGCTACCTGTACCTGCTGTCACTTATGCTGGCCACACATGAACAAGTTTTCACTTTTCCAAATGTTAGAGGGGTCAATCACCGTGACAATTTGAAGGAGCAGAATAGAAAACCTTTCCCGATCGAAAACCTCTTCAGACAGTGCATATGGTTTTCATTAAGAAATTACATTAGTTTTAAAATTGAATGTTAAAAGCAAGTCAAGTTTTCAAATGACATTTGTCCATTTATCCACTGTATAAAGAATTTTTCCACAAATATTTGTCCGAATGTTGTTTGTCCAAAAAACGATACGTGTATGGTCAGCATAAGACATTTAGTAGAAGCAGCATTTTTTTTGTAGCCCTTTATAGTACAGAAGCAGCAGATAATCACTACTATAAGGGGTTAATATATACTGTGAAACATTGAAAGTAGTAATAATAATGATAAATATATATATCCAGAAGTCAAATATACAGGGTATTTTAAAGCTGAGTTCCACCCAAAAGTGAAAATTCTGCTTATGTGCTTCCTCCCCCCTCTGGTGCCACATTTGGCACCTTTCAGGGGGGAGGGGGGAGGGGGGAATGGGTACCTGTTTTTGACAGGTACCATTCCCCACTTCCAGGGGAAGCACAGCGCTGTCCCTCAAAAGTACGGTCTCCTCCTCTTTCGTCTGCCGCTGGGCCAATTACAAAGCGCAGTGTGCTTTGTGCATGTGCAGTAGGGAACCAGCAGTGAAGCCAAAAGGCTTCAGTGCCGGATTCCCTTACCCTGAATAGCAACAGCAGCACTCGAGAGCCGATACGAAAATCGGCTTCGGGTGCAGACATTGCGGGAATCCAGGTAAGTTCTAATATTTAAAAGTCGACAGCTACAGTGTTTGTAGCTGCTGACTTTTAATTTTTTAATCGGGGGCGGAATTAACTGGGAATTAGACATGAAGCTAAATGCAGGGTGGAGGGATATAAATTCTAAATTATTAGTAAGGGCTGAAACTTTTTTAATAGATATAATCATTTTATATATAATGCACATTACTGGTAAACTTTTACTTTTTTACTTTAAATTTAATTGTAATGCTCCACATTACATTAGTTTACATTATCAGCCTCCAGCTTCTCTGAGTTTAGGTGCTGATCTTCCCTTCACAGAGCCAATAAAGTGATTGTAAACATTTTTTTTTCTTAAGAAACAAACTTGTCATACTTCTCTATTCTGTGCAATGGTTGTGCACAGATCAGCCCTAAATCTCCTGTTCTGGGCTCCCCCACTGGTGCTTCTGGCTCCTCCTGCTTCATATTTCCCTCAGAGTGCACCTATAGCAAGCCGCGAAGTATAGCATAGAGTGCCCCTATAGCAAGGGGAAAAGAATTCTGCCTTTAGAAGCACTTGCAATCACTTTGTTCTCCTGTCCAGGACTACATGTTCCATGAGGCATTGCTCCGCACACATTCACAAGTTCTCAGGCACTTAACCGCTTGCCTACTGGGCACTTTTACTCCCTTCCTGCCCAGGCCAATTTTTAGCTTTCAGCGCTGTCACACTGACAATTGCGCAATCATAAAACACTGTACCCAAATTACATTTTTTTCTCATTTTTTTTCACACAAATAGAACTTTATTTCTAGTGGTAGTTATTCACCACTGGGTTTTTCTATTTTTTACTAAACAAACAAAAAACCCCCAAAATTTTGAAAAAAAATCAATACATATTTCATATGAGATATACAATTTTGCAACACATGAATGTTTGTTGCAAAGCACCAGTTCCCTGCGCTCTGAGTAGTGTAATCCTCTATCCACCTCAGCTGAGATCTTACAGCTGTTTAGAGCTAGCAACACGGCAACCCAGGAAAGCTTCGGCCTTGCTGCCCCTTACACAACCAGGGTAGTCTGGAATTACTGGAAATAACAAGCAGACACAAGGGCGCACCGGCCTAGTGCATTATCCTTTAGAAGGTTTATTAAAAAGAAAAGTTAAAATACAAACGAGTTCTTGATAAAAGCATATCAAACAAGGTATGCAGTCCTCGGCATCGAGATCCAAGGGTGTGCCGCCCCCTGAAGTCATAAAAGCTTACGTGTTTCGAGGCTTAGCCTCTTCTTCAGAGCCTGCCATCTCAGGTGTGGGCGTGCCCAGAAGCTGTGCAGGGATGACGCGCCTGCACCAGAAGTGACGAGCAGGGCCGGTGCAGGGCATTCTGGGACTCCGACGTCACCGAAGAGGACACCAAAGAGGACGCCCCAGCTTCAGCTGCCCACACCTGAGATGGCAGCGCTGGACAAGACATTTTTAAGGTAAGTATTTCTTATAAAAGGTAAGTGAAACAGGAGACAGTTCAGAGGCTATCGTTGCTTAAATGCACTAGCCCTGACTGTCCCGGGGGTATTTTTATCAAAAAAAAAATTTTCAGGGTGAAACTCCGCTTTAAGGCAGTATATTGAAGTGCGTTCGTGTACGTTTACTGAACTATATCGAAGTGCATTAGTGCACATTTACAGCAGTATATTGAAGTGCCTTAGTGCACTTTTACTGCAGTATAAGTGAGAACCTATGGTATGTATGTGAGCCGCTCAGGCTGCTACAAAGTCCTGTGTCTGCTGCTGTGAGTGCTGTGTAGGAAGAGCCAGCCCATGCTCCAGACAATGACGGATAAGAGCAGAAGATCCCAGGAGTCACACATCAGAACAAGACCTGCTGTGTAGACAAGTGGTAGTCTCAGCCTGGACCCACAACAGGCCACACCCCCAACGTGTTTCACTCCGCCCACTGGAGCTTACTCATGGGGATCTCCATGAGTAAGCTCCAGTGGGTGAAGTGAAATGCATTGGGGGCATGGCCTGGCGGGGGTCCAGGCTATGACTGCCACTTGTCTACACAGCCGGTCTTGTTCTGATGTGCGACTCCTGGGATCTTCTGCTCTCATCCGTATAGTAAAGTGCATCAGGGAAATTTTACGGCAGTATATTTAAGTGCGTTAGTGGTCTTTTGTGGCAGTATATTGACGTGCGTGAGTGCAGTTTTACTGCAGTATATTATAGTGTGTCAGTGGAGTGTGTTGTGAGTACGTAAGTTAAAGGGCACCAACACCACTTTCCATTGACTAAAGTGCATCCAAGTACACATGTCTCTGTCTCTATTACATTTCAGTAATAAGCCCCCCATCATGTCTGGGAGGCCAACAAGGAGAGGTAGACGTTACCATGGCACTGTGAGGGGGCCAGCAGCATCTGTGTCCACAGGCAAAGGGGAACTTGATCTGTCTTCAGGCAGGGCACCATTTCCTCTGTTTAGTGATGTTTGTGCTATCCAGCTACAACATGCAGCGGAGGTGGTGGCCAGGCTTAAAAAACCATCTTCATCCTCTGTAACCCATGCAGAAACTAGTGTGCAGTCCACTGCAGCTGCCAGAGCAGCATCGGCCACAATTTTTCAGTTTTTTTTTTTGTTAAAGTTTGAAATATCCAATAAATTTCGTTCCACTTCATGATTGTGTCCCACTTGTTGTTGATTCTTCACAAAAAATTAGTTTTATATCTTTGTTTGAAGCCTGAAATGTGGCAAAAGGTCGAAAAGTTCAAGGGGGCCGGATACTTTCGCAAGGCACTGTATATGATACCTCTTGATATATGGCCATGGATGTGTCAATATAGTAGATCCTCTTTTGAGATACCGCCATCATTGTTATACCTGCTGTCACATTTAAATATGTGCCCTACAGGATTAGAATTTTGCTATAGAAGCTGGCTGATGTAACTAATGTTTATGACAACCGTGCCTAGATTCTTGGGTTTAATTAGTGATAACTTGCTCCCTTGGAAATATCCACTGAGTGGGGAGTCTCTGGAATGAGATCACTGGAGATCCTAAATCCCTTGCACTCTGAGTCCCTGTTTATACTTTATTATTTTTTATATAATCTAGGTGCACTCGCGCCTAGGAGTACCTAGTTTAACGGGTGGGTACACTAATAAATATGAAATATTAATAAAGATATAATGAGTATAAAAGCAGCTGCTATAAAATGCGAAGTGATTGAATAAAAAACCCCAAACTAAATGGGATAATATAGCGCTTGCTGGTAGGAACAGGAGCAAATAGGGATAAAATTACAATTAAAAAGGCTAATATCATAAATATTACCTGAATAAAATAATTTTTAAACAGCACTGCACCATTCGGAGCCTTTTTATCTTTTTCCCTAATCCGACCTGGAGGACCTTGAGGACCCTATCCGTCCAGCGTGGGGGATTCCGGTCTAGGGGGATCAGAGCCCAGCAGTCACCATTTCTCTGACCTGGAGGGTCATAAAGCACTATTGGTCTCTTTGTCGTAAGGCAGTTGAGACCCACCATATCTGGTGAGTTTACGCCTTATCTTTTCCTGAAGTCACCTTTATGATTGGATTTCCTGGACCATTGGAGGATCCAGCACCAAGCACTTGCACTTTTTTCTGGCACCCTTTTGGACTATTTATTACTGAGTCACCTATGAACTATTTTGGACCTCCCTTGGCACATTTATACACTTTTAATACTTATATTGCTATTTATTTATGTATATTTTCTCACTGTGCATATTTTTTAAGGGTATAGATTTTAGATATTTATGATATTAGCCTTTTTAATTGTAATTTTATCCCTATTTGCTCCTGTTCCTACCAGCAAGCGCTATATTATCCCATTTAGTTTGGGTTTTTTTTATTCAATCATATTTGTGAAGTGAAGAAAAAAAAAAAAAAACACCAAGGAGAAAATTTTTCCTGTTTTTTCCAAAAAAAGGAAAAAAAAAAACACCTGAACCAAATAGAGCTGTTGTTGTCAGGACTATCACAAGTTTCATTTAACTTTATAGAGGAATAAAGAATAAAAAAAGAATATATAACAGATTTTATGTATCATTCCTTCTACCTCTCCGTACGTATCCCATTTGTCCCCCCATGGGGGGCTCCACCTACAGACCGATCAGAAGAGGGAAGAAAAAAAAAAGGAAGAGAGAGAGAAGGGAGTAGAAGAAAAAAAAAAAAGGGGGGGAAAGATAAGGAAAAAAACCCCATCGACTCCGGCAGAGTCAGGGGGATCTAGAAGCTCACTCCTTATACACATAAGGGAGATATCCCTAGAATTACAGATTTAGCTGTATATACTCATCGGAGCTTGTGAATTGTAACCATGGTGACCAGCGTATTCGGGTTTGCTCCTCAGAATTGTTTAATGCTGCCGTTAGGAGTTCCATGCGATGTATTTTATTTACTCTTGCAGTCCACATTTGTCACGTAGGGGGACATGTCTGTCTCCACATTGTTGGAATGCAGGCTTTCACCGCATTGAGTAAGTGGGCTATCAAAGACTTCCTATATTTCCTAATTGATCCCCTCGTAAGATGAAGTAGGCACAGTGCTGGATCCTCGCCCACCTCCACCGAGGTACTGTAAGTTCCTTAATCACCAGAGCGACCGCCCTCCAAAAATCCCTCAAAGAGGGACATGTCCAAAAAATACTGTATTTTCTGGCGTATAAGACTACTTTTGAACCTCAAAAAAATCCCCCAAAAATAGGGGGTCGTCTTATACGCCGAGTATAATATCTCCAAGGTAACCTAAGTATAAGTATTACTGGTAGATCATGTAATAGGGGGGTCGTCTTATACGCCGGAAAATACGGTATGTATCATTGTGCCTCCCTCAGCACTACATCTCCAACAACAATCTGGAATCGTCCCATCCATTTTATGCAGGAGTGCAGGGACTCTGTACCAGCGAGTGAGAATTTTGTAACTAGTTTCCTGATATCTGCTGGCCAGGGAAGACCTATGTACCATTGATAAGATTTTTTTGATTTGTATGGGGGTGAAGGAAACTTTGAGATCATATTCCCATTGACGTATATACAGCAGGGGTTGTTCCTTCACTGTTTCTCCCAACATCGCATAAAAAAAAGTGCATGTGGGATAGATGATCCCCCTTGCATAATGTCTCAAATGGGGACAATGCTCGCGGGGAATAGCCCTGCCTTTAAAGATGTAGAAGAAAATGCCGGATTTGTAGAATACTTAAAGGATCTAGATTCAACCCTGGCCATGCCTTAATCTCCAAATGAGATGGTGGGTCTTTCTCTGTCCAAACATCCATGAGACACACCCTCCCCACCTGAGCCAAAGCAGTCACCCTGTTGTTCATGCAGCCTGGTAAAAATTCAGGGTTGCCTAAGATTGGTGTCATAGGAGATATCAATGGCACTATCTTTGGGTGACTTTGTACTTTACGGAATTCACGTATTGTAGGCCCAATTGTCGGGTGCGAATAAAGTATATCATTCGCCATGATTGATGTCCAGGGGGCCAGAGGAACAGGCCGGCCAGCCATCCCATTCTCTAGAGATACCCATTGTTTTGTAGTGGAATTGCAATGCCAATCCAATACTCGCATAAGGTGTAAGGCCCTATAGTATTGGAGAATGTCTGATAGACCAACCCCCCCTATCTTTAGGGAGAGTGAGGATCCGCATCCCAATCTGAGGGGATTTGGTGGCCCACACAAACGATCGAAACAGTGCTTGTATTTGAGAGAAAAACAACCCAGGGACTGATATTGGAAGAGCTTGCATAACGTATAAAATACGTGGCAATATGTTCATTTTGAGTGCACTGCATCGGCCAAACCAAGTCAGTGTGAGTGTTTGCCAACTCTGGATATTCGAACGAATAGTCCCCAAAAGGGGCAAAAAACGTGCTGAATAAAGGTTCCCAGGATCCGCCGTAATATTCACCCCAAGATATTCTATCGAGCTGGTGGACCAATGGAAAGGGAAGGCTGTACTGTGACAAAATCTGAGTTGTGCCTGTAAGGGAGAGTTGATAGTTGTCAACAATGTCTCTCCAAGTTGCTCTGTAAAACCTGTGGCCTGTTGCCATAAAGTCTGTGACTACTAAATAATCAAAGCCATGCTTAGCTGTGTACAGATACTAATGTCATCAGTTCAACCCTCTGTCTTCCAGACATCAATTGAATATGCTGATTTACCCAGCTGTTTGGTAATGTGTATTGTATTTCAAGAGTTTGAGGACAGCCGCCTGCAAGCTAATTGTCTCAGGTTGATTGAGCCATTGTCATTTGTTAAGAATGCTGTTTGTGGTCGTTATTCCTTAGAAATGCTAATGAACTCACATTTGGTGTGGTCATTCATCCCCTGACCTGTGTGTAGTAATTTGATGAGGAGGGGGATGTGCTCATGTGTGTATAAATTGAGTGTGTGTCTTTTTAATAAAGAGTTCGTTTTATCCCTTCATGAAGTCTGGACTCATGTTTGGGAGATTGGGAGCTATTTTCACTTCTTGATGGAATTGTCACTGGGATTTTGGGAGAAGATGTACGGATCTCTCTCATAGAGACTATAGGATCCGTTACACTGGTGGCAAGCGGTGGGATTTTTTCTCCGAATGGATATCCTGAACTGAAAGAGGTGGTAAATGGCGCATATATACGAACGGCTGAAACGAACGACGCTGAAAGGAACTGCTGGAAGCTCGAGGCTTAGGGGCGAGCAACAAGCCAAAAGCCACGATAATAGCCGAACTACTGGAGAGCGACCGGACCAGCAACCTGCAAATGGCAAACACAGAGGAAACAGAGTTCCAAAAGGATGTAAGATGGAGACTAAGTATGCTGGGACCTAACCCCTCACAAGAAATTGTGGTGCAAATCATGGCACAAGCTACGGAAGCACAGAGTATCCGGGAAGCTCGGGAGGCCAGAGCCAGGTCACCACAAGGGGATATATGTTGTCGCTACCTGGATCTACAATAGGACGGCCACGTAAGATCAACTATGCTGCATTTAAAAGCTTCACAGAGGGTGAGATGGATATTGATAATTATTTGCAAGACTTTGAGAGACCGTGTGTATTAGAGGATCTGGAAAAAGCTAACTGGGCTGCAATATTGAGCGGCAAGTTATCAGGCAGAGCAGAGCAGCAGAAGCCTTTACAGCAGTGCCTGACGAGGACATTCAGAATTATGACAAAGTAAAAAATTTTGTTGGCTCGTTATGCTGTTACACCGGAGGCACACAGAAGAAAATTCCGGGCCCTCAGGAGACAGGGCAAAGAGTCATATACAGAGTGGGCATTCTGCATGCACCGCACCGCCAGCAATTGGATGCAGGGATGCCAGGCGACTACATTAGCAGATGCCCTACAGTTGCTACTGCTGGAGCAATTCTTCGACCACACTCCAGCAGATGTCAGAAACTGGATCAAAGACAGGAAACCTCAGACAGTTGAGGAGGCAGCCAGGCTGGCAGACGAATTCTATGAGAGCAGGCGGGTTTCTACCTTCACAGAGGATCATCAGGATTATGTCCCCAGTACTATCCTCACGCACCAACACCACAACAATCAGGACTAATCCGTAACGCCCCGTCAAATCATTACCATAGGCACAATGGAGTGCAGTGCCATTTGTGCAAGAAATTTGGGCACTATCAGAGAGACTGCACTCAGAAACGGAACCACGCTTCATGGATTCGAACAGGGCCACCTTCCCCAGCGCAAGCAGCAGTTCACTACTACCACACCCACAGGCAGACACCCAGATACCGGTCCCGCAGTGGGGTACAGTGCCACAGGTGCAAGCAGTTTGGGCACTATCAACGAGACTGTACCCAGAGCAGGAACCAAGCTGCATGGATCCGACCAGGGTCACCCCTTCAGCACAGACAATGGTCCCCTACTATCCCGCAGAGGTTTCCCCAGTCGAACCCAGGTTTGAACCCACTGAGGAGCAATTGGGTACCCTTCACGAGGTTAACCCAGTGCAAGCAGCTGAGGACAACAGGGCTCACCACAGACAGACGGTGAGACTAAATGGACAAGAAGCCATGGGACTGAGAGACACTGGAGCCACCATAACCCTGGTACAACCGCACAGGGTTAAACCCTTACAGCACACTGGGCGTGCTGTGGCTGTAAGAGTGGCAGGGGGAGCCATCCACAAGTTACCTGCCGCCAGGGTGCATATTGATTGGGGCACCGGGGCTAAGTCAGTGGAAGTGGGCATCATGCCAGCTTTACCAGTTGAAGTCTTGTTGGGGAATGACTTAGGGTGTTTAACCTCACAATTTATACCCCTGACTTCGGAAGGAGCACTCCCAGCCACCACCAGACAGCAGGAACGAGCTATGGATGCCTCACCCTCTCCCGATACCCAGATGCCTCAATGTTTGGACTGGGAGCTGTTTAAGCCAGGTTGGGGGAGGATGGCATGGAGCCTCTGGTGGCATATCTGAGCAGAAAACTTCTACCCAGGGAGGTCAGTTATGCCACCATTGAAAAGTGTTTGGCACTAGTTTTGGCGCTCAAGAAACTGCAGCCGTATTTGTATGGACCTTCCTTTACAGTAATGACAGACCACAACCCCAGACTGTTGAGATGGAGCTTGGCACTGCAGCCCTACAACTTCACCATACAATACCAGCCAGGGAAGCAGAACGCCAATGCTGATGGGTTATCCCAGCAGACAGAACTGGAGAAATAGACTCTACTACTCGGACATCCCCAAGCCGACCCATTAGGGTCTAGGCGGGTATGCCGTCCCATGGAACTAAGGGGGAGCTATGTGACAAAATCTGAGTTGTGCCTGTAAGGGAGAGTTGATAGTTGTCAACAATGTCTCTCCAAGTTGCTTTGTAAAACCTTTGGCCTGTTGCCATAAAGTCTGTAACTACTAAATAATCAAAGCCATGCTTAGCTGTGTACAGATACTAATGTCATCAGTTCAACCCTCTGTCTTCCAGACATCAATTGAATATGCTGATTTACCCAGCTGTTTGGTAATCTGTATTGTATTTCAAGAGTTTGAGGACAGCCGTCTGCAAGCTAATTGTCTCAGGTTGATTGAGCCATTGTCATCTGTTAAGAATGCTGTTTGTGGTCGTTATTCCTTAGAAATGCTAATGAACTCACGTTGGTGTGGTCATTCATCCCCTGACCTGTGTGTAGTAATTTGATGAGGAGGGGGATGTGCTCATGTGTGTATAAATTGAGTGTGTGTCTTTTTAATAAAGAGTTTGTTTTATCCCTTCATGAAGTCTGGACTCATGTTTGGGGGATTGGGAGCTATTTTCACTTCTTGATGGAATTGTCACTGGGATTTTGGGAGAAGATGTACGGATCTCTCTCATAGAGACTATAGGATCCGTTACATGTACATATAGATCTCCAGGTGTCCAGGGGCACAGAAACATTCAAGGCCGCAGATTTAGAGAGATTTATCTTATAGTGAGATATGTTGCCATATACCTGAAGTGCATCCAGTATATGCGGCAAAGATTTAATAGGATTCATCACAAAAAAAATCGCTACCTTGTGGTGTTCTCTCACCACCCGGACACCTGTGATATTTCCATCCCTGCGTGTTGTACACAAGAATGGTTCTAAGATTAGGATGAAAATCAAAGGGGATAATGGACAGCCTTGTCGCGCACCATTGTTGATCTCAAAGAAATCCGATCTCCACCCATTAACCCGTACTGCCGCCGTGGGTGATTTATATAAGGCCATTATGCAGCCCAACATCCATGGTCCTAGGCCAATATATGACAGGGTGGTCTGGATAAATTCCCAGGCCACCCTGTCAAAGGCCTTTTCGGCGTCTGTGGAAAGTAACATCATGGGGGTTTGCGTTGATCGAGCACTATGTATCAGATCCACCACTCGGGTCGAGTTATCCCTCGCCTCCCTGGTTGGAACAAAACCGACCTGATCCCAGTGTACCAATTGTGGGATATAAGGTATTAATCGGTTTGCCAACACCTTGGTGAACAATTTAAGGCCAGTATTGAGCAGGGAGATCGGGCGATAACTCCCACACAGTGATGGATCCTTTCCCTCCTTATGTATCAAAGTTATATAGGCCCTCAGAGAATCTAAAGGCATACTTCCTCCTTCTCCAATCGAATTGAAGTATAATAATAAAGGGGTCTTCAAATGTTGCATAAATTGTTGATAATATGGAAGGGTATATCCATCAGGGCCGGAAGCCTTATGTCGCTTAGACTGAGACAAGGCCAGGGTCAACTCTTTTTCTGTAATTTTACCCTCCATAACTGTCGTCTGTTCTAGCGACAGAGGAGGCATACCAGATGCTTGTATATATGCTGTCGCCACATTGATTTTCACCTGTGTGTTCTTAGTTACATCTATAGGTGGCAAATTATATAGAGCTTTATAATACGCCTTAAATTCTTCTGCGATCTCAACTGAAGAGTGAATTTTCCGACCGTTTGTGTTTTGTATTTGTGAAATTACTGTGCGTTTTTGTGGCCCGCGCAAGGCTC